>NC_092816.1:67009251-67309251 GCF_023375885.2 Dermacentor andersoni | reverse complement strand
GAAGTTATCTTGGTGAAGCGGCAGATTCAAGATGCGGTCTTTTTCTTGATAGGCATATTTTTTTGCCATGTTTGAAGCGTCAGTTTTTGTAAAGACTGTTCTTTTGAACTTGTGGTATTGGAGTCCATTTCTGGACTCCAATACCACAAGAGTCCATTTCTGGCAGCTTCGTCCGCTCTTTCATTTCCCGAAATGCCGGCATGGCCAGGTATCCACTGGAACTTTATGCAATGCCCAGCAATCTTAGCCCTGTTGTGAATATAAGCAATGTCAAATGCTGCTGGTTGATTATTGCAACGCTTGTGCCTGTTCCACATACCATTCCACATACCCTTCCTGACTTAGAATTACCATTCACCATCGAAGTGAGCTCTTCGATGGTGAATCGTAATTCTAAGTCAGGAAGGGTAGCTCGAGGTGGACTAGGCTGACGACTTGCAATTTGCCGCAAAGGTTGTGCCCCGTTGGAAAGGAGCCTGCAGTACTGCTCTACCACCTCTTCCGGGGATGCGCGCTCATGTAATGAGAGGGCGATAAAAGGATAAAGCTGTTGCGGCGTACAAACGCATATTAACGTATGAACGATTTTGCAATGTATTTTCAGCGTGAACCTTACCTGCTTGATCTACTTGACCGCAGTATGTTTTAAATAATAAAAAAAAACATCGGAAAGATCATTTGGCCTTTGGAAGTACTTTTAGAATGTGCGCTGTAACACCAGTTCCTTTACTTTTCTAGAAGGTATTGTTGGCAGATGTCTCGAACGTGGAGCCATAGACCTAATATTTCCGTTCAGCGGCTGCGATCTTATTACTGCTATGCTTCTAAACGGCGAGAGTTAATGAATGAATGTTTTTTTTTTAGTTATCCACCTGCAAAATGCGATATCTTGTGCAAGTAACGACAGCGTCTACAGGGAATACACTCGAGCAGATCAAATTACGGTATATGTGCAATGCGATGTTAAAACAAAATGTTCCAACTATAAAAAAGAAGTACGAGCTGTTGGCAGTGGAAATTCGGAAATAGTTCCTGGAGGCGGAAAAAGCAGAAGCAAGCGTGAAATTGCAAAGTACAGGCTCCGTGTCGCAGACGATCCGGTGACGGCGTCCGGCATCAGACGTCATGTGAGGGAAAATTGCCGTATACATTCTATACGGCACTAGAGTTCTTCTATACTACGACTAAAGGTGCTCATACCTTGTCTTACATTCTTTAGAAAGTTGTTGCTCGAAATTTTGAGAATGACAGCCAAAAACGGATGTGATGAAACAAAACACCGGCAGTGCATGCGTTTTTATGTTAAATATTCTCAGCCTTAAATATTAAAAGTGCGTAACAGTAACCAAAGACTGGCACACGCAAGAGGCCGCGTTTCTATACAAGAAAGCTCGCATTCGTGCGTAGCGTTCCCCGCAATCGTTTCCCGGAAAACATGACAGTGACATAAGCTGCCGTTGCCGAGGAGCGTGAAAAGCAGTCGAGCGTCTTTGAATGCTATCGCGTTCCGCTCTTGAAGGCGAAGCATAATCGTCCTCCACATTTTCCATCCACTTTGCCAATCCACCGTGCTGATGCGCTACCATTGTTCAGACGCCGCAGCCTCCGCGCAAGTCTGGGTTCAGTGCAGCCTTTCTTCAATCATTAAGTTTGATCGCTCGCATTGCCGGACGCAATAAAAAGCACTGCATACGTTTGAGCCACGCTTCCTTTCGTGCCGAAGTTATCCCTCATAACGTCTCCGATGTACCGCAGCGCATCGTATTCTTCGAAGGTGTTACCGCCTTCATCCCGTTTACCCGTTTGCGAATTATTGGTTGGAGATACGAGTGCAACTACATGGTTTCAGAATATCTGTTGGGGCCCGCCTTTGTCTCTTTTGCAAATGTTATGCATCCAACGTTCGCTCGCGCATGTAATTTTCCCTTGCACGAGCTCACTCAATTGCCACCCTTTCCTTTCTTAGGTGCTTGTTCCATATGAGGAGCACCTCTTCTATACGTGTAATCCCAACATTTTATCTCTCGATGATCCCTTGACGCCTGCTTACCCTCTTCTACACCTTGCTTCCTTTCCTTGTTCCACCACTTACGTGGTTCCCGCTTTAGAATCCAACAACTCTTTCCCGTGTCTGTCTTATCACCTGCTGCATGACGTCTACCGGTTCCCTATATTCCCAGATCTATATCTATATTCGCAGAAGCGATTGCGCTTTCCTCTATGTGTTTTCTGCGATCTCTGTTATTTGCTCTTTATTCATTTTTTAGGAATTCTTAGGCTATTGCGTCATGTTGTGCGTTTGTATCTTTCCAAAATTTAAAGTTTTAACGGTTATGATAGCTACCCTGGCTATTTTTCCCATGTTCGTCTGCCATCATTCGGTCTAGTCTTTCGTAGGTCTTTCGTAGACTAAGGCGCAGCCGATACGTAACTTCCTGTTTCCGCATTGTCACGTTACCCGAGCATGGCACTTATTCTCCCTGTTAACTAGTATAATGTTCTGTTGATCGCACAGACACAGCACTTGGGAACCGTTGTAATCCGTATACCCGTCTAAATCCTCGATGTGCACATTTATATGATTTGCTAAAAACACCAGGCCCGATCGCTTCAACCATTTAATATTGCTTGTAATGCAATCAATATATTCCTTATTTCTATTTCTGCTGTCACTGCCTGTCCACAGGTAAGCCACTCCAAGGGACATGTTTTTTTTTTTCATTCCCATGTGCAATTAATCTATAAATACTCATTACATGACATTTTTAACATTTGCCACTTCATACCTCGCCGATTAAACACGCCTACACCTACACCTTTCCTCGACCCGGTCATTCCGTTGCACCCCTTCTCATACAATATTACCAGTAACAGGTGGCTGTTCGACATCTCGTAGCTGCGTTTCGTTCAAGACGTACACGCATTCATCCCAATTACGAAGCTATTAAGCTTCGTAATTGGGATGAATTTGAGATTGGAGCCATTGTTCCTGCACGCGACCAGCCTGAATGTTTATGTGACAAATTTTACCGCATATTCACATATCCTCTGTGCGCTTCTTATTTACTCCTTGTGGTTTAATTGTGCCCGTGCCCCGCAAATCAACGTCCAACCGCTGTTGCTCAGCTGCCGCAAAAATGTATCTCGTCACGAACATAAGCGGACGCCTTCGCGGACAGCTCGGTGCGCTTCCCGGTTGATCCCCGTGACCGTAAAATTTATTGCTTGAACTACGATCCGAATAACCGTGTTTACTGCAAGCACTGTTCTTTCAATTCCATGCCCCTGCATTGAAATCGCTGGCACGATACACGCTGGGATTTGCGCTTCCTTTAAAACATTCCGCAGATCGGTAACCCATTCCGTCGTTGTCTTCGCGATACCTGTACCCCATCTCTGAAGGTGTCTGCATGCACGGTCGTGTCAGCGTTCGCGTGGCGTTAAGACGGCGCCAATCCTCCGTCCCCTGGCATCGCTTCGGACCTCTGTTCGATGGCTGGGTCGAAATGCGCCAGGGCATCAGGCATGGTGGGAATAGTGGCAAGCTGAGAAAAAGGGCAGATCGAGTCGGACTCCATGTAGAAGACACGCCTTTCTTGAGCACATGTGTAAGCGGCCGCGCGATCGCTGCAGAATCCTTTACGAAGCGTCGGAAATAGGCACACGCAGTCTCCCGAACAGCAGACGTCATTTGCTGACTTGGGCACAGGAAAAGAAGTCGCAGCACCATTTATTTTCCGGGTCTGCTTCTGTATAACTGATGCATCAACAAGTGGCTGGGCAACGTACTCTGTCGACGGACGAAGTCCTCAGATACTCAGACAATGTTTTCTGGATATATATTCACACATGCACTGTGCGCGGGCTTCGCGGCGACGCCACTAGATGGCACAGTGTGTTTAATTGGAATATAGATTCGCAGTGCCAGATACGAAAGGCGTGACATTCAGGTACCCTAAGTGATACGAGCGAGAAAGGAACGCGGATGTATGCAAGACGCGTTATAATAAAGCGCCTCTGCGGCGGCAATACGGTGCGCCGATACATTGCTTCACTGGTCATGGCATTAACATCGACATTCATAGTGAAATGGGGTCTGATGGATATTTTTTTCATATAAGATAATATATAAGAGATGATCTTACAGACAGTTGCACTGCGCAGGCTGACTGCTTGTCGCAATGCTCCTATTTAGTCCATTTCCTTCCTCAATGCCCATGTCTATAGCTCACAAACGCGGTCGAAAACCATTCTCTGACTACAGCACAAGAAGTTATCAGCGTTATGCGAGTCAACGTTATGCAAATAGAGCGCTTTGCTAAGGAGTCTCGACGCCGTAACGTTTTTTGCGAAAATGCGCTTCAGTGCAACTCGCGTTGTAGGCAAGAGCGATAAAAGGACAAAAGAACAGTCGGAGGGACTATTAAATTCGGCAGTAAATTCTTGTCTACCTCTTTCCGTTCTTTCTATTATTATGATTATTTTTGCGCATAGCAAGCAATGCTGCATCTTCGTTTTCTTCTTTCATCATTGCGGGAAAATCCCCGACTCCTTTTTGTCGTTTTCGACAACCTTGTGACCGCCAAACAGGGTATATAGCCGAGGAACCACCCAAAAAGAAACATACCGAGGGAGACGACATGAGAACGGGTAAATTATTCCTTAGCTTCACAAGAGACGCGAAAACCTTGCGGCGCTTGCTTGTCATCACGCGACTTGGTAACTGCGTGGATCTTTGCACGCTCTGTCCGGGCGCGAGCTGCGCGTGTTGCTCGCGATAGATTCGTTCCACGTCTGCCATCGGAATCTGGCTGCCAGAACTAGTGCTCCCAAAGCTTCGTCTGTTCCTTCTGAGCCTGGCTGGCTTCAAGGCATGTCAACCATCACTGCTCGAAATTGCTGCAGGAGAAGCAAGTCGAAGCCCAAGCTGTTGTTCGGCTCCACAAGCGGCGCTCCCACTATGTTGCCGTCCAAGATGACGGTAAGCCTTCCGGAACATTTCGCCCTTGTCGAGATGCAGCCGAAACCTGACGTATTCCGACACGCGATAGAAGCATCTGCTGCCAAGCGCTGTTCACAAGATGACATTCTAGCGACTCCGGGCACAACTCGGAGCGACGAGTGCAAAGCTCGATCATCGCACAGTACCGAGTCTTTGAAGAGGAGGAAATCTGAGGCAAGTGTGTCCGAATTTCTCGTGGCAGAAACCAGCTTCACTGGAGAGCCTATAGTCATCGTGAACGAAGCGCCCGAGCCGAAAGCTCTCACCGAGTCAAAAGTGGGGGATAACTTGAGACAGGTGCGAGAAGTACTGCAGGAAAAGGGCCCGTCCCAGGAAGACATGTCGGAAGCGCTGAGCCCTTCACGTGCTCAGCTAATCCTCGAAGTATACGGCACCCTGACTGCCTTTATGGACCGGCACCCAGGATTTCGAGAAGTCCGCGATGTCCTGTGCTCTTTTGTCTGTTACCAGGACCACAATGACGGAGACAGTGGCTTCTGCACATTCCTTCTTCAGAACGGAGGTATCGCCCTGTCTGCGTCCGCTCATTCCACCTACAGCGGACGCCAGCACTCGGAGGCTTATGATGGCGGACCTCGGATCGTGCGTTTCAGCTCGTCGAGCAGTGCTTACGAGTGCGCCCTCAATGGAGGTGCCCACCACAGCAGAGGCCCACCAGCACGAATGGCGAAGGCGTCCAGGTCAGCGTGCGGCTGCCGCAGCCACGGCCACCGCTGCGTCAGATGTAGCCATCACCTCGTCCCCGGCTCGAGGAGAGGCCCGCGCTCGCTTCCTGTGGACCCCAAGCCCCGGCCACTTCACGCGACCGACATAACCTTCAGGGGGGACGTAAAGCCGCCGTCGGTGGCCGATTTCCACGGACTACCCGGCGGTAATAAGGATGTCGCTGCTCCAAGCTCGGACGTCGAGTCCATGTGGTCCAGCCACGGAGAGTCAGCCACGAAGAGCAAGATGGAAAAGGAAATCTTGAAACTAGCGTGTATGGTGAAGAAGCAGCTGGTTCACTGACAAGGAAGGAGATCCGCAGGCGGCTGGACTACGTGCGCCAGTCACAACGCGCAGTACTCCTCCTGGAGTACTTCGACATCGTGGCACTGTTGCTTGGCAACCTGAAAGTCTCACCGGAGGAAAGCCGTTCAAAACACGTGGGTGTAGTGCTTCTCGACGAAAGAAAGCGATATCTGCAGGCCACAACGAGTTGGTGACGTTGCTGTCGGATTTGTTTTATTTTACTTCCTCTTGTTTAATTTTGCGTCGTCACAACTTAAAATTAGTGGTACTTCAATTTCGGAATTATCGTGTTCACTTATGCAATAAATTATTCTGCACAATTGCGTACTCTGTAGTTGTTTTCTTTAAACTAATAACACAATAATGCACATATTCAAATAAGGGCCCATTCCGCGATTGAGAAATTGAGGATGAAAAGCAGTGGAGCATTCACTTTTATAATAAATTCTTCTGCACGATTGTGTGTTTGCATTTCGCCGCATTTCAGTACGGCCGCTGCGGCTGGGATTTGATCGCGCGACCTCTAGGTTAGCAGAGCAACACCATATCCGCTAAGCGATCGCGGCGGGTTGCATATGTATACCCCTGAGCAAAAGTATACGGACAACAGGGTTGCCGAAAAAACAATTTCTTGTAATTAACACGCATAAGCGGAAATTGACGAGTGCACTAGAAAATTGGTAATGCGAAGTTTGGACTACGGTCTTTAATTTCAAGTTGAATTCGCAGACAGGAGAAAATGAGTTTTAACGCGCAATCCCTGGTCCGTATACTTTTGCTAACGGGTGTACATCAACAGGGGTGGCAGGAAGGGACAGTTTATGCCAGCAGGTAACGAGAAAATAAAATTTCTACAGGACACATGGTGTACTTGTAATATTGGAAACTTAAAACGAGACCTCTAGCAAGAGAAATGTCATGATATAGGGTATTAGAAAACAGTTTATATATATATATATATATATATATATATATATATATATATATATATATCCATGGTGCAAAGACGGTCTGAGCGCTTGGTGCGCTTAATTTTCAGCAAGTTTAGAGTAACCGATTCGTCATAAAAACTTATGCCTGACAATAAAATTTCTGAGCTAGAAACTCAGAGGAAAGCTGCAAAATTAAAGTTGCTCACCTATTCGATACGAACTATCTAAACGTAGATGGGCCGCAATACTTGACGCCCTTCACACCGCGTTGCACAAGACTTCATCACGATCACAATTTACAACCTTATTTCGTACGCACGAAAAAGTTCATGTATTTTATTTTTCTACGCACAGTGAAAGTGAGGAATGGATTACCACGTGCATGTCTTCATACCTGATTGTGTGAGTGTCTCTCACCGTGCAGACGAGTCTCTGTTTGAGGCTTAATCTTTGTATTTTGCGTATTGCCCACTAAGCATTTATTCTTTCTTTTTCAGAAAGCAGCGTTCTTTCACGTTGGTATACAGATATATTGTATAAAACCAGTAATGGTGCAACTGAAGGTTTGCCTTCCTATTGTTTCTTTTCGCTGATATAGTAGTGCATTTATATGTGATATCTGGACTATTCGTATACGTGTTCGATTAATTGCGTTTAGATTCGCACGACCCCTTTCTTATCATATGAACGATGTTGCAATGTATTTTCCACGTAAACCTCACCTGGTTGATCTACTTGACCGCAGCAGTTCTAAATAATAATAAAAAAACTGCACAGATCATTCGGGCTTTCGAAGTATTTCTAGAATGTGCGTTGTAATAGCAGTGCCTTGTTTTAGCAGATATTGGGGGCAGATGTCTGGAATGTGGAGCTATAGACCTAATATTTACGTTTAGCAGCTGAGATTTTATTACCGCTAGGCTTTTACACGGCAACGGCTAATAATGAGGCGTCTTGTATTAGCCACCTGGATTATGCGATATTTTGCGCAAGTAATGTCAGATTCTGCACGGAATACACCTGAACAGACCAAATTACGGTATATTCGCAACGCTATGTTAAAGCAAATCTTCGAACTAAACAAAAAGGTACGAGCTGTCGGCAGTGGCATTTCGGGAATAGCTCCGGGAGGAGGAAAGGTCCAGAAAGAAGCCAGAAATTGTAAACTTAATGTGGACGAAAAGAACTACATGTCGCAGTTGGAACCCGAACCCAAACCTCGCATTTCGCGTGCGATGCTACCGCCGTGCCGTTTTTCCATACACTTCCTCCTTTTTCTGCTTCCTCCTCCTCCTTGCAAATCCACTGCGCTGATGTGCTACTAGGTGTAGTGTAGACGCCATAGCCACCGCCCGGGTCGGGCTTCAGTCCAGCCTTTCTTAAATTGTTAAGTCTGATCGGCCGCGTTTCAGGACACATGCAAAGCAGGTAGCGAACATTTGAATTTGGCACAGGAACCAAACACTGGGGGAGCGTTCCATGATCGTTCTTTTTTTTTTTTCTTTCGATTCCCAAGCCAGGTAGCCAATGGTATAAGGCCCACTTCAGCTGAAGCCTCCGAAGAGATACTTCTTGCCCCCGGAGAAGGTTTCGGAAAAGAAAACAGACACACGGGGGAATCAACGCACGTGTGTTCCGTCGGAGGCTACATTGCAGATCTTCGGGGAGAGCGCAGGGATCCGTGGGAATGAATGTAGGTGCCTCAGATGGGGCAGGTAACCGAGCTAGTTCGTCAGCCATTTCGTTGAAACGATTCCAACCATGTCTCTGTACCCATTGCACTTCATTACTAAACTGTCACGCCTCGCGGAGTCTATTGTAGGGCTCTTGTTACTTGCGTAAGGTGTTTCACTGCACTAAGTGAGTCAGTGCAAATTTGCACTCTCCTGATAATGGGTACTGCATTAATTACGTTAGCGGCATCGTGTGTGGCGTGAAATTCAAGTAGTATATGGGTCGGGAGTTTCTGTCTCGTCGGTGAGAGACGATCGAATTACGGGGAGAGAATAACTCACGAAGGGCGACTCGTACTCCCAGCGAGGAAGCCGTCGCACCTGTATACACGACGCAGCGACACTCAGTATACCCGTAATCAGTATACCCGACAAAATCCTCAATCTGCGCATTTATATCTCGCACTAACACCACCTGGCACAATTTTTTGAACTCTGTAATATCACTTCTAAGAGCAATCGATCAATTCTTTATTCTTATCTCTGGTATCACTACCTATCCATAGGTAAGCTACTCCGAGCCACGCGTGTTTTCATTCCCATGTTCCGCTAAACCGTAAATGCTCCTTACATGTCTCTTGTACCTTTTGGCACTTCATACCTCGATTAATGAACATGCTTGCACCTACCCCTTTCCTTGACCCAATCATGAGCATAGCAAGCGATGCTGCATCTTCGTTTTCTACTTTCACATTTCAGGAAAAATTCTCCGCCCCTGTTCGCCGTTTACGAAAACTTTACTCGTGGCAGGTTCATCATTAAGTACTTTTGCTACGACCACGACTTTAATTCCAAACAGGGTACAAGGGCCCGGAACCGCCCGAAGAGAAACGCGCCCAAAGAGAACACACGGAAACATGTACTCATTAAATTAAATTTTTATTATGAATTATTATTATTATCATTAAAATTATTATTAAACACGCCTACACCTCCGCCCTTCCTTGACCCATTCATTCTGTTGCACCCCTCCCATACAAAATTGTCAATAACAGGCAGCTGTTGCCAACCTCGCAGATACGTTTTGGTCAAGACGTACACGCTAATAGCATCGTCATTCAGCTGCGCTTTGAATTTCCATCCTTTTTTATTTTTCTGCTTGCGACCACCCATCACGTTTATGTAACACATCTTACCGCCTATATATTTGTCTTTTGTGCGTTTTTAATTTCATAACTTCTTTTGGTCTCATTCGGCTCCTTGCTGGTGTGCGTGTCGCTACATTCAAGACTTCATCTATCCTCTTGATTGCCTGGGGCCCCTCCAGGAAAGCTACGGCCCACGCCGCGATTTGAAGTGCAACCGCTGTTGCTACATTATCGCTAAAATGTATCGCATCAAGCACAAAAGCGCCTTCGTGGTCTTTTCGGTGCATTTATCGGTTGATGTCAACCGCCGTAAAATTCAATGCCTAAAACATAGGGCTAAAACAGAGCTAAAACAAAAATAGGGCTAAAACAAAAGGGGGGGAGGGGGAGGAGTCTTCCTGATTCGCCCTCGTACATAACGCGTATCTGCAGCGGCAGTCGTCGAGGTTGCCACTGGAGTGCTTCAATACTAATCGCATTAACGTCGTCATTCATAGCGAGAAGCGTTTTGCCGGAACTCTTTAGAGAAAGAAGTGAAAGGGTTGATTTCATGGACAGTTCGCTTGCGAAGGCTGACTACTTCCTACTTCCTATTGTTTTTCTCCATATCCCTACTGAAAAAAAAAAGAAACACGCATTCTCTATAGCTCCTATATCCAGTAACATTATATGACATAGGCAAAGACAGGTGTTTATGTGGGAACCTATTGTGTATGTTCCATACCGGATTATTGGATAAGGAAGTTGTGGGGCACACAGGTTTTTTTCGAAAGGGATTCCCGTGTATATCCGTCACAATGGCGGCCAAGAACAATGTTTCACTGATTGCAGCACAAGAAGTGAGCGGTATGCAAGTCAACGTCATGCAAACAGTGCACTTCGCTACAGAGTCACGATGTTCTGACATTTTGCGGGAAATGCGCTTCGATACGACTCGCATTGTAGGCATGAGTGAATGAAAGACTAAGACAGTCGGAGGCAATACAAATTCCGGCAGTAAATCCTTCTCTTCGTATTCGCAGTCTTTCTATTTGTTGTTGTTGTTGTTGTTGTTTCCTATCACGCATATGGTTCGTACTCACTCTGGGAGATTGGTCAATAATTGGATGAATTATGCCACTATATAATGAGTAAATTTCTGAATATTTATGGGCTTAGCGCTGTACTTATTCGTTTCTTGCGCATAGCAACCAATGCTTCATCTTCGTTTTCTTTCAACCTTGTGACAGCCCAATCATTAAGCGCTTTTGCTACGACCACGACTTTAACTCCAAACAGGGTATACTGCCCTCGAATCACCATAAAAGAAACATGCCGAGGGACAACACATGGAATCGGGTAATCACACCATAGCTTCATAAGAGACGCGACAACCTTGCGGGGCTTGCTTGACATCACGTGACTTGGTGACTGCGTGGATCTTCGCACGCTCGGTCCGGGCGCGAGCAGCGCGTGTTGCTCGCGGTACGTTCGTTCCACGTCTGCCACCGGAACCTGGCTGCCAGAACTAGTGCTCTCAAAGCTTCGCCTGTTCCTTCTGATCCTGACCAGCTTCAAGGCATGTCAACCATCGCTGCTCGAAATCGCTACAGGAGAAAGAAGCTGAAGCACAAGCGACCGTCCGGCTCCGCAAGCGGCGCTCCCACTAGCTTGCCGTCCAAAATGAAGGTAAACCTTCCGGGACACATCGCGATTCTCAAGATGCAGCTGAAACCTGATGTATCTACAAACGCGATAGAAGCATCTGCTGCCAAACACCGTTCAAAGGATGACATTTTGTCGACTCCAGACACAACTCGGAGCGACGAGTGCAAAGCTCGATCATCGCACAGCACCGAGCCTTTGAAAAGGAGGAAACGCGAGGCAAGTGTGTCCAAATTTGTCGTGGTAGAAACCAGCTTCACTGGAGAGCCTGTGAATGAAGCGCACGAGCCGAAAGCTCTCACCGAGTCAAAAGTGGGAGATAACTTTAGACAACTGCGAGAAGTACTGCAGGAAAGGGGCCCGTCCCATGAAGACATGTTGGAAGCGCTGAGCCCTTCACATGCTCAGCTAATACTCGAAGTATACGGCACGCTGACTGTCTTTATGGACCGGCAACCAGGATTTCGAGAAGTCCAAAATGGCATGTGCTCATTTGTCTATTACCAGGACCACAATGACGGAGACACATGCTTCTGCACATTCCTTCCTGAGGACGGAGCCATCGCCCTGTCTACGTTCGCTCGTTCCACCAACAGCGGACGCCAGCGCTCGGAGGCTGATGATGGCGGACCTCGGCTCGTGCGTTTCAGCTCGTCGAGCAGCAGTGCTTACGAGTGCGCCCTCAATGGAGGTGCCCACCACAGCAGAAGTCCACGAGCAAGAATGGGACAGACGCCCAGTTCAGACCGCGGTCGTCACAGCCACGGCCACCGCTGCGTCAGATGTACCCATCACCTCGTACCAGATCTTAGGAAAAGCCGCACTCGCTTCCTTCCCGCTCGCCACTTCCCGCGACTGACATAAACTTCAGGGGGGATGTAAAGCGGCCGCCCGTGGCCGAGTTCCACGGAGTGCCCGGCGGTAATGAGGAGGTTGTTGCTCCATGCTCACACGTCGAGTCCGTGTGGTCCAGCCACGGAGAGCCACTTAGGAAGAGCAAGATGGAAAAGCAAATTTTGAAAATAGTGCGCATGGTGAAGGAGCAGCTGCCAAACCTCACTGACCATGAAGGAGATCCGCAGGCGTGTGGACCATATGCGCCGGTCTCAAGGCGGTTTCTCCTGGATTACTTAAACGACGTCGTGGCACTGCTGAATGGCTACCTGAAAGCCACACCGGAGGAAGACCGTTGAAAAGATGTGAATGCAGTGCTTTTTGAAGAAAAAAGATATCTGCATGCTACAAATAGTTGGTGCCGCCGCAGGTGGATTAGTCTTTTATTTCATTTCTTTCTTTTAATTTTGCGCCGCCACAATTTAGAATTACTAACACTTCAATTTCGGAATTAGCGTGCGTGTTTATGTAATAAACCCTTCTACTCGATTGCGTAGTATGCAGCTTCTTCTTAAATGTAGTAACACAAGAATGCATGAATTCACATAAGGGCACATACTACAATTGCGAAATTCATGCCGAAAAGAGTCATGTTTCCGCAGCAGACATTTTTAGCCTGATGTGATTTTCAAAAAACGTGTCTCTAAAACTGCTGCGAAATGCATTCGTTTTCCAGCAAAGTAAACGAAACGTTTTATTCGTCCCGGTCACTTAACAGAATGGATCCCAGACAAAAAGCTACAAGACAGTAACTTGGAGACATCTGAGGTCCAGAAAACACGTACGAATGTACATTGAATTGAATTGTGGGGATTTACGCGTCAGAACAACCATTTGATAATGAGGCACGCCGTAGTAGAGGTCTCTGGAACCCCTAGGGGATCGTTAACATGCCCGCAAAGCACGGGACACGGGTGTTTATTCATTTCGCCACCATCGAAATGCGGTCGCCGCGGCTGGGATTTGATCCCGCGACCTCTAAGTTAGCAGAGAAACACCAGAGCCGCTACGCGATCGCGGCGGGTCACTTATATATATCAACAGGGGTGACAGAAAGGGACAATTTATGTGAGCTGGCAACGAGGAAACAACATTTCAAAAGGACACATGATGTACTTGTAATAATGGACAGTTAAATATCTACATAAATATGCCGTACAAGAAAAATGTCATGATATCGGGTAATAGAAAATTTAAAAAAATATATATATTCTGGTGCAAGTACGGTCTGCGCGCTTAATTTTCAACAAGTTCAGACGAACCGATTCGCCATCAGAACTTTTATTTGACAATCAAATTTATCAGCTGGAAACTCACAGGAAAACTGCGAAATTAATGTTCCTCTACCTACTCTATACGAACTCTGTAAACGTAGATGGGCCGCCATACTTGACACCCTTCACGCCGCGTTGCACCAGACCGCGTCACGATCACAATTTGCAACCTTATTTCGTACTCACGAAAATGTTCATGATTTTTATTTTTCTACGCACAGTGAAAGAATGAAATGGATTACCTGTGCATGTTTTCATACCTGATTGTGTGTCTTTTGGCTGCACACGAGTCTCTTTGATGCTTAATTCTTTGTAATTTGCTCATACCAGCGTAAGCATTTATGCTTTTCTTTTCAGCAAGCAGCGTTCTTTGGCGTTGGTATAAAGATATATTGTATAAAACCAGTAATGTGTAACTGAAGATTTGCCTTCCTATTGTTTCTTTTCGCTGATAGAGTAGTGCATGTATATATGATATCTGGATTGATCCTGTACGTGTTCGATTAGCTGTGTTTAGATTCGCACTACTACTGTGTTAACATATGAACGATCTTGCAATGTATTTTCAGCGTGAACCTTACCGGCTTGATCTACTTGACCGCAGAATGTTCCAAATAAAAAAAAAAAAAACATTGGACAGATCATTTGGCTTTCGGAAGTACCTTTAGAATCTGCGCTGTAACACCAGTGCCCTTATTTTTTTAGAAGTTATTGGGGGAAGATGTCTCGAACGTGGAGCCATAGACCTAATATTTCCGTTCAGCGGCTGCGATTTTATTACTGCTATGCTTCTAAACGGCGAGAGTTAATTAATGAATGTTCTTTTTTTAATTATCCACCTGCAATATGCGATATCTTGAGCAAGTAACGTCAGCGTCTACAGGGAATGCACTCGAGCAGATCAAATTACGGTATATGCGCAATGCGATGTTAAAACAAAGCATTCCAACTATAAAAAAAAAAGTACGAGCTGTTGGCAGTGGCAATTCGGAAATAGTTGCTGGAGGCGGAATAAACCAGAAACAAGCGTGAAATTGCAAAGTACATTAAACTTAATGTGAACGAAAAAAAAAAAAACTACTTGCCGTAGTTGGGAACCGAACTCGCACCTCGCGCCACGTGTGTGATGCGAACGCGGCGCAGTTTCAACGCGACTGCGTTAACGGCCCCGTGTCGCAGAAAACCCGCGGCGACGGCGTCCGGCATCGGACGTCATGTGAGGGAAAATTGCCGTATACATTCTATACGGCACAAGAGTTCCTCTACCACGACTAAAAATGCTCATACCTTGTCGTACATTCTTTACAAAGTTATTGCTCGAAATTTTGAGAATGACAGCCAGAAACGGATGTGATGAAACAAAACACCGACAGCGCCTGCGTTTTTATGTTAAATATTCTCAGACTTAAATATTAAAAGTACGTAACAGTAACCAAAGACTGGCACAAGCAAGAGGCCACGTTTCTATACAAGAAAGATCGCATTCGTGCGTAGCGTTCCCCGCAAGCGTTTCCCGGTAAACATTACAGTGACATAAGCTGCCGTTGCCGAGAAGCGTGAAAAGCAGTCGGGGGTCCTTGAATGCTATCGCGTTCCGCTCTTGAAGGCGAAGCATAACCCCTGTATTCAGATATGCAACTTAACTTGAAGCGATATCAATGATGCCTGGTGCGAACGCGCCGAAGACGTTCATTGCGTTTCATTTGGTGCGTTGACGACATGCGTCGTTTAAATCAAGTCAAGCATGGGCTTCAAATTAAGATGCATTTCTGAATACGGGGGTAAGCGACCTCCAAACTTTCCCACCCACTTTGCCAATCCACCGTGCTGATGCGCTACCATCGTTCAGACGCCGCAGCCTGGGAGCAAGTCTGGGTTCACTGCAGCCTTTCTTCAATCATTAAGTCACTGGCATTGCCAGACGCAACAAAAGGCACTGAATATGTTTGAGCCACGCTTCCTTTCGTGCCGAAGTTATCCCTGATAACGTCTCTGATGTACCGCAGCGCATCGTATTCTTCGAAGATGTTATCGCCTTCATCCCGTTTACCCGTTTGCGAATTATTGGTTGGAGATCCAAGTGCACTTGCGTGGTTTCAGAACATTTGTTGGGGCGCCTTTGTCTCTCTTGTTTAAGATATGCACCCAACGTTCACTTGGGCATTTAATTTTCTCCTGTACGAGCTCATTCGCCACCTTTTCGTTTCTCGGGTACTTGTTCCATCAGAGGAGCACACTCTTCTACGTGTAATCCCAACATCTTATCTCTCGATGATGCCTTGACGCCTGCTCACCCTCATCTATTCCTTGCTTCCTTTCCTTGTTCCACCGCTTACGTGGTTTCCGCTTTAGAATCCAAATATGTTTTTTTCCTGTGTCTGTCTTATCACCTACTGCATTAGGTGGACCGGTTCGCTGCCATTCCCAGATCTATATCTATATTCCCATAAGCGCTTGCATTTTCTTCGGTGTGTTTTCTGCGATCTCTGTTATTTGCCCTTTATTCATTTGTAAAAATTCTTGTGCTATTGATTCATGCTGGGCATTGGTATCTTGCCAAAATTTTAAGCTTAAATGTTTATGATAGCTACCCTGGCTATTTTCCCCACGTTTGTCTGCCATCATTTGACCTAGTCTTTCGTAGACCGTTTCTGAGACTAAGGCGTAGCGGATACGTAACTGCCTGTTTCCGCATTGTCACGTTACATGCACATGGCACTTATTCTCCCTGTTAACTCGTATCATGTTCTGTTCATCGCACAGACACAGCACTTGGGAACCGTTGTAATCCGTATACCCGTCTAAATCCTCGATGTGTGCATTTATATAATTTGCTAAAAACACCAGGCCCGATCTTTTCAACCCTTTAACATTGCTTGTAATGCAATCAATATATTCCTTATTTCTATTTCTGCTGTCACTGCCTGTCCACAGGTAAGCCGCTCCAAGGGACGTTTTTTTTATTTCCCATGTGCCATTAATCTTAAATGCTCATTACATGTCATTTTTACCATTTGTCACTTCATACCTCGCCGATGAAACACGCCTACACCTTCACCTTTCGTCGACCCGATCATTCTGTTGCAGCCTTCTCATACAATACTACCAGTAACAGGTGGCTGTTCGACATCTCGTAGATGCGTTTCGTTCAAGACGTACACGCTAACACCTTCGTTATTCGGATGCGTTTGAGTTTAGAGCCATTGTTCCTGCACGCGACCAGCCTGAATGTTTATGTGACAAATTTTACCGCATATGCACATATCCTCACTGTGCGCTTCTTACCTACTCCTTGTGGTTTAATTGTGCCCGTGCCGCAAATCAACGTCCAACCGCCATTGCTGCACTGCCGCAAATATGTACCTCGTCAAGAACATAAGCGGACGCCTTCGGGGACAGCTCGGTGCGCTTTTCGGTTGGTGCCCATGACCGTAAAATTCATCGCTTGAACTACAATCCGAATAACCATGTTTACTTCAAGCATTGTCTTTTCAATTCCATGCCCCTGCATTCCAATTTCTGACACGATGCAAGCTGGGATTCGCACTTCCTTTGAAACATTCCGCAGATCGGTAACCCCTTTGGTTGTTGTCTTCGCGATCCTTGTATCCCATCTCTGAAGATGTCTGCATGCAAGGTCGTGTCGACGTTGGCGTTGCATTAACCCTTTCAGACGCCACTTTATCCCGTTGATTGAAAACTCGTTTTCACCACATCGCTTGCATCTTCAGATTCATAGAAAATGTACAGCTGCAGAAAAGACTAAGAATTTTCAATTGTTTAGACAGTTTTGCCAAGTTTACAAAATTTCGACTCCATTCGAAAACTCACTACAGGAACACAAAATATGAGAACATATACTATTTCGTGTTTTGAAAAGCTTGAAAAGCACTTATCCAGCCACTTGAAAATTATGCCTGGTGCATGACATTATGAAAAACAATGAGAGAAGTGAACCCGCTACATACAACATACTGACACAGAGTAAAAACACACAGCTTCACTCATTTTGCTAAAACGTTCTGCACGTTATTCAAAATTGCAGCACGCTTCCAATAATAAGTGTTTCAAGATGTATGAAACACATTTTAAATACCATTACTTTCATCAGTGCTTTTATCAGCAGAGTGAATCAGTGGACTCTCCTGCTGTGCACAATTGTGTAGACAGCGTCTCAAAGGGTCAAGACTGTGCCAATTCTCCGTCCCCTGGCATCGGTTCGGACCTCTGTTCGATGGCTGGGTCGAAATGCGCCAGGACATCAGACATGGTGGGAATAGTGGCAAGCTGAGAAAAAAAGCAGATGGAGCCGGACCTTATGTAGAAGACACGCTTTTCTTGAGCACATGTGTAAGCGACCGTGCGATCGCTGCAGAATCTTTTACGAAGCGTCGGAAGTAGGCACACACAGTCCCCCGAAACAGCGGACGTCATTGGCTGTGTTGGGCACAGGAAAAGAAGTCGAGCACCATTTATTTTCCAGGTCCGCCTCTATAACTGATGCATCAAGTGGCTGGGCAACGTGCTCTGTCGACGGCCGAAGTCCTCAGAGACTCAGACTTTGTTTTCTACATATATATTCACACATGCACCGTGCGTGGACTTCGTGGCGACGCCACTAGATAGCGCAGTGTGTTTAATTGGAATATGGAGCCTCGATGCCAGAGACAAAAGGCGTGACATTCAGGAACCCTAAGTGATACGAGCGAGAGAGGGACGCGGCTGTATACATGCAAGACGCGTTATAATAAAGCGCCTCTGCGGCCGCAATACGGTGTGCCGATACCTTCCTTCTCTGCTGAGCGCATTAGCGTCGACATTCATAGTGAGATGGTTTCTGATGGATTTTTTTTTAATATAAGAGCTGAAAGGGATGATCTTACGGAGAGTTGCATTGCGTAGGCTGACTGCTTGTCGCAATGCTTCTATGTAGTCTATTTCCTCCCTCAACGCCCATGTCTACCCTCAGAAACGCGGTCGAAAACTATCGTTCCCAGATTACAGCACAAGAAGTTATCAGCGTTATGCAAGTAAACTTTATGCAAACAGCGCGCTTCGCTCCGCGACGCCGTGACTTTTTGCCAAAAATGCGCTTCAGTGCGACTCGCGTTGTAGGCAAGAGCGATAAAAGGACGAAAGGACAGTCGGAAGGACTACAGAATTCGGCAGTAAATTCTTCTCTTCCTTTTTGCAGTCTTTGTATCTTTCTTTGCGCACTGCAAGCAATGCTGTATCTTCGTTTACTTCTTTCATCCTTGCGGAAAAATTCCCGACTCCTTTCTGTCGTTTTCGACAACCTTGTGACAGCCAAACAGGGTATTCAGCCGAGGAACCACCCAAAAAGAAACATGCTGAGGGACAACAAATAAAAACGGTTAATTATACCTTAGCTTCACAAGAGACGCGACAACCTTGTGTCGCTTGCTTGGCATCACATGAGTTGCTGACTGCGTGGATCTTTTCACGCTCAGTCCGGGCGCGAGCTGCGCGTGTTGCTCGCGATAGATTCGTTCCACGTCTGCCATCGGAACCTGGCTGCCAGAACCAGCGCTCCCAAAGCTTCGTCTGTTCCTTCTGAGCCTGGCCAGCTTCAAGGCATGTCAACCATCGCTGCTCGAAATTGCTACAGGAGAAGGAAGTCAAAGCCCAAGCGGCTGTCCGGCTCCACAAGCGGCACTACCACTAGCTTGCCGTCCAAGATGAAGGTAAGCCTTCCGGAACACTTCGCCCTTCTCGATATGCAGCTGAAACCTGACGTATCCGGAAACGCGATGGAAGGTGCCGCATCCAAGCGCTGTTCAAAAGAGGACATTATGGCGACTCCGGGTGCAACTCGGAGCGACGAGTACAAAGCTCGATCATCGCACAGCACCGAGCGTTTGAAAATGAGGAAATGCGAGGCAAGTGTGTCGAAATTTGTCGTGGGAGAAACCAGCTTCACTGGCGAGCCTATAGTCATCATGAACGAAGTGCCCGAGCCGAAAGCTCTCACCGGGTCAAAAGCGGGGGACAACTTGAGACAGGTGCGAGAATTGCTACAGGAAAAGGGCCCGTCCCAGGAAGACATGTCGAAAGCGCTGAGCCCTTCACGTGCTCAGCTAATCCTCGAAGTATACGGCACCCTGAATGTCTTTATGGACCGGCACCCAAGATTTCGAGAAGTCCGCGATGTCCTGTGCTCTTTTGTCTATTACCAGGACCACAATGACCGAGACGCACGCTTCCGCATATTCTTTCTTCTGTGTGGAGCTATCGCCTTGTCTGCGTCCGCTCATTCCACCTACAGCGGACGCCAGCGCTCGGAGGCTGATGATGGTGGACCTCGGATCGTGCGTTTCAGCTCGTCAAGCAGTGCTTACGAGTGCGCCCTCAATGGAGGTGCCCACCACAGCCGAGGCCCACCAGCACGAATGGCGAAGACGTCCAGGTCAGCGTGCGGCTGCCGCAGCCACGGCCACCGCTGCGTCAGATGTACCCATCACTTCGTCCCAGGCCCGAGGAGAGGCCCGCGCTCGCTTCCTGTCGACCCCAAGCCCCAGCCACTTCACGCGACCGACATAATCTTCAGGGAGGACGTAAAGCCGCCGTCGGTGGCCGATTTCCACGGACTACCCTGCGTTAATAAGGATGTCGCTGCTCCGAGCTCGGACGTCGAGTCCATGTGGTCCAGCCACGGAGAGTCAGCCACGAAGAGCAAGATGGAAAAGCAAATATTGAAAATAGTGCGGATGGTGAAGAAGCAGCTGGTTCACTGACCAGGAAGGAGATCCGCAGGCGGCTGGACTACGTGCGCCGGTCACAACGCGCAGTACTCCTCCTGGAGTACTTAAGGACATCGCGGCACTGTTGCTTGGCAACCTGAAAGCCTCACCGGAGGAAAGCCGTTCAAAACACGTCGATATAGTGCTTCTCGACGAAAGAAAGCGATATCTGCAGGCCACAACGAGTTGGTGACGTTGCTGTCGGATTTCTTATTTTTCTTCCTCTTGTTTAATTTTGCATCGTCACAACTTAAAATTAGTGGTACTTCAATTTCGGAATTATCGTGTTCACTTATGCAATAAATTATTCTGCACGATTGCGTACTGTGTAGCTGTTTTCTTTAAACTAATAACACAAGAATGCACATATTCAAATAAGGGCCCATTCTGCGATTGCGAAATCGATGATGAGAAGCAGTGGAGCAGTCACTTTTATAATAAATTCTTCTGCACGATTGTGTGTTCTTGCATTTCGCCCCATTTCAGTACGGCCGCTGCGGCTGGGATTTGATCGCGCGACCTCTAGGTTAGCAGAGCAACACCATAGCCGCTAAGCGATCGCGGCGAGTTGCATATGTATATCCATGAGCATAAGTATACGGACGACAGGGCTGCCGAAAAAACAATTCCTTGTAGTTAACACGCATAAACGGAAATTGACGTGTGCACTAGAAAATTCGTAATGCGAAGTTTGGACTACGGTCTTTAATTTCGAGTTGAATTCGCAGACAGGAGAAAATGAGTTTTAACGCGCAATCCCTGGTCCGTATACTTTTTCTCACGGGTGTACATCAACAGGGGCGGCAGGAGGGGACATGTTATGTCAGCAGGTAACGAGGAAATAATATTTCTACAGGACACATGGTGTACTTGTAATATTGGAAAGTTAAAAATCTAACAAGACCTCTAGCAAGAGAAATGTCATGATATCGGGTATTAGAAAACAGGTTAAAAATATATATACGGATATTCTGGTGCAAAGACGGTCTGAGCGCTTGGTGCGCTTAATTTTCAGCAAGTTTAGAGTAACCGATTCGCCATCAAAACTTACGCCTGACCATAAAATTTCTGAGCGAGAAACTCGAAGGAAAGCTGCAAAATTAAAGTTTCTCTACCTATTCGATACGAACTATCTAAACGTAGATGGGCCGCCATACTTGACACCCTTCACACCGTGTTGCATAAGACTTCGTCACGATCAAAGTTTACAACCTTATTTCGTAGGCACGAAAAAGTTCATGTATTTTATTTTTCTACGCACAGTGAAAGTGAGGAATGGATTACCCGTGCATGTCTTCATACCTGAGTGTGTGAGTGTCTCTCACCGTGCCGACGAGTCTCTGTTTGAGGCTTAATCTTTGTATTTTGCGTATTGCCCACTAAGGATTTATCCTTTCTTTTTCAGACAGCAGCGTTCTTTCACGCTGGTATATAGATATATTGTATAAAACCAGTAATGTGCAACTGAAGGTTTGCCTTCCTATTGTTTCTTTTCGCTGATAGAGTAGTGCATTTATATATGATATCTGGACTATTCCTATACGTGTTCGATTAATTGTGTTTAGATTCGCACGACCGCTTTCTTATGATATGAACGATGTTGCAATCTATTTTCCACGTAGACCTCACCTGCTTGATCTACTTGACCGCAGTATGCTCTAAATAATAATAAAAAAACTGCACAGATAATTCCGGCTTTCGAAGTATTTCTAGAATGTGCATTGTAATAGCAGTGCCTTTTTTTAGCAGATATTGGGGGCAGATGTCTGGAACGTGGAGCTATAGACCTAATATTTCCGTTTAGCAGCTGCGATTTTATTACCGCTAGGCTTTTAAACGACAACGGTTAATAATGAGGCTTCTTGTATTAGCCACCTGGATTACGCGATATTTTGGGCTAGTAATGTCAGGTTCTGCACGGAATACACCTGAACAGACCAAATTACGGTATATTCGCAACGCTTTGTTATAGCAAATTCTTCTAACTAGACAAAAAGGTACGAGCTGTCGGCAGTGGCATGTCGGGAATAGCTCCAGGAGGAGGAAAGGTCCAGAAACAAGCCAGAAATTGAAAACTTAATGTGGACGAAAAGAACTACTTGTCGCAGTTGGAACCCGAACCCAAACCTCGCATTTCGCGTGCCATGCTACCGCGGTGTCGTTTTTCCATACACTTCCTTCTTTTTCTGCCTCCTCCTCCTCCTCCTTGAAAATCCACTGCGCTGATGTGCTACTAGGTGTAGTGTAGACGCCGCAGCCACCGCCCGGGTCGGGCTTCAGTCCATCCTTTCTTAAATTGTTGAGTCTGATAGGCCGCGTTCCAGGACACATGCAAAGCAGGTATCGAACATTTGAATTTGGCACAGGAACCAAACACTGGGGGAGCGTTCCATGATCGTTCTTTTTTTTTTTCTTTCGATCCCCAAGCCAGGTAGCCAATGGTATAAGGCCCACTTCAGCTGAAGCCTCCGAAGAGATACTTCTTGCCCCCGGATAAGGTTTCGGAAAAGAAAACAGACACACGGGGGAATCAACGCACGTGTGTTCCGTCGGAGGCTACATTGCAGATCTTCGGGGAGAGCGCAGGGATCCGTGGGTATGAATGTAGGTGCCTCAGATGGGGCAGGTAACCGAGCTAGTTCGTCTGCCATTTCGTTGAAACGATTCCAACCATGTCTCTGTACCCATTGCACTTCATTACTAAACTGTCACGCCTCGCGGAGTCTATTGTAGGGCTCTTGTTACTTGCGTAAGGTGTTTCACTGCACTAAGTGAGTCAGTGCAAATTTGCACTCTCCTGATAATGGGTACTGCATTAATTACGTTAGCGGCATCGTGTGTGGCGTGAAATTCAAGTAGTATATGGGTCGGGAGTTTCTGCCTCGTCGGTGAGAGACGATCGAATTGCGGGGAGAGAATAACTCACGAAGGGCGACTCGTACTCCCCGCGAGAAAGCCGTCGCACCTGTATACACGACGCAGCGACACTCAGTATACCCGTAATCAATATACCCGACAAAATCCTCAATCTGCGCATTTATATCTCGCACTAACACCACCTGGCCCAATTTTTTGAACTCCGTAATATCACTTCTAAGAGCAATCGATCAATTCTTTATTCTTATCTCTGGTATCACTACCTATCCATAGGTAAGCTACTCCGAGCCACGCGTTTTTTCATTCCCATGTTCCGCTAAACCGTAAATGCTCCTTAAATGTCTCTTGTACCTTTTGGCACTTCATACCTCGATTAATGAACATGCCTACACCTACCCCTTTCCTTGACCCAATCATGAGCATAGCAAGCGATGCTGCATCTTCGTTTTCTACTTTCACATTTGAGGAAAAATTCTCCGCCCCTGTTCGCCGTTTACGAAAACTTTACTCGTGGCAGGTTCATCATTAAGTACTTTTGCTACGACCACGACTTTAATTACAAACAGGGTACAAGGGCTCGGAACCGCCCGAAGAGAAACGCGCCCAAAGAGAACACACGGAAACGTGTACTCATTAAATTAAATTTTTATTATGAATTATTATTATTATCATTCAAATTATTATTAAACACGCCTACACCTCCGCCCTTCCTTGACCCATTCATTCTGTTGCACCCCTCCCATACAAAATTGTCAATAACAGGCGGCTGTTGCCAATCTCGCAGATACGTTTTGGTCAAGACGTACACGCCAATAGCATCGTCATTCAGCTGCGCTTTGAATTTCCATCCTTTTTTATTTTTCTGCTTGCGACCACCCATCACGTTTATGTAACACATCTTACCGCCTATATATTTGTCTTTTGTGCGTTTTTAATTTCATAACTTCTTTTGGTCTCATTCAGCTCCTTGCTGGTGTGCGTGTCGCTACATTCAAGACTTCATCTATCCTCTTGATTGCCTGGGGCCCCTCCAGGAAAGCTACTGCCTACGCCGCGATTTGAAATGCAACCGCTGTTGCTACATTATCGCTAAAATGTGTCGCATCAAGCACAAAAGCGCCTTCGTGGTCTTTTCGGTGCATTTATCGGTTGATGTCAACCGCCGTAAAATTCAATGCCTAAAACATAGGGCTAAAACAGAGCTAAAACAAAAATAGGGCTAAAACAAAAGGGGGGGGGGAGGAGTCTTCCTGATTCGCCCTCGTACATAACGCGTCTCTGCAGCGGCAGCCGAGTTTGCCACTGCATTGCTTCAATACTAATCGCATTAACGTCGTCATTCATAGCGAGAAGCGTTCTGCCGGAATTCTTTAGAGAAAGAGGTGAAAGGGTTGATTTCATGGACAGTTCGCTTGCGAAGGCTGACTACTTCCTACTTCCTATTGTTTTTCCCCATATCCCTACTGAAAAAAAAAAGAAACACGCATTCTCTATAGCTCCTATATCCAGTAACATTATATGACATATGGCAAAGCCAGGTGTTTATGTGGGAACCTATTTTGTATGTTCCATACCGGATTATTGGATAAGGAAGTTGTGGGGCACACAGGTTTTTTTCGAAAGGGATTCCCGTGTATATATCCGTCACAATGGCGGCCAAGAACAATGTTTCACTGATTGCAGCACAAGAAGTGAGCGGTATGCAAGTCAACGTCATGCAAACGGTGCACTTCGCTACGGAGTCACGATGCTCTGACATTTTGCGGGAAATGCGCTTCGATACGACTCGCATTGTAGGCATGAGTGAATGAAATACTAAGACAGTCGGAGGCAATACAAATTCCAGCAGTAAATCGTTCTCTTCTTATTCGCAGTCTTTCTATTTGTTGTTGTTGTTGTTCTTATTTCCTATCACGCATATTGTTCGTATTCACTCCTGGAGATTGGTCAATAATTCGATGAATTATGCCAATATATAATGAGTAAATTTCTGAATATTTATGGGCTTAGCGCTGTACTTATTCGTTTCTTGCGCATAGCAACCAATGCTTCATCTTCGTTTTCTTTCAACTTTGGGCAATGTTTCCCACGTCTTTTTGTCATTTACGACAACCTTGTGACAGCCCAATCATTAAGCGCTTTTGCTACGACCACGACTTTAATTCCAAACAGGGTATACTGCCCTGGAATCACTATAAAAGAAACATGCCGAGGGAACAACACATGGAATCGGGTAATCACACCTTAGCTTCATAAGAGACGCGACAACCTTGCGGGGCTTGCTTGACATCACGTGACTTGGTGACTGCGTGGATCTTCGCACGCTCGGTCCGGGCGCGAGCAGCGCGTGTTGCTCGCGATACGTTCGTTCCACGTCTGCCACCGGAACCTGGCTGCCAGAACTAGTGCTCCCAAAGCTTCGCCTGTTCCTTCTGAGCCTGGCCAACTTCAAGGCATGTCAACCATCGCTGCTCGAAATCGCTACAGGAGAAAGAAGCTGAAGCACAAGCGACCGTCCGGCTCCGCAAGCGGCGCTCCCACTAGCTTGCCGTCCAAAATGAAGGTAAACCTTCCGGGACACATCGCGATTCTCAAGATGCAGCTGAAACCTGATGTATCTACAAACGCGATAGAAGCATCTGCTGCCAAACACTGTTCAAAGAATGACATTTTGTCGACTCGAGACACAACTTGGAGCGACGAGTGCAAAGCTCGATCATCGCACAGCACCGAGCCTTTGAAGAGGAGGAAACGCGAGGCAAGTGTGTCCAAATTTGTCGTGGTAGAAACCAGCTTCACTGGAGAGCCTGTGAATGAAGCGCACGAGCCGAAAGCTCTCACCGAGCCAAAAGTGGGAGATAACTTGAGACAACTGCGAGAAGTACTGCAGGAAAGGGGCCCGTCCCATGAAGACATGTTGGAAGCGCTGAGCCCTTCACATACTCAGCTAATACTCGAAGTATACGGCACGCTGACTGTCTTTATGGACCGGCAACCAGGATTTCGAGAAGTCCGCGATGTCCTGTGCACTTTTGTCTATTACCAGGACCACAATGACGGAGACACATGCTTCTGCACATTCCTTCCTGAGGACGGAGCCATCGCCCTGTCTGCGTTCGCTCGACCCACCTATAGCGGACGCCAGCGCTCGGAGGCTGATGATGGCGCAACTGGGCTCATGCGTTTCAGCTCGTCGAGCAGCATTGATTACGAGTGCGCCGTCAATAGAGATGCACACCACAGCAGAAGTCCACCAGCAAGAATGGGACAGACGCCCAGTTCAGACCGCGGTCGTCACAGCCACGGCCACCGCTGCGTCAGATGTACCCATCACCTCGTCCCAGATCTTAGGAAAAGCCGCACTCGCTTCCTTCCCACTCGCCACTTCCCGCGACTGACATAAACTTCAGGGGGGATGTAAAGCGGCCGCCCGTGGCCGAGTTCCACGGAGTGCCCGGCGGTAATGAGGAGGTTGTTGCTCCATGCTCACACGTCGAGTCCGTGTGGTCCAGCCACGGAGAGCCACCTAGGAAGAGCAAGATGGAAAAGCAAATTTTGAAAATAGTGCGCATGGTGAAGGAGCAGCTGCCAAACCTCACTGACCATGAAGGAGATCCGCAGGCGTGTGGACCATATGCGCCGGTCTCAAGGCGGTTTCTCCTGGATTACTTAAACGACGTCGTGGCACTGCTGAATGGCTACCTGAAAGCCACACCGGAGGAAGGCCGTTGAAAAGATGTGGATGCAGTGCTTTTTGAAGAAAAAAGATATCTGCATGCTACAAATAGTTGGTGCCGCCGCAGGTAGATTAGTTTTTTATTTCCTTTCTTTCATTTAATTTTGCGCCGCCACAATTTAGAATTACTAACACTTCAATTTCGGAATTAGCGTGCTTGTTTATGTAATAAACCCTTCTACTCGATTGTGTAGTATGCAGCTTCTTCTTAAATGTAGTAACACAAGAATGCATGAATTCACATAAGGGCACATACTGCAATTGCGAAATTCATGCCGAAAAGAGTCATGTTTCCGCAGCAGACATTTTTAGCCTGATGCGATTTTCAAAAGACGTGTCTCTAAAACTGCTGCGAAATGCATTCGTTTTCCAGCTAAGTAAACGAAATGTTTTATTCGTCCCGGCCACTTAACAGAATGGATCCCAGACAAAAAGCTACAAGACAGTAACTTGGAGACATCTCAGGTCCAGAAAACACGTACGAATGTACATTGAATTGAATTGTGGGGATTTACGCGCCAAAACAACCATTTGATAATGAGGCACGCCGTAGTAGAGGTCTCTGGAACCCCTTGGGGATCGTTAACATGCCCGCAAAGCACGGGACACGGGTGTTTATTCATTGCGCCACCATCGAAATGCGGTCGCCGCGGCTGGGATTTGATCCCGCGACCTCTAAGTTAGCAGAGAAACACCACAGCCGCTACGCGATCGCGGCGGGTCACTTATATATATCAACAGGGGTGGCAGAAAGGGACAGTTTATGTGAGCAGGCAGCGAGGAAACATTTCAAAAGGACACATGATGTACTTGTAATAATGGACAGTTAAATATCTACATAAATATGCCGTACAAGAAAAATGTCATGATCTCGGGTAATAGAAAATTTAAAAAAAAATATATTCTGGTGCAAGTACGGTCCGCGCGCTTAATTTTCAACAAGTTCAGACGAACCAATTCGCCATCAGAACTATTATTTGACAATCAAATTTATCAGCTAGAAACTCACAGGAAAACTGCGAAATTAATGTTCCTCTACCTACTCTACACGAACTCTGTAAACGTAGATGGGCCGCCATACTTGACACCCTTCACGCCGCGTTGCACCAGACCTCGTCACGATCACAATTTGCAACCTCATTTCGTACTCAGGAAAATGTTCATGTTTTTTTATTTTTCTATACGCACAATGAAAGAATGAAATGGATTACCTGTGCATGTTTTCATACCTGATTGTGTGTATTTTGGCTACACACGAGTCTTTCTTTGATGCTTAATTCTTTGTAATTTGCTCATACCAGCGTAAGCATTTATGCTTTTTTTTTTCAGCAAGCAGCGTTCTTTGGCGTCGGTATACAGATATACTGTATAAAACCAGTAATGTGTAACTGAAGATTTGCCCTCCTATTGTTTCTTTTCGCTGATAGAGTAGTGCATTTATATATGATATCTGGATTGATCCTGTACGTGTTCGATCAGTTGTGTTTAGATTCGCACTACTACTGTGTTAACATATGAACGATTTTGCAATGTATTTTCAGCGTGAACCTTACCTGTTTGATCTACTTGACCGCAGTATGTTCTAAATAAAAAAAAAAGAAACATTGGACAGATCATTTGGCCTTTGGAAGTGCCTTTAGAATGTGCGCTGTAACACCAGTGCCTTTCTTTAGGAGATATTGGGGGCAGATGTGTCGAACGTGGAGCCATAGACCTAATATTTCCGCGCAGCGGCTGCGATTTTATTACTGCTATGCTTCTAAACGGCGAGAGTTAATTAATGAATGTTTTTTTTACATTATCCACCTGCAAAATGCGATATATTGGGCAAGTAACGTCAGCGTCTACAGGGAATACACTCGAGCAGATCAAATTACGGTATATGCGCAATGCGATGTTAAATAAAAATGTTCCAACTATAAAAAAAGAGCACGTGCTGTTGGCAGTGGCAATTCGGAAATAGTTCCTGGAGGCGGAAAAAACCAGAAACAAGCGTGAAATTGTAAAGTACGGGACTCTTAATGTGAAGGAAAAAAAAAAAAGCTACTTGCCGTAGTTGGGAACCGAACTCGCACCTGGCGCCACGTGTGTGATGATAACGCGGCGCCGTTTTAACGCGGCAGCGTTAACGGCCCCGCGTCGCAGAAAATCCGCGGTGACGGCGTCCGGCATCGGACGTCATGTGAGGGAAAATTGCCGTATACATTCTATACGGCACTAGAGTTCCTCTACCACGACTAAACAAGCTCATACCTTGTCCTACATTCTTTACAAAGCTATAGCTCGAAATTTTGAGAATGACAGCCAAAAACGGATGTGATGAAACAAAACACCGACAGCGCATGCGTTTTTATGTTAAATATTCTCAGACTTAAATAATAAAAGTGCGTAACAGTAACCAAAGACTGGCACACGCAAGAGGCCGCGTTTCTATACAAGAAAGATCGCATTCGTGCGTATATAGCGTTCCCCGCAATCGTTTCCCGGTAAACATTACAGTGACATAAGCTGCCGTTGCCGAGAAGCGTGAAAAGCAGTCGGGGGTCCTTGAATGCTATCGCGTTCCGCTCTTGAAGGCGAAGCATATAAGCGCCCTCCAATTTTTTTACATCCACTTTGCCAATCCATCGTGCTGATGCGCTACCATTGTTCAGACGCCGCAGCCTCCGCGCAAGTCTGGGTTCAGTGCAGCCTTTCTTCAATCATTAAGTTTGATCGCTCGCATTGCCGGACGCAATAAAAAGCACTGCATATGTTTGAGCCACGCTTCCTTTCGTGCCGAAGTTATCCCTCATAACGTCTCCGATGTACCGCAGCGCATCGTATTCCTCGAAGATGTTACCGCATTCATCCCGTTTACCCGTTTGCGGATTATTAGTTGGAGCGCCGAGTGCAACTACGTGGTTTCAGAATATCTGATGGGGCGCCTTTCTCTCTTTTGCAAATGTTATGCATCCAACGTTCGCTCGCGCATTTAATTTTCCCTTGCACGAGCTTACTCAATTGCCACCCTTTCCTTTCGTAGGTGCTTGTTCCATATGAGGAGCACCTCTTCTATACGTGTAATCCCAACATTTTATCTCTGGATGATTCCTTGACGCCTGCTTACCCTCTTCTACATCTTGCTTCCTTTCCTTGTTCCACCACTTACGTGGTTCCCGCTTTAGAATCCAACAATTCTTTCCCGTGTCTGTCTTATCACCTGCTGCATGACGTCTACCGGTTCCCTATATTCCCAGATCTATATCTATATTCCCAGAAGCGCTTGCGCTTTCTTCCATGTGTTTTCTGCGATCTCTGTTATTTGCTCTTTATTCATTTTTTTAGGAATTCTTAGGCTATTGCGTCATGTTGTGCGTTTGTATCTTTCCAAAATTTAAAGTTTAAACGGTTATGATAGCTACCCTGGCTATCTTTCCCATGTTCGTCTGCCATCATTTGGTCTAGTCTTTCGTAGACGTCTTTCGTAGACTAAGGCGTAGCCGATAAGTAACTTCCTGTTTCTGCATTGTCACGTTACCCGCACATGGCACTTATTCTCCCTGTTAACTAGTATAATGTTCTGTTGATCGCACAGAAACAGCAGTTGGGAACCGTTGTAATCCGTATATCCGTCTAAATCCTCCATGTGCGCATTTATATAATTTGCTTAAAACATCACGCCCGATCTCTTCAACGCTTTAATATTGCTTGTAATGCAATCAATAAATTATTTATTTCTTTAATTCTTTAGTCGAGCACCATTTATTTTCCAGGTCCGCCTCTATAAGTGTTGCATCAAGTGGCTGGGCAACGTGCTCTGTCGACGGCCAAAGTCCTCAGATACTCAGACATGTTTTCTGGATATATATTCCCACATGCACCGTGCGCGGACTTCGTGGCAGCGCCACTAGATGGCGCAGTGGGTTCAGTTGGAATATGAAGTCTCGATGCGAGAGACAAAAGGCGTGACATTCAGGCACCCTAAGTTATACGAGCGAGAGAGGGACGCGGCTGTATGCAAGACGCGTTATAATAAAGCGCCTCAGTGGCGGCAATACGGTGTGCCAATACATTCCTTCACTGCTTCACTGCATTAGCGTCGACATTCATAGTGAAATGGTTTCTGATAGATTTTTTTTAACATATAAGAGCTGAAAGGATGATCTTACAGAGAGTTGCATTGCGTAGGCTGACTGCTTGTCGCAATGCTTCTATGTAGTCTATTTCCTCCCTCAACGCCCATGTCTACCCTCAGAAACGCAGTCGAAAACCATCGTTCCCAGATTACAGCACAAGAAGTTATCAGCGTTATGTAAGTAAACGTTTTGCAAACAGCGCGCTTCGCTACGCGACGCCGTGACATTTTACCGAAAATGCGCTTCAGTGCGACTCGCGTTGTAGGCAAGAGCGATAAAAGGACGAAAGGACAGTCGGAAGGACTACAGAATTCGGCAGTAAATTCTTCTCTTCCTTTTTGCAGTCTTTCTATGTTTTTTTTTGCGTATAGCAAGCAATGCTGCATCTTCGTTTACTTCTTTCATCTTTACGGAAAAAGTCCCGACTCCTTTTTGTCGTTTTCGACAACCTTGTGACAGCCAAACAGGGTATTTAGCGGAGGAACCACCCAAAAAGAAAGATGCCGAGGGACAACACACGAAAACGGTAAATTATACTTTAGCTGCACAAGAGACGTGACAATATTGTGTCGATCACGTGACTTGCTGACTGCGTAGATCTTTTCACGCTCAAACTGGGCGCGAGATGCGCGTGCTGCTCGCGATAAATTCGTTCTACGTCTGCCATCGCAACCTGGCTGCCAGAACCAGCGTTCCCAAAGCTTCGTCTGTTCCTTCTGAGCCTGACCAGCTTCAAGGCATGTCAACCAGCGCTGCTTGAAATTGCTTCAGGAAAAGGAAGTCGAAGCCCAAGCGGCTGTCCGGCTCCACAAGCGGCACTCCCACTAGCTTGCCGTCCAAGATGAAGGTAAGCCTTCCGGAACACTTCGCCCTTCTCGATATGCAGCTGAAACCTGACGTATGCGGAAAGGCGATGGAAGGTGCCGCATCCAAGCGCTGTTCAAGAGAGGACATTCTGGTGACTCCAGGTACAACTCGGAGCGACGAGTACGAAGCTCGATCATCGCAAAGCACCGAGCGTTTGAAAAGGAGGAAATGCGAGGCAAGTGCGTCCAAATTTGTCGTGGTAGAAACCAGCTTCACTGTAGAGCCTGTAGTCATCGTGAATGAAGCGCACGAGCCGAAAGCTCTCACCGAGTCAAAAGTGGGAGATAACTTTAGACAACTGCGAGAAGTACTGCAGGAAAGGGGCTCGTCCCATGAAGACATGTTGGAAGCGCTGAGCCCTTCACATGTTCAGCTAATCCTCGAAGTATACGACACTCTGACTGCCGCTTTGGACCGGCACCCAGGATTTCGAGAAGTCCACGATGTCCTGGGCTCTTTTGTCTATTACCAGGACCACAATGACGGAGACGCACGCTTCCGCACATTCCTTCTTCAGAACGGAGCTATCGTCATGTCTGCGTCCGCTCGACCCACCTACAGCGGACGCCAGCGCTCGGAGGCTGATGATGGCGGACCTCGGATCGTGCGTTTCAGCTCGTCGAGCAGTGCTTACGAGTGCGCCCTCAATGGAGGTGCCCACCACAGCAGAGGCCCACCAGCACGAATGGCGAAGACGTCCAGGTCAGCGTGCGGCTGCCGCAGCCACGGCCACCGCTGCGTCAGATGTACCCATCACCTCGTCCCAGGCCCGAGGAGAGGCCCGCGCTCGCTTCCTGTCGACCCCAAGCCCCGGCCACTTCACGCGACCGACATAATCTTCAGGGGGGACGTAAAGCCGCCGTCGGTGGCGGATTTCCACGGACTACCCGGCGGTAATAAGGACGTCGCTGCTCCAAGCTCGGACGTCGAGTCCATGTGGTCCATCCACGGAGAGTGGGCCACGAAGAGCAAGATGGAAAAGCAAATCTTGAAACTAGTGCGGATGGTGAAGAAGCAGCTGGTTCACTGACCAGGAAGGAGATCCACAGGCGCCTGGACCACGTGCGCCGGTCACAACGCGCAGTAATCCTCCTGGGGTACTTAAAGATGTCGTGGCACTGTTGCTTGGCAACCTGAAAGCGTCACCGGAGGAAAGTCGTTCAATAGACGTGGATATAGTGCTTCTCTTCGAAAGAAATCGATATCTGCAGGCCACAACGAGTTGGTGACGTTGCTGTCGGATTTGTTTTATTTTTCTTCCTCGTGTTTAATTTTGCGTTGTCACAACTTAAAACTAGTGGTACTTCAATTTCGGAATTATCGTGTTCACTTATGCAATAAATTATTCTGCACGATTGCGTACTATGTAGCTGTTTTCTTTAAACTAATAACACAAGAATGTACATATTCAAATAAGGGCCCATTCGGCGATTGCGAAATTGATGATGAAAAGCAGCGGAGCAGTCACTTCTATAATAAATTCTTCTGCACGATTGTGTGTTCTTGCATTTCGCCCCATTTCAGTACGGCCGCTGCGGCTGGGATTTGATCACGCGACCTCTAGGTTAGCAGAGCAACACCATAGCCGCTAAGCGATCGCGGCGGGTTGCATATGTATATCCATGAGCAAAAGTATACGGACGACAGGGTTGCCGAAAAAACAATTCCTTGTAATTAACACGCATAAACGGAAATTGACGTGTGGACTAGAAAATTCGTAATGCGAAGTTTGGACTACGGTCTTTAATTTCGAGTTGAATTCGCAGACAGGAGAAAATGAGTTTTAACGCGCAATCCCTGGTCCGTATACTTTTTCTCACGGGTGTACATCAACAGGGGCGGCAGGAGGGGACATGTTATGTCAGCAGGTAACGAGGAAATAAAATTTCTACAGGACACATGGTGTACTTCTAATATTGGAAAGTTAAAAATCTAACAAGACCTCTAGCAAGAGAAATGTCATGATATCGGGTATTAGAAAACAGGTTAAAAATATATATACGGATATTCTGGTGCAAAGACGGTCTGAGCGCTTGGTGCGCTTAATCTTCAGCAAGTTTAGAGTAACCGATTCGCCATCAAAACTTACGCCTGACCATAAACTTTTCGAGCGAGAAACTCGAAGGAAAGCTGCAAAATTAAGGTTTCTCTACCTATTCGATACGAACTATCTAAACGTAGATGGGCCGCCATACTTGACACCCTTCACACCGTGTTGCACAAGACTTCGTCACGATCAAAGTTTACAACCTTATTTCGTAGGCACGGAAAAGTTCATGTATTTTATTTTTCTACGCACAGTGAAAGTGAGGAATGGATTACCCGTGCATGTCTTCATACCTGAGTGTGCGAGTGTCTCTCACCGTGCCGACGAGTCTCTGTTTGAGGCTTAATCTTTGTATTTTGCGTATTGCCCACTAAGGATTTATCCTTTCTTTTTCAGACAGCAGCGTTCTTTCACGTTGGTATACAGATATATTGTATAAAACCAGTAATGTCCATCTGAAGGGTTGCCTTCCTATTGTTTCTTTTCGCTGATAGAGTAGTGCATTTATATATTATATCTGAATTATTCCTGTACGTGTTCGATTAGTTGCGTTTAGATTCCCACTACCACTTCCTTGCCATATGAACGATGTTGCAATGTATTTCCCTCGTAAACCTTACCTGCTTGATCTACTTCGCCATAGCATATGGTCTAAATAATAATAAAAAAAATTGGACAGATCATTCCGGCTTTCGAAGTATTTCTAGAATGTGCATTGTAATAGCAGTGCCTTTTTTTAGCAGATATTGGGGGCAGATGTCTGGAACGTGGAGCTATAGACCTAATATTTCCGTTTAGCAGCTGCGATTTTATTACCGCTAGGCTTTTAAACGACAACGGTTAATAATGAGGCTACTTGTATTAGCCACCTGGATTACGCGATATTTTGCGCTAGTAATGTCAGGTTCTGCACGGAATACACCTGAACAGAACAAATTACGGTATATTCGCAACGCATTGTTATAGCAAATTCTTCGAACTAGACAAAAAGGTACGAGCTGTCGGCGGTGGCATTTCGGGAATAGCTCCGGGAGGAGGAAAGGTCCAGAAACAAACCAGAAATTGAGAACTTAATGTGGACGAAAAGAACTACTTGTAGCAGTTGGAACCCGAATGCAAACCTAGTATGTCGCGTGCGATGCTACCGCGGTGCCGTTTTTCCATACACTTCCTTCTTTTTCTGCCTCCTCCTCCTCCTCCTAGCAAATCCACTGCGCTGATGTGCTGCTAGGTGTAGTGTAGACGCCGCAGCCACCGCCCGGATCGGGCTTCAGTCCAGCCTTTCTTAAATTGTTGAGTCTCATCGGCCGCGTTTCAGGACACATGCAAAGCAGGTATCGAACATTTGAATTTGGCACAGGAACCAAACACTGGGGGAGCGTTCCATGATCGTTCTTTTTTTTTTTTCTTTCGATCCCCAAGCCAGGTAGCCAATGGTATAAGGCCCACTTCAGCTGAAGCCTCCGAAGAGATACTTCTTGCCCCCGGATAAGGTTTCGGAAAAGAAAACAGACACACGGGGGAATCAACGCACGTGTGTTCCGTCGGAGGCTACATTGCAGATCTTCGGGGAGAGCGCAGGGATCCGTGGGAATGAATGTAGGTGCCTCAGATGGGGCAGGTAACCGAGCTAGTTCGTCTGCCATTTCGTTGAAACGATTCCAACCATGTCTCTGTACCCATTGCACTTCATTACTAAACTGTCACGCCTCGCGGAGTCTATTGTAGGGCTCTTGTTACTTGCGTAAGGCCTTTCACTGCACTAAGTCAGTCAGTGCAAATTTGCACTCTCCTGATAATGGGTACTCCATTAATTACGTTAGCGGCATCGTGTGTGGCGTGAAATTCAAGTAGTATACGGGTCGGGAGTTTCTGCCTCGTCGGTGAGAGAAGATCGAATTGCGGCGAGAGAATAACTCACGAAGGGCGACTCATGCTCCCCGCGAGGAAGCCGTCGCACCTGTATACACGACGCAGCGACACTCAGTATACCCGTAATCAGTATACCCGACAATATCCTCAATCTGCGCATTTATATCTCGCACTAACACCACCTGGCCCAATTTTTTGAACTCTATAATATCACTTCTAAGGGCAATCGATCAATTCTTTATTTTTATCTCTGGTATCACTACCTGTCCATAGGTAAGCTACTCCGAGCCCCGCGTTTTTTCATTCCCATGTTCCGCTAAACCGTAAATGCTCCTTACATGTCTCTTGTACCTTTTGGCACTTCATACCTCGATTAATGAACATGCCTACACCTACCACTTTCCTTGACCCAATCATGAGCATAGCAAGCGATGCTGCATCTTCGTTTTCTTCTTTCATATTTGAGGAAAAAATTCTCCGCTCCTGTTCGCCGTTTACGAAAACCTTACTCGTGACAGGTCGATCATTAAGTACTTTTGCTACGACCAGGACTTTAATTCCAGACAAGGTAGAAGGGCCCGGAACCGCCCGAAGAGAAACGCGCCCAGAGAGAACACACGGAAACGTGTACTCATTAAATTAAATTTTTATTATGAATTATTATTATTATCATTCAAATTATTATTAAACACGCCTACACCTCCGCCCTTCCTTGATCCATTCATTCTGTTGCACCCCTCCCATACAAAATTGTCAATAACAGGCGGCTGTTGCAAATCTCGCAGATACGTTTTGGTCAAGACGTACACGCTAATAGCATCGTCATTCAGCCGCGTTTAAATTTCCATCCTTTCTTATTTTTCTGCTTGCGACCACCCATCACGTTTATGTAACACATCTTACCACCTATATATTTGTCCTTTGTGCGTTTTTAATTTCATAACTTCTGTTGGTCTCATTCCGCTCCTTGCTGGTGTGCGTGTCGCTACATTCAAGACTTCATCTATCCTCTTGATTGCCTGGGGCCCCTCCAGGAAAGCTACTGCCCATGCCGTGATTTGAAGTGCAACCGCTGTTGCTATATTATCGCTAAAATGTATCGCATAAAGCACAAAAGCGCCTTCGTGGTCTTTTCGGTGCATTTATCGGTTGATGTCAACCGCCGTAAAATTCAATGCCTAAGACATAGAGCTAAAACAGAGCTAAAACAAAAATAGGGCTAAAACAAAAGGGGGGGGGGGGGTCTTTCTGATTCGCCCTCGTACATAACGCGTCTCTGCAGTGGCAGTCGAGTTTGCCACTGCATTGCTTCAATACTAATCGCATTAACGTCGTCATTCATAACGAGAAGCGTTTTGCCGGAATTCTTTAGAGTAAGAGGTGAAAGAGTTGATTTCATGGACAGTTCGCTTGCGAAGGCTGACTACTTCCTACTTCCTATTGTTTTTCCCCTCCATCCCTACTGAAAAAAAAAAAAGAAACACGCATTCACTATAGCTCCTATATCCAGTAACATTAAATGACATATGGCAAAGACAGGTGTTTATGTGGGAATCTATTGTGTATGTTCCATACCGGATTATTGGATAAGGAAGTTGTGGGGCACACAGGTTTTTTTTTCGAAAGGGATTCCCGTGTATATCCGTCACAATGGCGGCCAAGAACAATGTTTCACTGACTGCAGCACAAGAAGTGAGCGGTATGCAAGTCAACGTCATGCAAACGGTGCACTTCGCTACGGAGTCACGATGCTCTGACATGTTGCGCGAAATGCGCTTCGATACGACTCGCATTGTAGGCATGAGTGAATGAAAGACTATGACAGTCGGAGGGAATACAAATTTCGGCAGTAAATCCTTCTCTTCGTATTCGCAGTCTTTCTATTTGTTGTTGTTGTTGTTGTTGTTGTTGTTGTTTCCTATCACGCATATGCTTCGTACTCACTCTGGGAGATTGGTCAATAATTGGATGAATTATGCCAATATATAATGAGTAAATTTCTGAATATTTATGGGCTTAGCGCTGTACTTATTCGTTTCTTGCGCATAGCAACCAATGCTTCATCTTCGTTTTCTTTAAACTTTGTGCAATGTTTCCCACGTCTTTTTGTCATTTACGACAACCTTGTGACAGCCCAATCATTAAGCGCTTTTGCTACGACCACGACTTTATCTCCAAACAGGGTATACTGCCCTAGAATCACGATAAAAGAAACATGCCGAGGGACAACACATGGAATCGGGTAATCACACCTTAGCTTCATAAGAGACGCGACAACCTTGCGGGGCTTGCTTGACATCACGTGACTTGGTGACTGCGTGGATCTTCGCACGCTCGGTCCGGGCGCGAACAGCGCGTGTTGCTCGCGATACGTTCGTTCCACGTCTGCCACCGGAACTTGGCTGTCAGAACCAGCGCTCCCAAAGCTTCGTCTGTTCCTTCTGAGCCTGACCAGCTTCAAGGCATGTCAATCATCGCTGCTCGAAATCGCTACAGGAGAAAGAAGTTGAAGCACAAGCGACCGTTCGGCTCCGCAAGCGGCGCTGCCACTAGCTTGCCGTCCAAAATGAAGGTGAACCTTCCGGGACACTTTGCGATTCTCAAGACACAGTTGAAACCTGACGTATCTACAAACGCAACAGAAGCACCTGCTGCCAAGCGCTGTTCAAAGGATGACATTCTGTCCACTCCAGGCACAACTCGGAGGGACGAGTGCAAAGCTCGATCATCGCACAGCACTGAGCCTTTGAAGAGGAGGAAATGCGAGGCAAGTGTGTCCAAATTTGTCGTGGTAGAAACCAGCTTCACTGGAGAGCCTGTAGTCACCGTGAATGAAGCGCACGAGCCGAAAGCTCTCACCGAGTCAAAAGTGGGAGATAACTTTAGACAACTGCGAGAAGTACTGCAGGAAAGGGGCTCGTCCCATGAAGACATGTTGGAAGCGCTGAGCCCTTCACATGTTCAGCTAATCCTCGAAGTATACGACACTCTGACTGCCGCTTTGGACCGGCACCCAGGATTTCGAGAAGTCCACGATGTCCTGGGCTCTTTTGTCTATTACCAGGACCACAATGACGGAGACGCATGCTTCCGCACATTCCTTCTTCAGAACGGAGCTATCGCCGTGTCGGCGTCCGCTCGACCCACCTATAGCGGACGCCAGCGCTCGGAGGCTGATGATGGCGCAACTGGGCTCACGCGTTTCAGCTCGTCGAGCAGCTGTGCTTATGAGTGCGCTGTCACTGGAGATGCATACCACAGCAGAAGTCCACCAGCAGAAGTCCACCAGCAAGATGCATACCAAAGCAGAAGTCCACCAGCAAGACGCCCAGTTCAGACCGCGGTCGTCACAGCCACGGCCACCGCTGCGTCAGATGTACCCATCACCTCGTCCCAGATCTTAGGAAAAGCCGCGCTCGCTTCCTTCCCGCTTGCCACTTCCCGCGACTGACATAAACTTCAAGGGGGATGTACAGCTGCCGCCCGTGGCCGAATTCCACGGAGTGCCCGGCGGTAATGAGGAGGTTGTTGCTCCATGCTCACACGTCGAGTCCGTGTGGTCCAGCCACAGAGAGCCACCTAGGAAGAGCAAGATGGAACAGCAAATTTTGAAAATAGTGCGCATGGTGAAGGAGTAGCTGCCAAACCTCACTGACCATGAAGGAGATCCGCAGGCGTGTGGACCATATGCGCCGGTCTCAACGCGGTTTCTCCTGGACTACTTAAACGACGTCGTGGCACTGCTGATTGGCTACCTGAAAGCTACACCGGAGGAAGGCCGTTGAAAAGATGTGCATGCAGTGCTTTTCGAAGAAAAAGGATATCTGCATGCTACAAATAGTTGGTGCCACCGCAGGCGGATTAGTTTTTTATTTCCTTTCTTGCTTTTAATTTTGCGCCACCACAATTTAGAATTACTGACACTACAATTTCGGAATTAGCGTGCTTGCTTATGTAATAAACCCTTCTACTCGATTGTATAGTATGCAGCTTCTTTCTTAAATGTAGTAACACAAGAATGCATGAATTCACATAAGGGCACCATACTGCGATTGCGAAATTGATGCCTAAAAGTCATGTTTCCGCAGCAGACATTTTTAGGCTGATGTGATTTTCGAGAAGCCTGTCTCTAAAACTGCTGCGAAATGCATTCGTTTTGCAGCTAAGTAAACGAAACGCTTTATTTGTCCCGGCCACTTACAGAGTGGATCCCACACAAAAAGCTACAAAAAAGTAACTTGAAGACATCTGAGGTCCAGAAAACACGTACGAATGTACATTGAATTGAATTCTGGGGATTTACGTGTCAAAACGACCATTTGATTATGTGGCACCCCGTAGTGGAGGTCTGCCCACAAAGCACGGGGCAAGGGCGTTTTTTCATTTCGCCGACATCGAAATGAGGCCGCCGCGGCTCGGATTTGATCCCGCGACCTCTAAGTTATCAGAGCCGCTAAGCGACTCAGTTATCAGCCGCTAAGACGCTCAGCCGCTAAGCGACCGCGGCGGGTCACTTATGTACATCAACAGGGGTGGCAGAAAGGGACAAATTATGTTAGCAGGCAACGAGGAAACAACATTTCAACAGGACACATGATGTACTTGTAATATTGGAGAGGTAAATATATACATAAACATGTCGTACAAGAAAAATGTCATGATATCGGGTAATAGAAAAAAAAATTAAATATATTCTGGTGCAAGTACGGTCTGCGCGCTTAATTTTCAACAAGTTCAGACAAACCGATTCGCCATCATAACTTTTATTTGACAGTCAAATTTATCAGCTAGAAACTCACAGGAAAACTGCAAAATTAATGTTCCTCTACCTACTCTATACGAACTCTGTAAACGTAGATGGGTCGATCGCCATACTTGACACCCTTCCCGCCGCGTTGTACAAGACCTCGTAACGATCACAATTTGCAACCTTATTTCGTACTCACGAAAAAGTTCATGATTTTTATTTTTCTACGCACAGTGAAAGAGTGGAACGGATTACCCGTGCATGTTTTCATACCTGATTGTGTGTCTTTTGGCTACACACGAGTCTCTCTTTGATGCTTAATTCTCTGTAATTTGCTCATACCAGCGTAAACATTTATGCTTTTTTTTTTTCAGCAAGCAGCGTTCTTTGGCGTCGGTATACAGATATACTGTATAAAACCAGTAATGAGTAACTGAAGATTTGCCCTCCTATTGTTTCTTTTCGCTGATAGACTAGTGCATTTATATATGATATCTGGATTGATCCTGTACGTGTTCGATTAGTTGTGTTTAGATTCGCACTACTACTGTGTTAACATATGAACGATTTTGCAATGCATTTTCAGCGTGAACCTTACCTGCTTGATCTACTTGACCGCAGAATGTTCCAAATAAAAAAAAAAACATTGGACAGATCATTTGGCTTTCGGAAGTACCTTTAGAATCTGCGCTGTAACACCAGTGCCCTTATTTTTTTAGAAGTTTCTGGGGGAAGATGTCTCGAACGTGGAGCCATTGACCTAATTTTTCTGTTCAGCAGCTGCGATCTTATTACTGCTATGCTTCTAAACGGCGAGAGTTAATCAATTAATGTTTTTTTTTAAATATTCACCTGCAAAATGCGATATCTTGTGCAAGTAACGTCAGCGGCTACAGAGAATACACTCGAGCAGATCAAATTACGGTATATGTGCAATGCGATGTTAAAACAAAATGTTCCAACTGTAAAAAAAAGTACGAGCTGTTAACAGTGGCAATTCGGAAATAGTTCCTGGAGGCAGAAAAAACCAGAAACAAGCGTGAAATTTCAAAGTACAGGAAACTTAATGTGAACGAAAACAAAACTACTTGCCGTAGTTGGGAACCGAACTCACACCTCGCGCCACGTGTGCGATGCTAACGCGGCGCCGTTTTAACGCGGCTGCGTTAACGGCCCCGCGTCGCAGAAAATCCGCGGTGACGGCGTCCGGCATCGGACGTCAGGTGAGGGAAAATTGCCGTATACATTCTATACGGCACTAGAGTTCCTCTACCACGACTAAAAATGCTCATACCTTGTCGTACATTCTTTACAAAGTTATTTCTCGAAATTTTGAGAATGACAGCCAGAAACGGATGTGATGAAACAAAACACCGACAGCGCCTGCGTTTTTATGTTAAATATTCTCAGACTTAAATATTAAAAGTACGTAACAGTAACCAAAGACTGGCACACGCAAGAGGCCACGTTTCTATACAAGAAAGATCGCATTCGTGCGTAGCGTTCCCCGCGATCGTTTCCCGGAAAACATTACAGTGACATAAGCTGCCGTTGCCGAGAAGCGTGACAAGCAGTCGGGGGTCCTTGAATGGCTATCGCGTTCCGCTCTTGAAGGCGAAGCATAACCTCTGTATTCAGAAATGCAACTTAACTTGAAGCGATATAAATAATGCCTGGTGCGAACGCGCCGAAGACGTTCATTGCGTTTCTTTTGGTGCGTTGACGACATGCTTCGTTTAAATCAAGTCAAGCATGGGCTTGAAATTAAGATGCATTTCTGAATACGGGGGTAAGCGTCCCCCAAATTTCCCCACCCACTTTGCCAATCCACCGTGCTGATGCGCTACCATTGTTCAGACGCAGCAGCCTGAGAGCAAGTCTGGGTTCACTGCATCCTTGCTTCAATCATTAAGTTTGATCACTCGCATTGCCGGACGCAATAAAAGGCACTGAATATGTTTGAGCCACGCTTCCTTTCGTGCCGAAGTTATCCCTAATAACGTCTCTGATGTACCGCAGCGCATCGTATTCTTCGAAGATGTTACGGCCTTAATCCCGTTTGCGGATTATTGGTTGGAGATGCGAGTGCACTTGCGTGGTTTCAAAACATTTGTTGGGGCGCCTTTGTCTCTCTTGTTTAAGATATGCACCCAACGTTCACTTGGGCATTTAATTTTCTCCTGTTAGAAAATTAAATTATGGGGTTGAACGTGCCAAAACCACTTTCTGATTATGAGGCACGCCGTAGTGGAGGACTCCGGAAATTTCGACCACCTGGGGATCTTTAACGTGCACCTAAATCTAAGTACACGGGTGTTTTCGCATTTCGCCCCCATCGAAATGCGGCCGCCATGGCCGGGATTCGATCCCGCGACCTCGTGCTCAGCAGCCCAACGCCATAGCCACTGAGCAACCACGGCGGGGAATTTTCTCCTGTACGAGCTCATTCGCCACCTTTTCGTTTCTCGGGTACTTGTTCCATCAGAGGAGCACACTCTTCTACGTGTAATCCCAACATCTTATCTCTCGATGATGCCTTGACGCCTGCTCACCCTCATCTATTCCTTGCTTCCTTTCCTTGTTCCACCGCTTACGTGGTTTCCGCTTTAGAATCCAAATATGTTTTTTTCCTGTGTCTGTCTTATCACCTACTGCATTAGGTGGACCGGTTCGCTGCCATTCCCAGATCTATATCTATATTCCCATAAGCGCTTGCATTTTCTTCGGTGTGTTTTCTGCGATCTCTGTTATTTGCCCTTTATTCATTTGTAAAAATTCTTGTGCTATTGATTCATGCTGGGCATTGGTATCTTGCCAAAATTTTAAGCTTAAATGTTTATGATAGCTACCCTGGCTATTTTCCCCACGTTTGTCTGCCATCATTTGACCTAGTCTTTCGTAGACCGTTTCTGAGACTAAGGCGTAGCGGATACGTAACTGCCTGTTTCCGCATTGTCACGTTACATGCACATGGCACTTATTCTCCCTGTTAACTCGTATCATGTTCTGTTCATCGCACAGACACAGCACTTGGGAACCGTTGTAATCCGTATACCCGTCTAAATCCTCGATGTGTGCATTTATATAATTTGCTAAAAACACCAGGCCCGATCTTTTCAACCCTTTAACATTGCTTGTAATGCAATCAATATATTCCTTATTTCTATTTCTGCTGTCACTGCCTGTCCACAGGTAAGCCGCTCCAAGGGACGTTTTTTTTATTTCCCATGTGCCATTAATCTTAAATGCTCATTACATGTCATTTTTACCATTTGTCACTTCATACCTCGCCGATGAAACACGCCTACACCTTCACCTTTCGTCGACCCGATCATTCTGTTGCAGCCTTCTCATACAATACTACCAGTAACAGGTGGCTGTTCGACATCTCGTAGATGCGTTTCGTTCAAGACGTACACGCTAACACCTTCGTTATTCGGATGCGTTTGAGTTTAGAGCCATTGTTCCTGCACGCGACCAGCCTGAATGTTTATGTGACAAATTTTACCGCATATGCACATATCCTCACTGTGCGCTTCTTACCTACTCCTTGTGGTTTAATTGTGCCCGTGCCGCAAATCAACGTCCAACCGCTATTGCTGCACTGCCGCAAATATGTACCTCGTCAAGAACATAAGCGGACGCCTTCGGGGACAGCTCGGTGCGCTTTTCGGTTGGTGCCCATGACCGTAAAATTCATTGCTTGAACTACAATCCGAATAACCATGTTTACTTCAAGCATTGTCTTTTCAATTCCATGCCCCTGCATTCCAATTTCTGACACGATGCAAGCTGGGATTCGCACTTCCTTTGAAACATTCCGCAGATCGGTAACCCCTTTGGTTGTTGTCTTCGCGATCCTTGTATCCCATCTCTGAAGATGTCTGCATGCAAGGTCGTGTCGACGTTGGCGTTGCATTAACCCTTTCAGACGCCACTTTATCCCGTTGATTGAAAACTCGTTTTCACCACATCGCTTGCATCTTCAGATTCATAGAAAATGTACAGCTGCAGAAAAGACTAAGAATTTTCAATTGTTTAGACAGTTTTGCCAAGTTTACAAAATTTCGACTCCATTCGAAAACTCACTACAGGAACACAAAATATGAGAACATATACTATTTCGTGTTTTGAAAAGCTTGAAAAGCACTTATCCAGCCACTTGAAAATTATGCCTGGTGCATGACATTATGAAAAACAATGAGAGAAGTGAACCCGCTACATACAACATACTGACACAGAGTAAAAACACACAGCTTCACTCATTTTGCTAAAACGTTCTGCACGTTATTCAAAATTGCAGCACGCTTCCAATAATAAGTGTTTCAAGATGTATGAAACACATTTTAAATACCATTACTTTCATCAGTGCTTTTATCAGCAGAGTGAATCAGTGGACTCTCCTGCTGTGCACAATTGTGTAGACAGCGTCTCAAAGGGTCAAGACTGTCCCAATTCTCCGTCCCCTGGCATCGGTTCGGACCTCTGTTCGATGGCTGGGTCGAAATGCGCCAGGACATCAGACATGGTGGGAATAGTGGCAAGCTGAGAAAAAAAGCAGATGGAGCCGGACCCCATGTAGAAGACACGCTTTTCTTGAGCACATGTGTAAGCGACCGTGCGATCGCTGCAGAATCTTTTACGAAGCGTCGGAAGTAGGCACACACAGTCCCCCGAAACAGCGGACGTCATTGGCTGTGTTGGGCACAGGAAAAGAAGTCGAGCACCATTTATTTTCCAGGTCCGCCTCTATAACTGAGGCATCAAGTGGCTAGGCAACGTGCTCTGTCGACGGCCGAAGTCCTCAGATACTCAGACTTTGTTTTCTGCATATATATTCACACATGCACCATGCCTGGACTTCGTGGCGACGCCACTAGATAGCGCAGTGTGTTTAATTGGAATATGGAGCCTCGATGCCAGAGACAAAAGGCGTGACATTCAGGTACCCTAAGTGATACGAGCGAGAGAGGGACGCGGCTGTATACATGCAAGACGCGTTATAATAAAGCGCCTCTGCGGCCGCAATACGGTGTGCCGATACCTTCCTTCTCTGCTGAGCGCATTAGCGTCGACATTCATAGTGAGATGGTTTCTGATGGATTTTTTTTAAATATAAGAGCTGAAAGGGATGATCTTACGGAGAGTTGCATTGCGTAGGCTGACTGCTTGTCGCAATGCTTCTATGTAGTCTATTTCCTCCCTCAACGCCCATGTCTACCCTCAGAAACGCGGTCGAAAACTATCGTTACCCAGATTACAGCACAAGGAGTTATCAGCGTTATGCAAGTAAACTTTATGCAAACAGCGCGCTTCGCTCCGCGACGCCGTGACTTTTTGCCAAAAATGCGCTTCAGTGCGACTCGCGTTGTAGGCAAGAGCGATAAAAGGACGAAAGGACAGTCGGAAGGACTACAGAATTCGGCAGTAAATTCTTCTCTTCCTTTTTGCAGTCTTTGTATCTTTCTTTGCGCACTGCAAGCAATGCTGTATCTTCGTTTACTTCTTTCATCCTTGCGGAAAAATTCCCGACTCCTTTCTGTCGTTTTCGACAACCTTGTGACAGCCAAACAGGGTATTCAGCCGAGGAACCACCCAAAAAGAAACATGCTGAGGGACAACAAATAAAAACGGTTAATTATACCTTAGCTTCACAAGAGACGCGACAACCTTGTGTCGCTTGCTTGGCATCACATGAGTTGCTGACTGCGTGGATCTTTTCACGCTCAGTCCTGGCGCGAGCTGCGCGTGTTGCTCGCGATAGATTAGTTCCACGTCTGCCATCGGAACCTGGCTGCCAGAACCAGCGCTCCCAAAGCTTCGTCTGTTCCTTCTGAGCCTGGCCAGCTTCAAGGCATGTCAACCATCGCTGCTCGAAATTGCTACAGGAGAAGGAAGTCAAAGCCCAAGCGGCTGTCCGGCTCCACAAGCGGCACTACCACTAGCTTGCCGTCCAAGATGAAGGTAAGCCTTCCGGAACACTTCGCCCTTCTCGATATGCAGCTGAAACCTGACGTATCCGGAAACGCGATGGAAGGTGCCGCATCCAAGCGCTGTTCAAAAGAGGACATTATGGCGACTCCAGGTGCAACTCGGAGCGACGAGTACAAAGCTCGATCATCGCACAGCACTGAGCGTTTGAAAATGAGGAAATGCGAGGCAAGTGTGTCGAAATTTGTCGTGGTAGAAACCAGCTTCACTAGAGAGCCTAGAGTCATCGTGAACGAAGCGCCCGAGCCGAAGGCTCTCACCGAGTCAAAAGTGGGGGATAGCTTTAGACAGCTGCGAGGAGTACCGCAGGAAAAGGGCCCGTCCCAGGAAAACAAGCTGGAATCACTGAGCCCTTCACATGCTCAGCTAATCCTCGAAGTATACGGCACCCTGACTGCCACTTTGGACCGGCACCCAGGATTTCGAGAAGTCCACGATGTCCTGTGCTCTTTTGTCTATTACCAGGACCACAATGACCGAGACGCACGCTTCCGCATATTCCTTCTTCTGTGTGGAGCTATCGCCTTGTCTGCGTCCGCTCATTCCACCTACAGCGGACGCCAGCGCTCGGAGGCTGATGATGGCGGACCTCGGATCGTGCGTTTCAGCTCGTCAAGCAGTGCTTACGAGTGCGCCCTCAATGGAGGTGCCCACCACAGCCGAGGCCCACCAGCACGAATGGCGAAGACGTCCAGGTCAGCGTGCGGCTGCCGCAGCCACGGCCACCGCTGCGTCAGATGTACCCATCACTTCGTCCCAGGCCCGAGGAGAGGCCCGCGCTCGCTTCCTGTCGACCCCAAGCCCCAGCCACTTCACGCGACCGACATAATCTTCAGGGAGGACGTAAAGCCGCCGTCGGTGGCCGATTTCCACGGACTAACCTGCGGTAATAAGGATGTCGCTGCTCCAAGCTCGGATGTCGAGTTCATGTGGTCCAGCCACGGAGAGTCAGCCACGAAGAGCAAGATGGAAAAGCAAATCTTGAAACTAGTGCGGATGGTGAAGAAGCAGCTGGTTCACTGACCAGGAAGGAGATCCGCAGGCGGCTGGACTACGTGCGCCGGTCACAACGCGCAGTACTCCTCCTGGAGTACTTAAGGACATCGCGGCACTGTTGCTTGGCAACCTGAAAGCCTCACCGGAGGAAAGCCGTTCAAAACACGTCGATATAGTGCTTCTCGACGAAAGAAAGCGATATCTGCAGGCCACAACGAGTTGGTGACGTTGCTGTCGGATTTCTTATTTTTCTTCCTCTTGTTTAATTTTGCATCGTCACAACTTAAAATTAGTGGTACTTCAATTTCGGAATTATCGTGTTCACTTATGCAATAAATTATTCTGCACGATTGCGTACTGTGTAGCTGTTTTCTTTAAACTAATAACACAAGAATGCACATATTCAAATAAGGGCCCATTCTGCGATTGCGAAATCGATGATGAGAAGCAGTGGAGCAGTCACTTTTATAATAAATTCTTCTGCACGATTGTGTGTTCTTGCATTTCGCCCCATTTCAGTACGGCCGCTGCGGCTGGGATTTGATCACGCGACCTCTAGGTTAGCAGAGCAACACCATAGCCGCTAAGCGATCGCGGCGGGTTGCATATGTATATCCATGAGCAAAAGTATACGGACGACAGGGTTGCCGAAAAAACAATTCCTTGTAATTAACACGCATAAACGGAAATTGACGTGTGGACTAGAAAATTCGTAATGCGAAGTTTGGACTACGGTCTTTAATTTCGAGTTGAATTCGCAGACAGGAGAAAATGAGTTTTAACGCGCAATCCCTGGTCCGTATACTTTTTCTCACCGGTGTACATCAACAGGGGCGGCAGGAGGGGACATGTTATGTCAGCAGGTAACGAGGAAATAAAATTTCTACAGGACACATGGTGTACTTGTAATATTGGAAAGTTAAAAATCTAACAAGACCTCTAGCAAGAGAAATGTCATGATATCGGGTATTAGAAAACAGGTTAAAAATATATATACGGATATTCTGGTGCAAAGACGGTCTGAGCGCTTGGTGCGCTTAATCTTCAGCAAGTTTAGAGTAACCGATTCGCCATCAAAACTTACGCCTGACCATAAAATTTTCGAGCGAGAAACTCGAAGGAAAGCTGCAAAATTAAAGTTTCTCTACCTATTCGATACGAACTATCTAAACGTAGATGGGCCGCCATACTTGACACCCTTCACACCGTGTTGCACAAGACTTCGTCACGATCAAAGTTTACAACCTTATTTCGTAGGCACGGAAAAGTTCATGTATTTTATTTTTCTACGCACAGTGAAAGTGAGGAATGGATTACCCGTGCATGTCTTCATACCTGAGTGTGCGAGTGTCTCTCACCGTGCCGACGAGTCTCTGTTTGAGGCTTAATCTTTGTATTTTGCGTATTGCCCACTAAGGATTTATCCTTTCTTTTTCAGACAGCAGCGTTCTTTCACGTTGGTATACAGATATATTGTATAAAACCAGTAATGTGCATCTGAAGGGTTGCCTTCCTATTGTTTCTTTTCGCTGATAGAGTAGTGCATTTATATATTATATCTGAATTATTCCTGTACGTGTTCGATTAGTTGCGTTTAGATTCCCACTACCACTTCCTTGCCATATGAACGATGTTGCAATGTATTTCCCTCGTAAACCTTACCTGCTTGATCTACTTCGCCATAGCATATGGTCTAAATAATAATAAAAAAAATTGGACAGATCATTCGGATTTTCGAAGTATTTCTAGAATGTGCATTGTAATAGCAGTGCCTTTTTTTAGCAGATATTGGGGGCAGATGTCTGGAACGTGGAGCTATAGACCTAATATTTCCGTTTAGCAGCTGCGATTTTATTACCGCTAGGCTTTTAAACGACAACGGTTAATAATGAGGCTTCTTGTATTAGCCACCTGGATTACGCGATATTTTGCGCTAGTAATGTCAGGTTCTGCACGGAATACACCTGAACAGACCAAATTACGGTATATTCGCAACGCTTTGTTATAGCAAATTCTTCGAACTAGACAAAAAGGTACGAGCTGTCGGCGGTGGCATTTCGGGAATAGCTCCGGGAGGAGGAAAGGTCCAGAAACAAACCAGAAATTGAGAACTTAATGTGGACGAAAAGAACTACTTGTCGCAGTTGGAACCCGAATCCAAACCTAGTATGTCGCGTGCGATGCTACCGCGGTGCCGTTTTTCCATACACTTCCTTCTTTTTCTGCCTCCTCCTCCTCCTCCTTGCAAATCCACTGCGCTGATGTGCTGCTAGGTGTAGTGTAGACGCCGCAGCCACCGCCCGGGTCGGGCTTCAGTCCAGCCTTTCTTAAATTGTTAAGTCTGATCGGCCGCGTTTCAGGACACATGCAAAGCAGGTAGCGAACATTTGAATTTGGCACAGGAACCAAACACTGGGGGAGCGTTCCATGATCGTTCTTTTTTTTTTTCTTTCTATCCCCAAGCCAGGTAGCCAATGGTATAAAGCCCACTTCAGCTGAAGCCTCCGAAGAGATACTTCTTGCCCCCGGATAAGGTTTCGGAAAAGAAAACAGACACACGGGGGAATCAACGCACGTGTGTTCCGTCGGAGGCTACATTGCAGATCTTCGGGGAGAGCGCAGGGATCCGTGGGAACGAATGTAGGTGCCTCAGATGGGGCAGGTAACCGAGCTAGTTCGTCTGCCATTTCGTTGAAACGATTCCAACCATGTCTCTGTACCCATTGCACTTCATTACTAAACTGTCACGCCTCGCGGAGTCTATTGTAGGGCTCTTGTTACTTGCGTAAGGTGTTTCACTGCACTAAGTGAGTCAGTGCAAATTTGCACTCTCCTGATAATGGGTACTGCATTAATTACGTTAGCGGCATCGTGTGTGGCGTGAAATTCAAGTAGTATATGGGCCGGGAGTTTCTGTCTCGTCGGTGAGAGACGATCGAATTGCGGGGAGAGAATAACTCACGAAGGGCGACTCGTACTCCCCGCGAGGAAGCCGTCGCACCTGTATTCACGACGCAGCGACACTCAGTATACCCGTAATCAGTATACCCGACAAAATCCTCAATCTGCGCATTTATATCTCGCACTAACACCACCTGGCCCAATTTTTTGAACTCTGTAATATCACTTCTAAGAGCAATCGATCAGTTCCTTATACTTATCTCTGGTATCACTACCTGTCCATAGGTAAGCTACTCCGAGCCACGCGTTTTTTCATTCCCATGTTCCGCTAAACCGTAAATGCTCCTTACATGTCTATTGTACCTTTTGGCACTTCATACCTCGATTAATGAGCCTGCCTACACCTACCCCTTTCCTTGACCCAATCATGAGCATAGCAAGCGATGCTGCATCTTCGTTTTCTACTTTCACATTTGAGGAAAAATTCTCCGCCCCTGTTCGCCGTTTACGAAAACTTTTCTCGTGGCAGGTTCATCATTAAGTACTTTTGCTACGACCACGACTTTAATTCCAAACAGGGTACAAGGGCCCGGAACCACCCGAAGAGAAACGCGCCCAAAGAGAACACACGGAAACGTGTACTCATTAAATTAAATTTTTATTATGAATTAATATTATTATCATTAATATTATTATTAAACACGCCTACACCTCCGCCCTTCCTTGACCCATTCATTCTGTTGCACCCCTCCCATACAAAATTGTCAATAACAGGCAGCTGTTGCCAACCTCGCAGATACGTTTTGGTCAAGACGTACACGCTAATAGCATCGTCATTCAGCTGCGCTTTGAATTTCCATCCTTTTTTATTTTTCTGCTTGCAACCACCCATCACGTTTATGTAACACATCTTACCGCCTATATATTTGTCTTTCGTGCGTTTTTAATTTCATAACTTCTTTTGGTCTCATTCGGCTCCTTGCTGGTGTGCGTGTCGCTACATTTAAGACTTCATCTATCCTCTTGATTGCCTGGGGCCCCTCCAGGAAAGCTACTGCCCACGCCGCGAATCGAAGTGCAACCGCTGTTGCTACACTATCGCTAAAATGCATCGCATCAAGCACAAAAGCGCCTTCGTGGTCTTTTCGGTGCATTTATCGGTTGATGTCAACCGCCGTAAAATTCAATGCCTAAAACATAGGGCTAAAACAGGGCTAAAACAAAAATAGGGCTAAAACAAAAGGGGGGGGGGTCTTTCTGATTCGCCCTCGTACATAACGCGTCTCTGCAGCGGCAGTCGAGTTTGCCACTGCATTGCTTCAATACTAATCGCATTAACGTCGTCATTCATAGCGAGAAGCGTTTTGCCGGAATTCTTTAGAGTAAGAGGTGAAAGAGTTGATTTCATGGACAGTTCGCTTGCGAAGGCTGACTACTTCCTACTTCCTATTGTTTTTCCCCTCCATCCCTACTGAAAAAAAAAAAGAAACACGCATTCACTATAGCTCCTATATCCAGTAACATTAAATGACATATGGCAAAGACAGGTGTTTATGTGGGAATCTATTGTGTATGTTCCATACCGGATTATTGGATAAGGAAGTTGTGGGGCACACAGGTTTTTTTTCGAAAGGGATTCCCGTGTATATCCGTCACAATGGCGGCCAAGAACAATGTTTCACTGATTCCAGCACAAGAAGTGAGCGGTATGCAAGTCAACATCATGCAAACGGTGCACTTCGCTACGGAGTCACGATGCTCTGACATGTTGCGGGAAATGCGCTTCGATACGACTCGCATTGTAGGCATGAGTGAATGAAAGACTAAGACAGTCGCAGGCAATACAAATTCCGGCAGTAAATCCTTCTCTTCGTATTCGCAGTCTTTCTATTTGTTGTTGTTGTTGTTGTTGTTTCCTATCACGCATATGCTTCGTACTCACTCTGGGAGATTGGTCAATAATTGGATGAATTATGCCAATATATAATGAGTAAATTTCTGAATATTTATGGGCTTAGCGCTGTACTTATTCGTTTCTTGCGCATAGCAACCAATGCTTCATCTTCGTTTTCTTTCAACTTTGTGCAATGTTTCCCACGTCTTCTTGTCATTTACGACAACCTTGTGACAGCCCAATCATTAAGCGCTTTTGCTACGACCACGACTTTAACTCCAAACAGGGTATACTGTCCTGGAATCACCATAAAAGAAACATGCCGAGGGACAACACATGGAATCGGGTAATCACACCTTAGCGTCATAAGAGACGCGACAACCTTGCGGGGCTTGCTTGACATCACGTGACTTGGTGACTGCGTGGATCTTCGCACGCTCGGTCCGGGCGCGAGCAGCGCGTGTTGCTCGCGATACGTTCGTTCCACGTCTGCCACCGGAACCTGGCTGCCAGAACTAGTGCTCCCAAAGCTTCTTCTGTTCCTTCTGAGCCTGACCAGCTTCAAGGCATGTCAACCATCGCTGCTCGAAATCGCTACAGGAGAAAGAAGCTGAAGCACAAGCGACCGTCCGGCTCCGCAAGCGGCGCTCCCACTAGCCTGCCGTCCAAAATGAAGGTAAACCTTCCGGTACACATCGCGATTCTCAAGATGCAGCTGAAACCTGATGTATCTACAAACGCGATAGAAGCATCTGCTGCCAAACACTGTTCAAAGGATGACATTTTGTCGACTCCAGACACAACTCGGAGCGACGAGTGCAAAGCTCGATCATCGCACAGCACCGAGCCTTTGAAGAGGAGGAAACGCGAGGCAAGTGTGTCCAAATTTGTCGTGGTAGAAACCAGCTTCACTGGAGAGCCTGTGAATGAAGCGCACAAGCCGAAAGCTATCACCGAGTCAAAAGTGGGAGATAACTTTAGACAACTGCGAGAAGTACTGCAGGGAAGGGGGCCGTCCCACGAAGACATGTTGGAAGCGCTGAGCCCTTCACATGCTCAGCTAATCCTCGAAGTATACGGCACGCTGACTGCCTTTATGGACCGGCACCAAGGATTTCGAGAAGTCCGCGATGTCCTGTGCTCTTTCGTCTATTACCAGGACCACAATGACGGAGACGCATGCTTCTGCACATTCCTTCTTCAGAACGGAGCTATCGCCGTGTCTGCGTCCGCTCGACCCACCTATAGCGGACACCAGCGCTCGGAGGCTGATGGCGCAACTGGGCTCATGCGTTTCAGCTCGTCGAGCAGCAGTGCTTACGAGTGCGCCGTCAATGGAGATGCACACCACAGCAGAAGTCCAACGACAAGAATGGGGCAGACGCCCAGTTCAGACCACGGCCGTCACAGCCACGGCCACCGCTGCGTCAGATGTACCCATCACTTCGTCCCAGATCCTAGGAAAAGCCGCACTCGCTTTTTTCCCGCTCGCCACTTCCCGCGACTGATATAAACTTCAGGGGGGATGTAAAGCGGCCGCCCGTGGCCGAGTTCCATGGAGTGCCCGGCGGTAATGAGGAGGTTGTAGCTCCATGCTCACACGTCGAGTCCGTGTGGTCCAGCCACGGAGAGCCACCTAGGAAGAGCAAGATGGAAAAGCAAATTTTGAAAATAGTGCGCATGGTGAAGGAGCAGCTGCCAAACCTCACTGACCATGAAGGAGATCCGCAGGCGTGTGGACCATATGCGCCGGTCTCAAGGCGCTTTCTCCTGGATTACATAAACGACGTCGTGGCACTGCTGAATGGCTACCTGAAAGCCACACCGGAGGAAGGCCGTTAAAAAGATGTGGATGCAGTGCTTTTAGAAGAAAAAGAACATCTGCATGCTACAAATAGTTGGTGCCGCCGCAGGCGGATTAGTTTTTTTCTCCCCTTTCATTCTTTTAATTTTGCGCCGTCACAATTTAGAATTACTGGCACTTCAATTTCGGAATTAGCGTGCTTGCTTATGAATAAATCCTTCTACTCGATTGTGTAGTATGCAGCTTCTTTCTTAAATGTAGCAACATAAGAATGCATGAATTAACATAAGGGCACATACTGCGATTGCGAAATTGATGCCGAATAGAGTCATGTTTCCGCAGCAGACATGTTTAGGCTGACGTGATTTTCAAGAAACCTGCCTCTAAAACTGCTGCGAAATTCATTCGTTTTCCAGCTAAGTAAACGAAATGCTTTATTCGTCCAGGCCACTTGCAGACTTACAGAATGGATCCCAGACAAAAAGCTACAAGACAGTAACTTGAAGACATCTGAGGTCCAGAAAACACACACGAATGTACATTGAATTGAACTCTGGGGATTTACGTGTCAAAACAACCATTTGATAATGATGCACAATGACGGCGAAGCATAAGCGTCCTCCAAATTTTTTCATCCACTTTGCCAATCCACCGTGCTGATGCACTACCATTGTTCAGACACCGCAGCCTCCGCGCAAGTCTGGGCTCAGTGCAGCCTTTCTTCAATCATTAAGTCTGATCGCTCGCATTGCCGGACGCAATAAAAAGCATTGCCTCTGTTTGAGCCACGCTTCCTTTCGTGCCGAAGTTATCCCTAATAACGTCTCTGATGTACCGCAGCGCATCGTATTCTTCGAAGGTGTTACCGCCTTCATCCCGTTCACCTCTTTGGAAATTATTAGTTGGAGCTCCGAGTGCAATTACGTGTTTTCAGAATAATTGTTCGGGCGCCTTTGTCTCTTTTGCAAATGTTATGCATCCAACGTTCGCTCGCGCATTTAATTTTCTCTTGCCCGAGCTCACTCGCCAGCCTTTCCTTTCTTAGGTGCTTGTACCATGCATATGAGGAGCACCTCTGCTACGTGTAATCCCAACATTTTATCTCTAGATGATCCCTAGACGCCTGCTTACCCTCTTCTATATCTTGCTTCCTTTCCTTGTTCCACCACTTCCGTGGTTCCCGCTTTAGAATCTAACAATTTTTTCCCGTGTCTGTCTTATCACTTGCTGCATGACGTCTACCGGTTCCCTATATTCCCAGATCTGTATCTATATTCCCAGAAGCGCTTGCACTTTCTTCCATGTGTTTTCTGCGATCTCTGTTATTTGCTCTTTATTCATTTTTTATGAATTCGTATGCTATTGCTTCATGTTGTGCGTTTGTATCTTTTCAAAATTTTAACTTCAAATGCTTATGATAGCTACCCTGGCCATTTCTCCCCTGTTCGTCTGCCATCATTTGGTCTAGTTTTTAGTAGACGTCTTTCGTAGACTAAGGCGTAGCCGATGCGTACCAGCCTGTTTCCGCATTGTCGCGTTACCAGTACATGGCACTTATTCTCCCTGTTAACTCGTATAATGTTCTGTTGATCGCACAGACACAGCACTTGGGAACCGTTGTAATCCGTCTAAATCCTCCACGTGTGCATTTATAGATCTTACTAAAAACACCAGGCCCGATATTTTGAGCCCATTAACTTTGCTTCTAATGCAATGAATCAATTTTTTATTTCTATTTCTGCTGTCTCTGCCTGTCCACAGGTAAGCCACTCCAAGGGACATGTTTTTTTTATTTCCCATGTGCAATTAATCTATAAATGCTCATTACAAGTCATTTTTACCATTTGCCACTTCATACCTCGCCGATTAAACACGCCTACACCTCCACCTTTCCTCAGCCCGGTCATTCCCTGTTGCACCCTTCTCATACAATATTACCAGTAACAGGTGGCTGTTCCACATCGCGTAGATGCGTTTCGATCAAGACGTGCACGCTAATAGCTTCGTAATTCCGATGCGTTTGAGTTTAGAGCCATTGTTTCTGCACGCGACCAGCCTGAATGTTTACGTGACAAATTACGTGACTCCTTGTGGTTTAATTGTGCCCGTGCCGCGAATCAACGACCAACCGCTGTTGCTGTACTGCCGCAAAAATGTAACTCGTCACGAACATTAGCGGACACCTTCGCGGACAGCTCGGTGCGCTTCTCAGTTGGCGCCCATGACCGTAAAATATATTGCTTGAACTACGATGCGAATAACCGTGTTTGCTGCAAGCCCTGTCCTTTCAATTCCATGCCCCTGCATTCCAATCGCTGGCACGATGCAGGCTGGGGTTTTCACTTCCTTTAAAACATTCCGCAGGTCGTTAACCCCCTTGGTTGTTGTCTTCGCGATCCCTGTACCCCATCTCTGAAGATGTATGCAAGCACGGTCCTGTCGACGTTGGCGTTGCGTTAAGACGGCGCCAATCCTCCGTCCCCTGGCATTGCTTCGGACCTCTGTACGATGGATGGGTCGAAATGCGCCAGGACATCAGGCATGGTGGGAATAGTGGTAAGCTGAGAAAAAGGGCAGATCGAGTCGGACCCCATGTAGAAGACACGCCTTTCTTGAGCACATCTGTAAGCGGCCGTGCGATCGCTGCAGAATGCTTTACGAAGCGTCGGAAATAGGCACACACAGTCTCCCGAACAGCGGACGTCATTGGCTGACTTGGGCACAGGAAAAGAAGTTGCAGCACCATTTATTTTCCGGGTCTGCTTCTGTATAACTGATGCATCAACAAGTGGCTGGGCAACGTACTCTGTCGACGGACGAAGTCCTCAGATACTCAGACAACGTTTTCTGGATAAATATTCACAAATACACTGTGCGCGGGCTTCGCGGCGATGCCACTAGATGGCATAGTGTGTTTAAGTGGAATATGGAGTCTCAATGCCAGATACGAAAAACGTGACATTGCTCCCAAAAACGTGACCAGTGCTCCCAAAGCTTCGTCTGTTCCTTCAGAGCCTGACCAGCTTCAAGGCATGTCAACCATCGCTGCTCGAAATCGCTACAGGAGAAGGAAGTTGAAGCACAAGCGACCGTTCGGCTCCGCAAGCGGCGCTACCACTAGCTTGCCGTCCAAAATGAAGGTAAACCTTCCGGGACACTTCGCGATTCTAAAGATGCAGCTGAAACCTGATGTATCTACAAACGCGATAGAAGCATCTGCTGCCAAACACTGTTCAAAGGATGACATTTTGTCGACTCCAGACACAACTCGGAGCGACGAGTGCAAAGCTCGATCATCGCACAGCACCGAGCCTTTGAAGAGGAGGAAACGCGAGGCAAGTGTGTCCAAATTTGTCGTGGTAGAAACCAGCTTCACTGGAGAGCCTATAGTCATCGCGAACGAAGCGCCCGAGCCGAAAGCTCTCATCGAGTCAAAAGTGGGCGATAACTTGAGACAGGTGCGAGAACTGCTGCAGGAAAAGGGCCCGTCCCAGAAAGACATGTCGAAAGCGCTGAGCCTTTCACGTGCTCAGCTAATCCTCGAAGTATACGGCACCCTGACTGTCTTTATGGACCGGCACCAAGGATTTCGAGAAGTCCGCGATGTCCTGTGCTCTTTTGTCTGTTACCAGGACCACAATGGCGGAGACAGTGGCTTCTGCACATTCCTTCTTCAGAACGGAGCTATCGCCGTGTCAGCGTCCGCTCGACCCACCTATAGCGGACACCAGCGCTCGGAGGCTGATGATGGCGCAACTGGGCTCACGCGTTTCAGCTCGTCGAGCAGCAGTGCTTACAAGTGCGCTGTCAATGGAGATGCACACCACAGCAGAAGTCCAACGGCAAGCATGGGGCAGCCGCCCAGTTCAGACCATGGCTGTCACAGCCACGTCCACCGCTGCGTCAGCCATCACCTCGTCCCAGATCCTAGGAGAAGCCGCGCTCGTTTCCTTCCCGCTTGCCACTTCCCGCGACTGACATTACCTTCAGGGGGGATGTACAGCTGCCGCCCGTGGCCGAATTCCACGGAGTGCCCGGCGGTAACGAGGAGGTTGTTGCTCCATGCTCGGACGTCGAGTCCACGTGGTCCAGCCACGGAGAGCCACCTAGGAAGAGCAAGATGGAAAAGCAAATTTTGAAAATAGTGCGCATGGTGAAGGAGCAGCTGCCAAACCTCACTGACCATGAAGGAGATCCGCAGGCGTGTGGACCATGTGCGCCGGTCTCAAGGTGGTTTCTCCTGGATTACATAAACGACGACGTGGGAGTCCTGATTGGCTACCTGAAAGCCACACCGGAGGAAAGCCGTTGAAAAGATGTGGATGCAGTGCTTTTCGAAGAAAAAGGATATCTGCATGCTACAAATAGTTGTTGCCACTGCAGGCGGATTGGTTTTTTATTTCCTTTCTGTGTTTTAATCTTGCGCTGCCACAATTTAGAATTACTAACACTTCAATTTCGGAATTAGCGTGCTTGTTTATGTAATAAACCCTTCTACTCGATTGTGTAGTATGCAGCTTCTTCTTAAATGTAGTAACACAAGAATGCATGAAATCACATAAGGGCACATACTGCAATTGCGAAATTCGTGCCGAAAAGAGTCATGTTTCCGCAGCAGACATTTTTAGCCTGATGTGATTTTCAAAAAACGTGTCTCTAAAACTGCTGCGAAATGCATTCGTTTTCCAGCTAAGTAAACGAAATGTTTTATTCGTCCCGGCCACTTAACAGAATGGATCCCAGACAAAAAGCTACAAGACAGTAACTTGGAGACATCTGAGGTCCAGAAAACACGTACGAATGTACATTGAATTGAATTGTGGGGATTTACGTGTCAAAACAACCATTTGATAATGAGGCACGCCGTAGTAGAGGTCTCTGGAACCGCTAGGGGATCGTTAACATGCCCGCAAAGCACGGGACACGGGTGTTTATTCATTTCGCCACCATCGAAATGCGGTCGCCGCGGCTGGGATTTGATCCCGCGACCTCTAAGTTAGCATAGCAACATCACAGCCGCTACGCGATCGCGGCGGGTCACTTATATATATCAACAGGGGTGGCAGAAAGGGACAATTTATGTGAGCAGGCAACGAGGAAACATTTCAAAACGACACATGATGTACTTGTAATAATGGACAGTTAAATATCTACATAAATATGCCGTACAAGAAAAATGTCATGATATCGGGTAATAGAAAATTCTTAAAAAAATATATTCTGGTGCAAGTACGGTCTGTGCGCTTAATTTTCAACAAGTTTAGATGAACCAATTCGCCATCAGAAGTATTATTTGACAATCAAATTTATCAGCTAGAAACTCACAGGAAAACTGCGAAATTAATGTTCCTCTACCTACTCTATAATACGAACTCTGTAAACGTAGATGGGCCGCCATACTTGACACCCTTCACGCCGCGTTGCACCAGACCTCGTCACGATCACAATTTGCAACCTTATTTCGTACTCACGAAAATGTTCATGATCTTTATTTTTCTACGCACAGTGAAAGAATGAAATGGATTACCTGTGCATGTTTTCGTACCTGATTGTGTGTCCTTTGGCTGCACACGAGTATCTTTGATGCTTAATTTTTTGTAATTTGCTCATACCAGCGTAAGCATTTATGCTTTTTTTTTCAGCAAGCAGCGTTCTTTGGCGTTGGTATAAAGATATATTGTATAAAACCAGTAATGTGTAACTGAAGATTTGCCTTCCTATTGTTTCTTTTCGCTGATAGAGTAGTGCATGTATATATGATATCTGGATTGATCCTGTACGTGTTCGATTAGCTGTGTTTAGATTCGCACTACTACTGTGTTAACATATGAACGATTTTGCAATGTATTTTCAGCGTGAACCTTACCGGCTTGATCTAGTTGACCGTAGTATGTTCTAAATAAAATTTAAAAAAAACATTGGACAGATCATTTGGCCTTTGGAAGTACCTTTAGGATGTGCGCTGTAACACCAGTGCCTTTCTTTAGGAGATATTGGGGGCAGATGTCTCGAACGTGGAGCCATAGACCTAATATTTCCGTTCAGCGGCTGCGATTTCATTACTGCTATGCTTCTAAACGGCGAGAGTTAATTAATGAATATGTTTTTTAAGTTATGCACCTGCAAAATGCGATATCTTGAGCGAGTAACGTCAGCGTCTACAGGGAATACACTCGAGCAGATCAAATTACGTTATATGTGCAATGCGATGTTAAAACAAAATGTTCCAACCATATATAAAAAAAAGTACGAGCTCTTGGCAGTGGCAATTCGGAAATAATTCCTGGAGGCGGAATAAACCAGAAACAAGCGTGAAATTGCAAAGTACATGAAACTTAATGTGAACGAAAAAAAAAAAAACGGCTGTGGCTTAGCTAAGGTTAAGCCCAGGATGCGAAGCATACTAGCCTTTATTTTAGTTGTTGAACCACTGTTTAGCCTGGTGAACTGCTGTTGCTTGGCTATATTTGGTTCGGCTAGACGAAGAAACAACTCACGCAGGCGAGCGCACGAGCTGAGACCCGACTATGCAGCTACGCGGCCGCAAGCGAGCGCACGAGTTGAGCCTTCGCTTTTGCAGCTGTTATGACGTCATATGGTAGCTACGCGGCCGCGCGCGGCGCAGCAAGGAAGAGCGCGGTTGTGCGGCTAGTATGCTTCGCATAAAAAAGCTACTTGCCGTAGTTGGGAACCGAACTCGCACCTCGCGCCACATGTGTGATGATAACGCGGCGCCATTTTAACGCGGCAGCGTTAACGGCCCCCCGTCGCAGAAAATCCGGTGACGGCGTCCGGCATCGGACGTCATGTGAGGGAAGATTGCCGTATACATTCTATACGGCACTAGAGTTCCTCTACCACGACTAAAAATGATCATACCTTGTCGTACATTCTTTACAAAGTTATTGCTCGAAATTTTGAGAATGACAGCCAAAAACGGATGTGATGAAACAAAACACCGACAGCGCATGCGTTTTTATGTTAAATATTCTCAGACTTAAATATTAAAGTGCGTAACAGTAACCAAAGACTGGCACACGCAAGAGGCCGCGTTGCTATACAAGAAAGATCGCATTCGTGCGTAGCGTTCCCCGCAAGCGTTTCCCGGTAAACGTTACAGTGACATAAGCTGCCGTTGCCGAGAAGCGTGAAAAGCAGCCGGGGGTCCTTGAATGCTATGGCGTTCCGCTCTTGAAGGCGAAGCATATAAGCGTCCTCCAAATTTTTCCATCCACTTTGCCAATCCACCGTGCTGATGCGCTACCATTGTTCAGACGCCGCAGCCTCCGCGCAACTTTGGGTTCAGTGCAGCCTTTCTTCAATCATTAAGTTTGATCGCTCGCGTTGCCGGACGCAATAAAAAGCACTGCATATGTTTGAGCCACGCTTCCTTTCGTGCCGAAGTTATCCCTCATAACGTCTCCGATGTACCGCAGCGCATCGTATTCTTCGAAGGTGTTACCGCATTCATCCCGTTTACCCGTTTGCGAATTATTAGTTGGAGCTCCGAGTGCAACTACGTGGTTTCAGAATATCTGTTGGGGCACCTTTGTCTCCTTTGCAAATGTTATGTATCCAACGTTCACTCGCGCATTTAATTTTCCCTTGCACGAGCTCACTCAATTGCCACCCTTTCCTTTCTTAGGTGCTTGTTCCATATGAGGAGCACCTCTTCTATACGTGTAATCCCAACATTTTATCTCTGGATGATCCCTTGACGCCTGCTTACCCTCTTATACACCTTGCTTCCTTTCGTTGTTCGACCACTTACGTGGTTCCCGCTTTAGTATCCAACAATTTTTTCCCGTGTCTGTCTTATCACCTGCTGCATGACGTCTACCGGTTCCCTATTGGCGGCGAGGAGTTACGGAGTCGCCATCTATCGGAAGCGCCTCGCTGGCGTAGTATGAGGGATCACGTGGCGCGCTCCTCATAGGTTTTGCTGTCAGCGCTCACTGAAAACACCACGCGCGAGCTCTCCCGGATATTTCTGTAAGTACTTTCGAAACGAGGGACGTTTTTTTAATGTCTAAATAATAATCTTGGGCAAACTGAAAGCACAGAATCGTTTACAGACGCTATCTCTCTTTACCGAATACGTACAGTGAACGCCACTGCGCGCAGTCGCCGCGATGGAGTCTCCCGAATCGGCTTCTTGCGTGAAAGGGAGGTAAACGCTGAGAGCAAACTATGTGAAATATGCTCTTATAGTATTTGTATAACTAAATGGAGCGTAATAGAATTAAGCCTCAATGCAGCGATCGCACAGATTCGCAGCGACCGACTGCGCGTCTGCATGCTAATCCGCGTACTGTTTCGCTTTCACCGCGTGCGCGTTTACGCGCCGTGCCATGAGCTTTAGGTCGCAGAATATGAGCATCTGAGTATACAAGCTACCATTGTTGCGTGGGCGCTATCAGAGTTATTCAAAAATAATTTCATTGTAGAGGCTTCGACGCCTACGGGGACTGTGATGTGCCGTCGCGACGATTCAGTTTTTTTTTCTTCTAAATTCTTGGACGTTTCAATATAATTTCTCGAGTTGCGCCGCACTGTATGTTTATGGGTGTTCTCAGCGTGCGATTTCCCGCTGCTTCTTCTTCTTTTTTTTTTTTTGTATTCCAGTGCATTAATCCATAACACAAACATGACCATATGCCATGCTTTTTTTAATGTGCTTCTTACCGCTCCCTTTCCACTCCAGTGAATTTGCCAGTATATACAGCATCGACAAGTTCATAGACCAAACCGTCATGACATTACTCGGGCAGCGGACTCGGGCGAGCGTCTCAGTGCGCGTTTTCGAACATCGCAGACCCGGCGCTGTAGCAGAAATCTTCCTCGCGTCTGTGCTTGCTGCATACCCGAGTTGTAGCCGATGACTGTTTGCCGGTTTTATGTTTCGCGAGCCAAGCATTACGCAGCTTCTTGTCCTGCGGCTACGTGTGAATAAGGCTGACACCGGGCTCCGTTGCGTACGTCCGGCACTGCGGCACCGAGCAGTAGCCTACCATGTTGCGCGCCTTAAAAGGCAGCCACTACCTATTGAAGTGCTTGCAAGCGTTGTAAAGGAGACACTTGAAGCGGGAAAATCTCGCCACTAAATGAGGACCGCAGCGTACGAGGGAATTTAAACTCTCGTTTTCAGCTCGCTTCGGCGCTCCCGAAGCAGCCGACGCGGCCGCTATGTCCACGTGATCCCTAATAGCACGTCACGCCGATGGTGGCGCCAGGTTTTCCAGTGGTGGAGCTCGAGGCCAATATTCCCAGATCTATATCTATATTCCCAGAAGCGCTTGCACTTTCTTCCATGTGTTTTCTGCGATCTCTGTTATTTGCTCTTTATTCATTTTTTAAGAATTCTTAGGCTATTGCGTCATGTTGTGCGTTTGTAGCTTTCAAAAATTTAAAGTTTAAACGGTTATGATAGCTACCCTGGCTATTTTTCCCATGTTCGTCTGCCATCATTTGGTTTAGTCTTTCGTAGACGTCTTTCGTAGACTAAGGCGTATAGCCGATACGTAACTTCCTGTTTCCGCATTGTCACGTTACCCACACATGGCACTTATTCTCCCTGTTAACTAGTATAATGTTCTGTTGATCGCACAGACACAGCACTTGGGAACCGTTGTAATCCGTATATCCGTCTAAATCCTCCATGTGCGCATTTATATAATTTGCTAAAAACACCAGGCCCGATCTCTTCAACCCTTTAATATTGCTTGTAATGCAATCAATATATTCTTTATTTCTACTTCTGCTGTCACTACCTGTCCACAGGTAAGCGACTTCAATTGACGTGTTTTTTCTTTATTTCAGACGTGCCATTAATCTTATTCCCATGTTTTATTACATGTCACTTTTACCATTTGCCATTTCATACCTCGCCGAGTAAACACGCCTACCCTTCAACCTTCCCTCGACCCGGTCATTCTGTTGCACCCTTCTCATACAATATTACCAGTAACAGGTGGCTGTTCGACATCTCGTAGATGCGTTTCGTTCAAGACGTACACGCTTATAGCTTCGTAATTCGGATGCGTTTGAGTTTAGAGCCATTGTTCCTGCACGCGACCAGCCTGAATGTTTATGTGACAAATTTTACCGCATATTCACATATCCTCTGTGCGCTTTTTATTTACTCCTTATGGTCTAATTGTGCCCGTGCCCCGAATCGACGTCCAACCGCTGTTGGTGCTGTTGGAATCGCACCGCTGGCCCGAGTTGTTGGGGTCTCGGTGCTGACGCCCGTTATTGCCAATGGGTCGCAAGCCCCAAGGGTAGCGTTGGCCTGGCGGCCTGGGGCACTGGAAGCATCCGAAGGTCCCGGCAAAGCATGAGAAGACTGGTAACAAAACAACTTGTTTATTCTAACATAGCAAAAGAGCGGCCGGTCAGGTCGACCGAAGTGGAGAGACGGGAGAGCACGTAACTCAACAGTAAAAATCGGAGCCTCTCCCCTGGCGTCCGGGGGCAGCTGCTCTTATACTCTCGGCGTCGCGGTCCAAAAGGGAAGGAGGGAAGGTCACGGGATGAAGGTCACGGGACGGCGCAGCAGGGGCCCACGACGGCGCGAGCGGTTGAGCCGAGAGACCTCCAGGCCCCTCATTCGGGGAACTCCGCTCCCCGGCTGCCGCGCTTTGACAAGCGAGGGCACACACACACACACGCACACACGAAGACACGTGGCACTGAAACACGCCTGGACACGCTTGGCGGGTAGGCGTTGCGGCGTCGTTGAACGGGCCAAAATGTCCGCCGCTTTGAACAAAGCCCCGGCGTCCGTTGCATCCGCGCCGGCATTACCGCGCGTTGTAGGCGAAACGTAACAGACCGCCCCGCCGGGGGGAAGGAGATCCCGATGGTCAGGGGACTGCATCCGCTGTCCGGAGGGATGTCGCTCGATGATGCCCATAACCGAAGTCGGGCGTCCTTTGGCGTTTCTTGAGCGCAGTGCACAGAGAAGGCCTCGTTCTCACGTTCAGGTGCACACAGGACACTGCAAAGTGACTTCGGGAGAGTTGACATTTTGTTCTCGTTTCCGGCAAGCGTTAGAACTACGCCGAAAGTCAACCGCTCAGTCAGCAAGCACGGCACAACCCTCACTAAGCCCTGCCAGGCTCTTTCCCCTTTTATACTGCTGCCTAGTTCCTTACAGTAGTTTAGCAGCACTCAGAACGCGTCCACAAATCGGAAAATTGCACTAGAAAGCACATCATCACTTTGAAACACTACACAAAAGCAATAGGTTAAAAATCCTGCCTCAGGAAGAAAAACATCAGTAACAAGCAATTTTGAGGCTGATTCCCACGTTAGGGGCTTCGACTTAAGCCATCGGCGTTACCGTTGAGACTCCCCCTTTTGTAACGCACCTCAAAGGAATATTGTTGCAAAGCGAGGCTCCAGCGCAGGAGGCGGCCATTTTTGGGAGAGATGGTCTGCAGCCATTGGAGAGGGCAGTGATCCGTTTCAATGGTAAACCTCGAGCCGGCTAGGTAACATGACAATTTCTGAACGGCCCACACGATACACGCACACTCTTTCTCGGTGGCGCTATACGCCTGCTCACGACTCGTCAGCTTACGACTAGCATACAGGACGGGGTGTTCTACTTCTCCATTTTCCCGTTGGCACAGTACAACGCCCATGCCTCGCTCACTAGCATCACACTGAACAACGAACCCTTTTGTGTAGTCGGGCGATCGTAGCACAGGCTGGCTTGTTAGGGCGCTCTTTAGGGCGCTAAAAGCTCTTTCCTTTGTCTCATCCCAGACGACTGTTTGCGGCTCTGTCTTTCTTAGAGCATCCGTCAAGGGAGCCGCGATATCAGAGTACCTGGGGATGTACCTCTGATAGTAGCCGGCGACACCTAAGAACGACCGAATATCGGTCTTCGTACGCGGTTGCGGGAAGTCTCGCACAGCGGCCACCTTTATTTCAGAGGGGCGGCGACGACCCCGACCAATCACGTGTCCGAGGTAGACAACCTCGGCCTGTGCTAACTGGCACTTGGGAGCCTTGACTGTCAAGCCCGCATCGCGCAGGCGGGTTAGCACTGCCCGCAAGTGCGCCATATGTTCAGGCCAGGATGCGGAGAATATCGCTACGTCGTCTAGATACGGTAAAGCGAATTCTTGCTGTCCCCGCAACACTTTATCCATGAGGCTTGAAAAGCAGTATGGCGCGTTCTTCAAACCAAAACTCAAAACTTTAGGACGGAATGTCCCCATTGGTGAAATGAATGCCGCATACCTACTAGCCTCTTCTGTAAGTGGAACCTGCCAATAACCCCTGACAAGATCTAGGGTGGAAATAAACTGAGCGCTACTCACTCTCTCAAGGCGCTCCTCGATGTTAGGGATCGGATAAATTTGATCCTTAGTGATGGAATTAAGCCTGCGGTAGTCGACGCAAGGACGAGGTTCCTTGCCCGGTACCTCAACTAAAATCAAAGGGGAGGTATAATCACTCTCACCCGCTTCAATAACACCGAGCTGTAGCATTTTCTTTACCTCAGCCTCCATAATATCGCTCTGGCGGGGTGACACCCGGTACGCCTTGGATCGTACTGGCTCTGGGGAGGTAAGTTCTATGTCATGAGTAAGGACAGAAGTCCTACCAGGCCTCTCAGAGAACAGACCTTGAAACTCTTGTAAGAGCTGGTGTAGTTCGGTTTTCTGCTCAGGCGACAGCGATGCTTTACTTATTAAGTCACTAATGACTTGATCGGTGTCTTTCCTGTTTGTCACTGAGCCTAGTCCCGGAAGCTCGACCGGAAGCTCTTCGGGCACGTTTACCATCATGCACACCACTGCTTCCCGTTGTTTATAGGGTTTGAGCAGATTACAGTGGTAAACTTGCTGTGCTTTCCGCTTTCCTGGCAGACTCACCACGTAGTTAACGTCCGACAGTTTTTGAACAATCCGTGCTGGGCCCTCCCACTGCACGTCGAGTTTGTTCTTTAGCGATGTGCGCAATATCATGACCTCATCGCCCACCTCAAAACGACGGGCCCTGGCTGTCCGATCATAATAAACCTTGGCCCTCTGCTGGGCCTCTGCCATTGCTTCACCTGACAACTCCTGTGCCCTTCTTAAGCGTTCGAGGAGCTTAAGCACGTACTCTACCACGACTGGGTCGTCGCCCCTGCCTTCCCATGATTCTCGAAGCATGCGAAGCGGAGATCGCAGCGAGCGACCGTACACCAGCTCAGCTGGCGAGAACCCCGTAGCCGCATGCGGCGCGGTTCTTAATGCAAACATCACTCCAGGCAGACACAGCTCCCAGTCAGTTTGATGTTCAAAACACAATGCTCTCAACACGCGCTTCATGACGGAGTGGAGCTTCTCAACGGAATTCGACTGGGGGTGGTGCACTGAGCTGTGTAACAGCCTTACCCCGCACCTTTCGAGAAAGGCTGTCGTCAAAGCGCTAGTAAACACTGTGCCCTGATCTGACTGGATTTCTGCAGGAAAACCAACTCGCGCAAATATGGACAGTAGTGCATTGACTATCTCAACTGAGCTGAGTTCTTTAAGCGGCACTGCTTCAGGGAACTTTGTCGCTGGGCAGATCACAGTCAAAATGTGTCGGTACCCCGTGGCTGTTACCGGCAGAGGTCCCACTGTATCAATAACGAGCCGTCTAAAAGGCTCCGTAATGATAGGCACCAACTTCAACGGCGCCCTCGATTTGTCCCCTGGCTTGCCCACCCGCTGACAGGTGTCGCATGTCTTCACAAAGTGGTCTGCGTCCCGAAAACACCCTGGCCAATAGTACTCCTGCAAGAGACGGTCCTTAGTTTTCTTAACTCCTAGGTGTCCGGACCACGAACCCCCATGCGACAAGCGCAACAGATCCTGACGATAGCATTGAGGCACGATCAGCTGATCGAACTCCACTCCTCTGCGGTCTAGATACTTCCGGTACAGGACCCCACCTCTTTCCACAAAGCGAGCATTTTTCTTGGCGATACCTTCCTTGATAATGCAGCGTATGTTTTCTAGGCTGCCATCCTTCTTTTGCTCGGCTATCAAAGCCGACCGGCTGACTTTTAGCAACCTGTTAAGTCCGTCTGACGTAGGCGCGATGAGCAAATCTGGAGACAGCTCTTCTAACTTTCCCGTGTCGGGAATTTCCTCTCCAGTATCTGCTGCCTTTAACGCTACAGGCTCAATTTTATTCAGTTCGGGCGTGCTCTGAATACCAGCTTGCTGCGCCTCTGACCCTTTTTCATCGTTCAACAACGTCGGCCCCGCAACTACCGCCTTTGCAGCGAGCTCCCGAACCTTCGATCTGGTTAAGGCCTGAACGCTAGCCTCACCAAACAAAAGCCCCTTCTCGCGCAGGAGGTGATCGGACCTGTTCGAAAATAGGTACGGGTACTGGGGGGGCAGCATAGATGACACTGCGGCCTCCGTCTCAAGTGCTCCGAAAGGTCCTTCAATAAGCACTTTTGCTACCGGCAGACACACGCTATGAGCTTCCACTGCTTGCTTGATCCATGCGCACTCGCCCGTGAACATATCGGGTTCTACGTAAGAGGGATGAACTACATCCATCGTAGCTGCGGTATCGCGAAGCACTCGGCACTCTTTCCCGTTCACGAGGAGGTCTCGCATGTAAGGCTCGAGAAGCTTGATGTTCTCGTCAGTGCTGCCTAATGAAAAAAACACGACTTTTGGTTTTGTTTCTGGGCACTGCGCCGAAAAGTGACCCGGGTTCTGGCACGTATAACACAGGCGCGCTTGCCTCGCCTCGAACCGCTTTCTGCGTTCGGCTTCGGCTGCCGCCGTCTCCTTACGTTCGGTCGGACACTGCGCCGAAAAGTGACCCGGCTTCTGGCACGTATAACAAACGCGCGCTTGCCTCGTCTCGAACCGCTTTCTGCGTTCGGCTTCGGTTGCCGCCGTCTCCTTACGTTCGGTCGGACTGCTTTCACTCGCATCCGCACTACGTGTATCCCCCTTTGCTCTCATGGGTGTGAACTTCGGCCTCTCAAACTTGGAGCCAAATTCACCCTTTTGACCGTCCTTAGCTCCGCGAGCCCGACGCGTCACAAACTCCTCGGCTAACTCAGCGGCTCTAGCCACCGTACTAACGTCTGGCCTATCCAAGACCCAGTACCGCACGTTCTCAGGTAACCGACTATAAAACTGTTCTAGCCCGAAACACTGCAGAACTTTCTCGTGGTCACCAAACGCTTTCTCTTCTTTGAGCCACTCCTGCATGTTTGACATAAGCCTGTAGGCAAACTCTGTATATGACTCACTTTTGCCTTTCTCATTTTCCCGAAACTTCCGACGGAACGCCTCCGCTGACAGCCGGTACTTTTTTAGCAGACTCGATTTCACTTTGTCGAAATCCTCTGCCTCCTCTCTCTCCAAGCGAGCGACTACGTCGGCCGCCTCGCCGGGTAGCAAAGTGAGCAAGCGCTGTGGCCACGTTTCCCGAGAGAACCCCTGCTTCTCGCACGTTCGCTCAAAGTTAACCAGGAACAAACCAATGTCCTCTCCAAGCTTAAACGGCCGCATCAGGTCAGTCATTTTGAACAATACTCGTTCTCCTGCACCGTGTGCCTGACTTCCATTACGAGCGCGTTCCATCTCTAACTCGAGACGCTTCATTTCCAAAGCGTGTTCACGCTCTTCTTTTTCTTTCTGTTCTATTCGTTCACGCTCATCTTTCTCTTTCTGTTCTTTTCGTTCACGCTCATCTTTCTCTTTCTGTTCTTTAAGTTCACGCTCATCTTTCTCTTTCTGTTCTTTAAGTTCACGCTCCTGTCTTTTTGCCGTCTCCCTCTCCTCAATGGTCTCAAGGCATTCCGACAGCTCGTCATCCTCAGCTTCTAACTCAAGAATAGCCCTTAGCAGTTCTGGTTTTCTGAGTTTGTCTGAGACATCCAGACCCAACTCTCTCGCAAGCTCCAGCAATTTCGGTTTGCGCAACGACTTCAAATCCATGGCTGCTCTGAATGCTGCTTTCTCTACTGCCTACTATTGTCTTGCCGCAAACTAACCCGGCAGCAACGACAACCACAATTACCAGCTCTGTTTCTAACACTAACAAAAGCCTGGCAAAACTCAGAAGAAGAAAGTCCCGCACTCACCAAACCTTGCAGCCAAGAATTCCGCGCAGTCGTTCCGCTGCAGGCAACCCGTCATCACACAGGGCTCGTTGCACTGCTCCCGGATGGTCGTTGTGCTGCTCAGCATACAGTCAACCGCATCTCTTCGCTGCTGGCCTCCGTTGTCGCGATCTCACCGCTGGCAACCAGATGTTGGAATCGCACCGCTGGCCCGAGTTGTTGGGGTCTCGGTGCTGACGCCCGTTATTGCCAATGGGTCGCAAGCCCCAAGGGTAGCGTTGGCCTGGCGGCCTGGGGCACTGGAAGCATCCGAAGGTCCCGGCAAAGCAAAGAAAGAAAGCGATATCTGCGTGCCACAATGAGTTGGTGGCGTTGCAGTATGTTTCGTTTTTTTTTTCTTCCTCTTTAATTTTGCGCCGTCACAATTTGGAATTAGTGGCACTTCAATTTCGGAATTAGTGTGTTAACTTCTGTAATAAATTATTGTGCACGATTGTATACTATGTAGCTGTTTTCTTTAAAGTAACAACACAAGAATGCATAGATTCAAATAAGGGCACATTCTGCTATTGCGAAATTGATGCCGAAAAGCAGTGGAGTCACATTTCCGTAGCAGTGTTCACTTATGTGATAAGTTCTTCTGCACGATTGTGTTTTCTTGCATTTCGCCCCGTTAAAACGCGGCCACTGCGGCTGGGATTTGATCCCGCGACCTCCAGGTTAACAGAGTAACACCATAGCCGCAAAGCGATCGCGGCGAGTTACATATGTACACACGTGAGCAAAAGTATGCGGACCACAGGGTTGCCGAAAAAACAATTTATTCACAATTAGCACGCATAAACGGAAACTGACGAGTGCACTAGAAAGTTGCTAATGCCAAGTTTGGACTGCAGTCTTAAATTTCATGTTGAATTCACAGACAGAAAACAACATGAGTTTTATCGCACAATCCCTGGTCCGTATACTTTTGCTCACGGGTGTACACCAACAGGGGCGGCAGGAAGGAACAATTTATGTAAGGAGGTAACGAGGAAATCAAATTTCTACAGGACACATGGTGTACTTGTAATATTAGAGAGTTAAAAATCTAACAAAATCTTGAACAAGAAAAATGTCATGATATCGGATATTAGAAAACAGATCCTAAAAAATATATTCTGGTGCAAGGGCGGCCTGTGCGCTTGGTGCGCTTAATTTTCGGCAAGATTAGAGTAACCGATTCGCCATCAAAACTTATGCCGCACAATAAAATTTCTGAGCTAGAAACTCAGAGGAAAGCTGCAAAATTATAGTTGCTCTACCTATTCTATACGAACTCTCTAAGCGTAGATGGGCCGCCATACTTGATACCCTTCACACCGCGTTGCACAAGACGTCGTCAGGATCACAATCTAGGACCTTATTTCGTACGCACGAAAAATTCATGCATTTTATTTTTCAACATACAGTGAAAGTGTGGAATGGATTGCCCGTGCATGTTTTCATACCTGATTGAGTGTCTTTCACCGTGCAGACGAGTCTCTGAGGCTTAATCTTTGTATTTTGGGTATTGCCCAATAAGCATTTATTTTTTATTTTTTAAGAAAGCAGCGTTCTTTCACGTTGGTATACAGATCTGTTGTGTAAAACCAGTAATGTGTAACTGAGGATCTGTCTTCCTATTGTTTCTTTTCGCAGCTAGCGTAGTGCATTTATATATTATATCTGGATTATTCCTGTACGTGTTCGATTAGTTGCATTTAGATTCGCACTACCACTTCCTTGCCATATGAACGATGTTGCAATGTATTTCCCTCGTAAACCTTACCTGCTTCATCTACTTTGCCATAGCATATGGTCTAAATAATAATAAAAAAATTGGACAGATCATTCGGATTTTCGAAGTATTTCTAGAATGTGCGCTGTAATACCAGTGCCTTTATTTAGCAGATATTGGCGGCAGATATCTGGAACGCGGAGCTATGGACCTAATATTTCCGTTCATCAGCCGCGATTTTATTACTGCTAGGCTTTTACCCGACAACGGTTAATTCATTAGGTTTTTTAATTAGCCACCAGGAGAATCCGATATCTTGCCCAAGTAACGTCAGCCTCTACAGGGAATACACTCGAGCCCACCAAATTACGGTATAGGCGGAATGTGATGTTAGAGCATATTGTTCGAACTACAAAAAAAGAGAAGCGAGCTGTTAGCAGTGGTATTTCGGAAATAGCTCCTGGAGGCGGAAAAATCCAGAAACAAGCCAGAAATTGTAAAGTACAGAAAACTTAACGTGAACGAAAAAAAAAAATTACTTGTCGGAGATGCTTGTCGGTGCTTGGAAAATTATTTGTCGGTGCTGTGGAATTCACCCGGCTACGCTTCCGCATATGCTATGGGAGTGCCCAGCACAATACACACATACTAACACCACGACTCTCTCGTCGAGGTTGCATGAGGCTCTGCGGAGCTCCGCCCTCGACGACCAAACCTGGGCGACCCAGCACGCCCGCAAGGCGGCGGCGAGGCAAGCCCTCGACGTCCCTTCGTGGGAGGCTTAGGCCCGGCCATCATAAAGTGCTGGTTCTACAAAAAAAGTTTATTCCTCCTCCTCCTCCTCGGAGATGGGAACCGAACTGACTGGCGTCATGTGAGGGAAAAATTACCGTATACATTTTATACGGCACTAGAGTTCTTCTGCTACGACTAAAGGTGCTCATACCTTGTCTTTCATTCTTTACAAAGTTGTTACCTGAAAATTTGAGAATGACAGCCAAGACACAAATGTGATGAAACAAAACACTGACAGCGCATGCGTGTTTATGTTGGATTTTCTCAGACCGAAATATTAGAAGTGCGTAACATTAACAGAATATCGCCTCGGGCAAGAGGTACATAGTCTCGATACACTACAGTCTCACTAAAGGGTATATTTCAATGCGCTTCACTTATCAGATCATCGTGGCAGTAGAAGAGCGTCAGACAACCTTTCCTTTAGAAAGCCACGGTCTCTCCGGCTGCTTACAAGCCGTCCGACAACGCGGTATTCTGTAAGCGAAGTTTCAAACGATGGAGGCGATACGTTCACGGTGGAGTTTAGCTCTCCACGAGATGGCGGCCACTCGGCGACAGCCTCACTGACTGTGTTATTTCTTTCACGTTTCTTGCGTAGAGATACAAAGGCAGGTACTCAGTGGCACGGGTACTTATGTCTTGAGTGGCGCCAAGAAAGAAAGCGGTACTTTGTTTTCTTCGTTTCGTACTTCCACAATGTCAACCCTGTAAACGGTCACGCCAGCTAGCTACACGTACACTACCTTTCCCCACAGTGCGCCGAGCGCACCGTGGGGGACTTCGGGATTGCACGAGAAAGGTGCATTACCTCATCCCTGAACTCATTTGCTGCGACAGCGGCGTTCTTCCGGCATGACGACCACCATCCAATTTACGCTTGTCTGCTTTCGCCTGCAGCAATTGCAACGTCCATTCCCCCACCACGGGGGAATGGACAAGGAGACAGTGGTTACAATGTTCTCGAGTGAGTTGCGGAATGGGTTCTGTGGTAGAATAAATTATCAATTTTGCACATTGGAATAAAATGAAATATCTAAAGCACTGTTAAGAAGATATTAGGAATTTTTGGACATTAGAGAAACAAACGTTTTCTTAGATATGTCGTGGCCTTCTCTTCTTCGCGATGTGCGCTAGTTTCTTTCTGCATGACATAGGAATGTATGTTGTGGAATTCCAGACACATAGACAGACTTCAGGGCTCCAAGATTGCCCATGTCTAAGTAGGTTAGACTTACTTGGAGGAGATGCATAGCTAAAGCAACTAATTTAAACGTGATTATCAAAGTCCAACTAAACAAATATACTATATATATATATATATATATATATATATATATATATATATATATATTTGTTTAGAAGGACATTGATAATCATGCTTAAGTTAGTTTCCTTAGTGTGTTATCATAGTTAAATTGCTTTTGGTCGGTGCAATAAGTTTCGAGAAGCTGTTTAAGAAGTCATATTTTCTGTTTTAATCATTCAATAAGGCAACGTCCAAACGTGTGCCTGCCCGACGTGTCAACGGCGTGGCATTTGCGAAGACCTTTATTTTGGAAATTACCTTATACATTCTTTTTTTTAATTCATTGTTTGTTGAAAGCAATAATTAGACCGCAAATCACGAATCAATTGCTGTGTTAAAGCCTTTTTGTTTTTCAAGCTCCGTGAGTCATGTTAATTAGGCCCCCGCTGGGAATTGATAAACTCTGAGGCGAAAGCTTATTCGAGAACTAATTTCTGTAGCGAAATGACCAACTGCAACCTACGAGATTTGAGCGAAAGTCTCTCTCTCTCTCTCTCTCTCTCTCTCTCTGCATATCTTCAGTGCCTCTATATGGGCCGCATGATGGCTGTGAAGCCCGTGAGCGATCCTATATGGCGTAATAGTTGCGATGTCGTTGTTGGTGTTGACGCCGTCGACGCTTTCTTCGTTGTTGACCGCCAACCGCCTAATTTTGGGTGCGTCCTCTACTTTGAGTACGTCCCATGTATGTGACATCATCATTATTGTCACGTACGCCTCTTCTTGACCTCTACACTCTCCTCACGAGCATGACAACGAAGAATGTTGCACTTCAAAAAACCGTAATCTTGTCAAGAACAATTCCTATGCTATGCACATAATGTCATCCTTGTCCGTTAAAGTACTGCTATATTTGGCCCCCGAAATACATGGACAGATGTCATCAGTCTCAGAGTCTGTGTGAAATACAAAACCCTGTGTGAAATACAAAACCCTTTTATTCAAGTCCCCTCTATTAAGCCGAAAGCCTTAGATGGCTCATGGGTGGAAAAATCTGATGTCCGGCGTTATTACACCAAAATTGATGGCACCAAAATTCACAGGGAGTCCGACACTCGATCTCTGGTGGGAGTAGAGCCCAAGACATGTGGTGTTAATTAAGGCGAAGTTAATTTCGATCTACGACCTTTGGTGGGAATCAAACCCTCGACCTCTGGTGAGAATCGAAACCACGACCTTCGGGGTTAATTAGGGCGCGGTGAATTAAGGCACTCGAACCCCCTACCCAACATGGAGATGTGGGCGAATAGGCCGTATCTCCAATTCGGATTTCAGTTGACATCGTGAAGGTCGAGTCTAACCCACTTTCTTTGCTGTTAATTAAGGCGAAGTGAATAAAGGCACTCGAACCCACGACCTTTGGTGGGAGTCGAACCTACGACGTTTGGTAATCATTAGGGCGAAGTTTATTAAGGCACAGTTCATAAAGTTCGAGTTAATTAGGGCACTGGAACCTACGACCTTTGGTGGGAGAAAACAAGTAATAATAAGTAACAACGCATTCGAACGAAAATGTCAAGTAATGTAATGAATGTCTCGTGAGCGCGCAGGCTTTCGCCTTCATCCTCTTTAGCGTATGCTAAGGTGACTGTCAACTTTTTATTCGTTTAGCACTTAGAACTACTTTCTGCCCGGATTCTGAAGGATCAAACCTTTCACGTGTATACACTGTCATCCAGGGAGGTTGGAGTACTTGTCTATGCAGATGACATAGCCTTCTTTTGTGTTGACGAGAGAAGTGTAGCGACTGCCCTTGCCATAACGCAGCAGTTTTATGCCGCTTCCGGTGCAGCAGATAACTTTGAGAAGATGTCACAATTTTGGGTCGGTTTGTGGTGTACAATGCAAACTCAATTCGCAAGTACTCAGTGAAGGCAGGGCTTCAAAGGCTTAGGTGTATCCTTCTGTCAATACCGTAAAAAAAAGTAATCCTCATTGTTTAGCGGAAGTTGCAGAAGTGCAACGTAAGGTTAACAACAGGCAGGGGCGGCAGTTGTCCATATTTAGCCGAGCAGAAGCTTTCATTGTGTCCCTAGCAGTTCAACCTATGTATGTCCTGCAGCTATTACACTGCTCGAGGCTTAGGTTGCAAACTTTCCACCGTGTGCTTGCTACCTATGTAAGGAGCTCACGTGTTGAGGCCATGTAGCGTGATAACCTTCTTCCTCTCTAGAGTAGGGGGCCTGGTTCACTTTTCTGTTAGGCTACATGTCTCCAGGTTATTATTCTTTAGTGAGATAAGCAGTCCATCCGAAAGAGAAATGTTAGAACTTGGCTTAATCAACTACCTTACAGAAATAGTTGTATCCTCATCTGTCAGATCTACACCAACGGCTCCTTGGGGCTTCTTGAAAGAGGTTGTCGAAGGTTTCTGCTTTCTAAAGGCTCGCTTTATTTTGGATTATATTTTCACTGCCTACTGCAAAGAAATTACTGCTTCATAAAAAACACATTGTTTCTTATTCCCCTTTATGGTTAGCCCTATTTGCAATCCTAGATGTACTTAATCCTGTCCGTCGAATGGTCATTACCCCCAGGATCAAAACTTTTTTCTTTAAGTTACATTCTGCAATCATTCTTGTTAAAACCTGGTTGGAGAGAAAGGTGTTGTTTCGTGCCGCGGTCGACAAACTGCTCTTTGTGTCCACATGCTGAAGCGATTGATCACTGTTTTGCAGACTGTAAGGACGCCTTGCTCTTCTGTGACATTCTTTAAAGAACACTTATAGAAGACTTAGATATCACAGCATAAATAATTGGATTCCTACCTTTTAATTATCCGTGCGGTCCACTATAATACATGTACACGCCACTTGGCCTACATAGCCTTTGGTGCAGCACAATGTGCGACAGGCATGCTGAATCACCGCGAAGTGCTCGGTGGTTTTTTTTCTCTCGAGAATCTGCTGCTTACGGTCGCAGTGTTTACGCTGCACAATAAATACCGCCGGACTGGATGTCTTTATTGGACGCTTGCACGTGCTTGCCTGACTTTTGAATGAGTTGTTTTGAATAAGTCAGCCTAAATTTCTGCAGTGATTTGTTTTTTCTGAATGTTCTGCTCCCATGTAATAAAAAAAAAAACTGCGCAATAGCTTAGTGGTTAGGACACCCTAATCACCAATGCACGTTGCCAGGGTGACATGGAGTGGAAACCCGGTGGTGGCGGTTGGGGACAAAGCTTTATTTTTCTTAGTCTTATGGCGATGGTGAAGAATAGGTTTGACGAGCCGAGCCGGCCTGATGTCGAGAATGAACGGCGTCAGCGTAAAGGAGTGTGCGGACGTGCCAAACCTAGTTTGAAGCACTTAACTGACGTCACAGGTAAAAAAAAAAATAATAATAGAGAGAGAGAGAGAGAGAGAGAGAGAGAGAGAGAGAGAGAGGCTATGAGGCGGTGTTTTAGCTTCCGCTGGTGGCGTGAGCGTTACGTCCGCACACATTAACATTCCTGCCGAGGAGCGAGCTGTATGCATATCGCCCTACAGTGCATGAACTCGGGTGATCAGAACTGATAGTAAGCGTCAAGCTAAATTTATCTAATCCTTTCCATTGGATGTTGACAAACGCTTCTGTTGGTCTCATCTCGTGCGCCATCGAGAGGCCTGTAACGTGGCGTTTCTCATCGCGTTTGCAGACGACATGCACGGACCGAACTTCAAGAGGCCACTACCATAGAGTATATATTACGACGTCCCATGAAACCCGGGGCAAGGGGTAAAAATGAGTAAAGTTGTTCTTGTTCATCGCGTTAGCGTTGTGATGCCCTTGGCGTCTGTAAGGGCTACTCTTACATGCTGCGCAGCAGCACGAACACTTCCCTTTGTTCAGAAGCCTGCGGTTGGACATAATGTATAGGTATGCTCACAAGTATACATCAACATGTTTATTTCGTGGTTGAAATGAACGCGAGTCCAGTTATCCGGGCCGGAAGGGCGTCCTGGTCGGATGCCTTTCGCACGCAGACCGGAAAGACGAGCTGAAGTCCCGAGACAAATCGGAAGCAAATGCGCCACACTCACGTTTTGGATACAGTGGTGTTGCAGAACAAGCATGATGAACCACATGCGCAGTGGTATTGGCATAGTGGCCATTACTGCTGTGCTGTTTTTTTTTAATGTTTAGTGTGCTTTGGACTTGATACATTTGATCCTTGACTAAACGTCCTGCTTTAGCGGTTATCCCTTACACTTCTCGTTCGCAGCGAGATGAGACGCTTACGTCACCCGTGGCGCAGCTACGATGCCAGCGTCGCTTATCTTCCAATTCAACACGACGCGGTTCACCTATTCTCCCCCAAACTAGAGTTTCACTGACACTCGCTCTCTCTGACGCAAGGTTAGCAGAGGTGTATCTGAAACCTAAGCTATATATACTTAAGGCGGTAATAATCAACTGTCGAACAAGGAACGCATATTAAGCTCGTCTTGGTCAGGACCCGACGAATACAGGTGCTGTTAAGAATGGCCGTACGGGGTGGCAACGTGCCAGCTTTCAGCCCGCTGCACGTGTTCCAAGCCCACCAGTCGGGGCGCCCTTCCGAGAACTGCGGCCGGCCGGCAGCCACGTGGCGCGCGATCAACTCCGGAAATTGGTACTTGGCCGAGCTACCCGGGACAAAGCAGTTCTACGAAGCCCTCTGACGTCGGCACTGAAAGCTGGGCGGTACCGAGAACTGCGGATGACCGGCAGCCACGTGGCGCGCGATCAACTCAGGAAATTGGTACTTGGCCGCACCACCCGAGACGGAGCACAGTTCTACGAAGCCCTCGGTCGTCGACTCCGGAGCCTTTGTGTGTATGGGTTCGCACCTGTGTGTTTGCGTGTGTGTGGGCGTAAACGATAGTGCGGGGCGGCGGCAAATTTACAATGCTTGGACGAACCTTCCCGACCATTCGTGCTCCGTCCACGACCGAACGATGACGTCGAACTATGACGTCAAGCGGAGAGCTTATAAGCAGCGTTTGCCGGCTGCTAGGGAGTGCTCGTGTCGTGCTCGTTGTCGGGAGCTGAGTGCTCCGTCTTGCTTGAAATGTACTAGTGAGCTGTGTGCTCGTAAACTGTTTGCTGTATGTTAGTTTTGTGGGCTCCATATGGGAGTCGCGCTAGACTGCCAATGTATCCTGCTTAAACTGTTAATATGTAAATAAATCCTGTTCACCGAGTTCCTGTCTACGACCTTCATCCCCTTCAAATGGTGGCAGCGGCGAGATAGTCCGACGACTCCTACATCTGGTCGACAGCGGTAGGACCGTCCGACGAATCTAATAGTACCTACCCTCCAATAAGGTAGAAAGAAGCTTGAGTCGGTTGGTGCAGCATAGTTTCGAGTTTGTGGCACCAGCGTCTAAACGAAGCACAAGCACAATGTGGATGTCTTTTCTTTCTTCTCCAGTGCTTCGTCTTACTGCGCTGGTCCTACAAAACCTGAACAAAAATTCCCCTTGTGGAAACGTCGAGTCCAGCGGCCCGAGACATCCCGTTGAACACGCCAAGCATATCCGCCACCCCTCCAAACGTCTGCCTCGTTCAGTTTATGAAATGTCGTACGCGTGTGGGCCCACGTGGTCTTGAGGGTTTTGACTGTACGTAACTTGGTATGCGAACTAGCCGCTAGCAGCACCCGGGTACTGTCAGGAACGGGGCCGACTCGGCCTGGCGCGGCCGCGGCGTGATGTGTATATAGCATACATATGCGTGACGAGGGTCGGCGCCGTTGCTGCCGCAAAGTCGGCCAAGGTGGCCCGTAATGGGCCTGCGGGGGTGAAGGCCTGGCGGCGGGGAGGCCGGGTGAAAGTCGCTTGCCGCGGAAAGGAGACATCCTCGCTGCAACACAGGCCCGGCGCGCGCCGATGACAAGGAAGAAAGCGCGAAGGAACGAAAAACGAAAGAGCGGGTTGGTGCATGGCTAATCGCTCATTCGCTGCTGTCTGCCCGTAAAGCACCGACTGTTTATAGAACCTCCGATACGGGCGCCCGCGCGGGGCGGCGGAGGAGCGGAGGAGCGCGCAGATTAACTGCGATTGATCAAACGGACCAACGAGCCTGCGCGCCGGAACGAAAAGAAAAGAGCGTGCATGCATATATATATATATATATACATATATATACTCGGGACGCGAGAAACACGAGCCGACCGCTCGGGTCGCGCGTAGTGTGTACTCACCGGGATATATGGCCACAACGCCCTTCGCCTCAATTTCTCTTTTTTTTTTCTGTCATTCCTGCGCTTACTTCTTTCACTCCGTTCGAGGAAAACGAGAGGTGGCTGGCATGACGCGAGTATTTTTCTGTTATGTGGAATGTTGGAGAATAAGACGGGATGCGACAAAGAGAATGAGCGGAATGTGTTGTTTCATTTTTTTTCCCCAGCGTGACCATGGCATTGTTTCGAGCACTTGTGGTGTCCCGTAAGTCCTTCGTAAGACAAGAAGAGAACAGATTAGCGTCATCTCAATCAAGGAGTCGTCACTGGTGATGACATATTGTAACGCTACGAGAAAAATCGGTTGAAGAGGAAGACGACGACGGCGCTTTCGCCTTCTCCATCTTCCTGATCTATCATCTCTGCTAGCCTTCGGGTGCAAATAAACACGCGCCATCCGTAAAGACATGTTAACAAATAGACCATAGTCATCACGTTCACATCGCATGCGCATAAGCTGTCCAGAGCCGCGATGTTTGTAGCTCATCCATGTAATGCTTAGGCCGAAAAAGCCAATAGGTTATAATGTCTACAATGTAATAATGAAAGCACCACACAGGCACACTCACGTAAATTTCTGGGAGTATATACGTTTCCGTAGCGATCCGAGTTGTTCTGACCATGTAGATGACGTTCGAGTAAAAATATCGAGGTGTACCAGCATAATTCGGTGCCTACATCATGCTTGTTCCGGGTAGCGTTAAAAGACAGTTATATTTCTCCCATATTCGCTCCCGACTTGCGTACTGCATTCCCTTGTGGGAAACTTGTAACGAAATGAAAGCGGACAAGCTGTTTTCTCTACAAAAAAAAGTGCTCTAGGTCTAATAAATTACACAACCGCGAAATATGTGTCGCTATTTCGCGCGCAAAATGTGATGCAGTTGTTGGATTGTTACAAATTTGCAGTAGTATTTGAGAACATAAAATTGAATTTTGAACTGTTCTCTAATATGTTCCTCAACAAAAATATCTCGCATATTCGGCGTGTTGTATAGCACTTGTCATGTCAATATATTGCGCTAACTATGGAGTGCAACCAATGAATAACCCCAATTACTGCACTATGCATTAGACATCCTGAAATCACAGAATGTGCAAAAGGGGCCACTAGCATATTGCAGTTTAGAAAGAAATTCGCCCACGTGTTAAAAAAAAACTATCCGTTTGCATGTGAATAGAACTTGTACTACAATACATTATCCCATAACATACCTATGTATCAAATTCAGTACACATGCGTAGTGCCAAATTTGTGATTATTTTGTTATATTTTACAAATTGCTTAGTTTTACGTAAATATGTCAGGTGTTTGACATACATTGGTGAATAAGAATGAATTGAATTATGGTGTTTTACGTGCCAAAACCACTTTCTGAATTGGTGTATAAGTTATAACTAATATGTGTATAGGGAGCGATTTAAAAAATAAATTATTTGTGTGCTTGATAATTTATTTTGTTGTTGTTGCTGCTGTTGACGACGACGATGACGACGTATCCAATCTTCTCTGTATATTGTAGATCGTTTTGTTTGGTGTTCTGATTTGCTGTGCCTGTACGAAGTGCCGCAGGTACACTGAGCTTTCACTCCCACGGAAAGAGAAAACAGCTCGTCCAAGCAAACCTCGTCGTTTCACATCCACCGCTAACGGCGCCACGCGCTACACAGCAGACAGACGACATCTTGTTACGACATTCGACTGTCATGTCGTCTGATCCGAATGCTTCCCCCCCCCCCCCCACCCCTTTCTAGTGGCAAGCTAACTCATATTATGCGCGCGTCGCGAATAAATTAAGTCGGACAAAAGACATGCGCGGCGTGCGCGAGAAAGGGAGGTGGTGGGCAAGTTGGGCGTGGAGTTGCAAGGGGGGGGGGGGGGGGGGGGAGGTGTCTTTGACGAACACAAAGGCCCTATAAGCGAGAGGAGACGCGACGAACAGACGCCTTGTTAGGAGGACTGTCGCCTGTCTTGTCCTCGCGCGGTGGAGACGACAATCCCGCGGAGAGCGGACACAAACGGCGTCGCGCTCTCCTCTTCTTGCTCCCTTCCAGGACTCTTGCAGCGGGGACGCCCCCGGTGCGGGGCTACCGCGATTCGTTTGTCGTCGGCCCAGCCGGATCCATCTCGTGCGCGGCCGACCACCGGAACGCGCCGTCTCGGCCGCTTCCTCTCAGCGCGCGCATTGAAAGCCCGAACGGAGGAAGCTGCAGCCGTGTGCTTTCTCCATTATAACGAGCACCGCCGGCACTTCTGTTTGTGTGTGGCCGCTGCTCGCGGTAGCTTTCCCGGCGACGACGGCGTTCGCTGGCCGCCGGTCACTCAAGGCTCGCCGACTTGAGCTTGCCGCGCCGCGATGTGAAAGAGGCACCGCGTGCTCTACCGGCCCCGGGTGTCTCCGCGGGCAGCGCCACCGTTTCAGGCGGGACGGTCCACGGCGGTCGCAAACTGGCGTCCGGGAGCACTTCGTGTAGGACTGGCGTCGGCTGGAAAGAGTGCGTTGACGAAGCGATGTGGCTTCGATTGGCTGCTTCCTGTATCCGTGCTTGCGCATTTGCGCAGAACATTGCTTACTGCCGGTTTGAAATAAGAGCGCAGAAAACGAGTTTGATTGAATACTTAGTGCAGATACAAAAATATTGATATTTAGTACAGAAAAAGGCCCCATAGTGTAAACCACTGTAGGGGGACCTTTTATGAAGTTGAAAAAACACTAATACTACTTGACAGCAAAAAGGCAGCGAATTATAAGAATACAAAAATTAATATACAATTGCAAATACATAATGAGGCACGCAGTAATAGAACAGAAAGAGAGAAGGCGGGAAATTTAACGAGAAGAGCACCCGCTTGGCTACACCCAGCCTGAGAAGAAGGAAGAACGAAAAAAAAAGAGAAAAAAAGAATTAGATAGAGAGAGGGAGGGAACACGCGGTCAACTCGTGCACGCGCACAGACTGCGGCGTCCCGCAGTCAAAGACCCTCAAGCTGCCATTGTTGGTGCACCGTTGCATGGTTGAGCTCAGTCGCTGGGAGGGCGGAGCGTGCCGATTTGTCGCTCTCCCACTGCATCTATGTATGCGCACTCTATGTTCACTCGATCGTCCACGACTGATTGTTGAAAGCTGCTTTATTGCCGGAATGATCTCGTATCACCTCACGGTATCTTAATTTGTTTGTTTAACAATTTATTGTTTTTGGAGAAGCCGGCGACAAAATAACTGTAAACGCCTCGAATTACATTACTGATAAATAAATGCAATAATTCGATTAATTAATTAGTAAATTAAATAACATAATTCTACTCGCCTTCACGAAATACAGTAGTGCCTTTATTGCCCTGTTGCTTGGCAAGCTATCATATATGACTCGTATTTATTAAAAAAAGTGTTTGGACACCGACTTTTGTGTCTTCACCGGCGACATGCTATCTGCACGAGCACTCAAACGTGCGCCAGACAAGGAGCGAATTAATGAGATTGATTTGGAGGAGGAAAGGTCTGAATAAAGTACATAAGTCTCGATCGCTAGCCTTGCGCAAGGGCAAAGCACCAAGGACGAAGTTCAAAGTTCCCGAGGAGAATGAACGACGAGTCGAAGGCGAAAGCGACCTTCAGCCGATCCCCGTGAGCTTCGGCTGAAGGATGCACACTGCTGCCTTGAAATCATTTCGCAATGATACCTTTCACCGGCGTGCACAGATTGGGGCGGGCAGCCGTCGCGGTTAGTGAAATATGATACTCAGAAGCTGTCAGCGAAAGCCGTCAGTGCCTTTCATTTATCTGCTAACTTGTTTCCGTTTCGAAGGAGTAAAAGGAACGCCCGCATGTCAACCTTTCCTGCACATGTAGGCGGTCGTTAAGAATGATTAGCAGGAAAAGGTTCGTATGCTGTGTCATATAAATGCCGAACCAGTCCTTATGGACATGTCTCCTTCCCTTAAGATTGTGTTTGTGGAGGTTATTGTAAAAGCCATGTCATGTAAAGGTAACCACCTCGAGGCGAATTTGTACAGACACTCCTAGTTAAAGAGTATAAACTTAACGTGTGCGCTATTTCCTTGACGTCGACGCCCGCACAATGACGGCACTTCGACGAATGGAAATTGCTTTTCGAATATAAATGTAGTGCTTCTAACTCAGTCTTAACTTTGAAGAGACACCAGATCAATTATCGAAGTCAAGTTAAATACCGAGCTAACTAGGACGGACTTCCGAGCTTCGCCGCTCGAGATCGAATGGCAGGTGTATATCACGCCGATAATTCTATTCCGACTGAGAGCCATAACTGCTGGCATTGTCAGAACAAACACTTTTGCGGGCCGTCCCACGCGTGTTCGAACGAAATGACCGTACATCCGAACGTTTACGTCCATATAACTAAGCCACCGGCCAAACAACTTATAGGCTGACTTTACTTCGCGGTTCATTTCTGCCTTCTCGCTGGCGGGTCCAGTCGAACGCTTACGCCATCAGTGACAATGCTACAGAAGCACATTCTAAGTTTGCCTCTTTTTTGTCGATAGCCGGAAGTCTGTATTGTAAGAAAATTAAAGATTTAAATAGAACACATATGTGCCAGAGTTTGGCCGACTGTTATTAGACAGCTTATGCACTTATATGTAGCTACCGTCTTTTGTAGTCCGTATTAATTGCTACAGCGTAATACGTCTGCGCTATAGGGACGCGGGCTTATGGTCTCCTTAGTGACCGTCCACTAAGAAAACTAGCAGCTGAAAAGGCTTTCTTTTTGTCAGTAGATGAGTCGAAAAGCAGATCTTCCGTTTCTACATAGGAAATAAAGAAATCCCATGTGGCAGACATGTTGATAACACCTTGAACGTAACAACAGCTCGTTAATTAAAACAAGGACAAGAAACGAGAAAGCGGACACAGATCACTCGTCTTCAACTTGAACATCGGCTCCCGACCGACTTGTGGAGGCTTAGCGCCTACATGATTTTCCGCTGCCAATTAAGCACGAGGCTGCAGGTTCAATTGCCGGCTGAAGCAGCCGCATTCGCTCGGCCGAAATTAATCCCGAACCCCCACTTCTCAAACGTCAGTTATAGCCCATGAGTTGTTTGGGGTGGTTAAACTCCATGATTTTATTTGAAGATCGCTTTCTCGTGTGCTTGTCTCGAAGCGATGTTGTTTTCACGATGCCGCACCCGACAGCAGAAGCCTCACTGCCCCTCCCGTCAACGCTGAGCCCCGCGAGTGAGCGGCGCTGGGGGTCTTGCAGGAAGCGCGGTTGTTTCATGTTTATTCATGACCTATGAGTAACCCACAGAACGCCACTATAGGATCTCTCTCTCTCTCTTTCTCCCCATAGTTCGCGACTTTTTGTATGGAAGAAGGGAGACGCGCTTTCTGCTTGTTTCAATCGGGCCCCGTCATTCCCTTTATATCTTGTCATTTTTGTCTATTTCTGATTCCGCTACTGAGGGCGCGTGCGCCGTCTGTCCTCTCGGGTTTTGTGTGAACACGAAGGCCGTCTTGTTCGGGACAAGGCTTTCTCGCGTTTACGCCGCCAAGAAGAATACGGCGTCTCGGCGAATGCCGCGGGTGACGATGCGAGCTCCGCGCGCGCTTCCAGGGAAGTGATTTGCGAGGCTTTTGTGGCCATGCATAAGCGGGGTAACGTTCGTGCCGCGTTTGCGCATGTGTGCTCGCGGGTTAAGAGGAAAAAAAAAATTGCGAAAGTTAACCTCACTCGACGGACGGTAGTTTGTGAATGGGCGCTCACGTTTGACCCGTCACTATATGGCTGTCCTGGCACACGGCAGGCGCAAGCAAACACGTAAGTGGTGTCGTATACGACAAGATTGCACGGTACACCCTGGCGCAGCGCCCTCGCGAGGACGCTAACGGCTGCCCCGATGACATTTGTGGATTGGATTGGCCTGGCGCAGCGTGGCGGTGCGTCACAAGGCTCGGCAGTTGACTGCGCAATATGCTTCGGATGCTCATTTTGTATACGCAATTATTTTTATTCTCAGTTCCTTTATTTCTAACCTTATTACGGTAATGTAATATTTTTGTATATTTAGTATATGTTCTCCTCCTCCTCCCTCTCTCTTTAGTGTCTTCCTCCTGCCTTGAGAGGAGTAAGCCGAAACAAGGACAACTACAAGATAGAAAGAAAATACGAACACAGCAAGCACACAACTAAGGAAAAGACAAATACAGCAACAGTTCAATGTCTTATGCGGACTTTATTTTTTTACCACTCGCCTCAAAAGTGATATACCAACTTGCTTATAGGCACTTGGTTAAAACACGTTGGCGGGATAGTTGGTTAGAATCCATGCTCGAGTGTATAAGCGCGACTGAACGAGGACGTGGAAAGAAACAGAGACACAGACACAGCGCTTCTACTTTCAAATATGGATTTTCGCACTCATCGATAAATATATACCGTATGAGCGTAAACAAACGTGAAAGCAAAAAAGAACATTCAGTGGTGCATTTCGATGAACCGTACACGTGTACAAGGCATGGTGAAAACATACACTGCTGTGGTTACAAAGATAAACCAAGGAATCGTATTTCCTTTTCAGATAGCGACACTGATGGCTTGCTTACGCACCTTTCCTGTAATTTTGCAATCTAGTAGTCCTCCACAACCTCCCTCGTCACCCTGCTATGAGCCCTATACAGAATGGACGCGCTGTGTCTGTGTATCTGTTTCTTCCTACGTCCTCGTTCAGTCGCGCTTATACACTCTACTTATAGGCACACTATACTTCCTTTCCTTTTTTTTTCCTTTCTTGGCCACGACACAGTTCGAGTGTTCTCCAGCAGGTGAGGCTGCAGCTTCGTAGTCTGCGGCGTACATGTGATTTCCTTCATTCTCTTTAAACAATAAAGAGATTTGCACAAAAGAGATAGAGATATGCCCGAAGAAGATAAGATATAAAGGGCGTAGTGCAGAGGAGAAATTAAGAAAAGTGCAAACAAACCCGGCTGCTTAATTAGCGGCATTGAAGAATGACAACCCGAGTTCTCAATTGCGAGCAGCGTCACGTAAAGTAAATGTGCAAGCGAGAACCACTACAAGAAACGCGCTCAACTAAAAACTAAATTTAAATGTCAGACTTTCCGCGCATTGTATGCGTCACCACGCCGCTCTCTTAGCGTGGTGACAATGCCGCATTAAGAAACCAACGGTTCAGTTTTATGAGGGAAAGACGTAAGGAACATGTGCACATTGAGATTTGCTCGTACTCCCTCAATTCAATATAGAGTGGTTATTCGTTTGCATAAATCCCTCTCGCCATTTCTCAAGGGAAAAAAAAAGAAGGAAAGAAAAAGTGAAAACTCGTAAATACAAAGACCAATCAACACATAACTTTCTCTTCCTCAATCTCGCACTGAAACCAAGGCACTGTATTATGTCACGTTCACTTTACGGTTTTTCACAGTATTGTCGTGTATTAGCCGTTTTTATTTTATTTCTTTTTTTTCCTTTTTTTGTATGCACAAGACATTTACAAATGTCGGGACATCGAATATTCACGCATTTCTGAATTCAAGGTTACTGTAGTTTTGGCAAACGGGCAGTCAGCTGCATGCATGTACAGACGGATGGGTGGGCCCACTGGCAGCCGAGGTGTCTAGTGCAGAAGGCGACTATCTGAACACACTTCGTAAACTGCACTAATTGATACACACACAGCTAGTTTGTATTGCAGATCTTGTTTGGAGAAAGATAGAAAGCAAACAGAGGTAAAGTACGGAGCTCAGCCAGATGAGCGTCCGGTTTGCTACCCTAAACTACGAGCAAGGTAAAGAAGGAATAGAAAGAGGAAAACAGGAAGAGAGAGAAATTGGGGGGTTCTTGAGCATTGTCTGAAACGAAAGTTTTTGGACCCTAGCCGCGTCCGTCGATGGCGCAGCGAGAGAGAGAGAGATAGCAAAGAGAGGAAAGGCAGGGAGGTCAACAGACGAGTGTCCGGTTTGCTACCCTACACCGGGGGAAGGGAAAGGGGGAAACGAAAGAGGAAAATATATTCGTGTACTACTGTGGTTTTTGAGTAATACCGGCCCCTGTGACCAACGGTAGTCCTGTTGCGCGCCCTACTGTGTGCGTGGGGTTTGGAGAAACTTACCTAAAGGTTTCGCTCTGAGCGAAGCCATGGTGTATGCAGGTGTGTGCTTAGCGCTTATTATTACTGTTAATATTAGCCATGCAAATATACAAACGTCACACAGAAAGAAAGAGAAGTAGGCTAGAAGTTATCCCCTTAGAAGGACGCCACGACCGCCTGTTTGAAGCAGAGAGAAATGGAAGGGAAATAGAAGACGAAGGCTGAACAAAACACATCATACACAGATAGAGTATGAGCACTACAGAAGAGTCGTGCCCTACGCTGATAGAAAGCGGACACATTCATTTGCCTCTTTTTCGATGCCCCTATGGTGCTGCTGTGGTTGAGATGTTAAGAATAGGGGTTGGTACACGGGGTGCAGTGACTCGGGGTTTGGGTGCGATTTTAACGCATACTCTTTCTTGAAGCCGGGCCTCGATTGGTCATCTGTCAAGATGCCATACTAGACTGTCAGGCTGACAGTGATCATCAGCTGTTAGAGATCCATCGCTGCAAACCAAGTGAGTAGCAGAGGGCATCGGAAAAGAAGGCTTACACTTGCAGCGAAGCGGGCCTGATGCGGGTACTCAGGAGCGATGTCCGAAGTTCTGTGGAGGGACCCGAGAACAGACGCTGAACGCATTTTTCAGTGCCATGTGCTGATGGCTGGGCTAGTCTCTTGCAGAATTCTCTGCAAGTGTATTAATCCAGAAATGAATCATAAAACATTATATATATATATATATATATATATATATATATATATATATATATATATATATATATATATATATATATATATATATATATATATATATATATATACTTTCCTGCCACTGACATGCGTGGCCGAATGTCTGCACTTTCTTCCTGCACCATTTCCGCCATCCCTGAATAGAATATATGTAGACGGAATTGGCGATTAACTGATGGAGTGATGAGTTTAGACGAGGACAGAGATAGTTAATGGAAAGCCAAGAAAGTTAATTATCTCTAGATGGTGCAGAGTTAATCAGACTTCCGTCCAGCCGAACACGTGAGGAGTCGGATTTTGTCGCTGAAAGACAAAAAACAGATTCGTAGATATAAGGTGCGTGCGCAGTTAGTGCGGTGTTATGGTGAAATAATATAGTCTGGAGAGGCCTTGGACCAGTGGTTGGCGAGAAACTAGGCTACTGATGTTCACGATGACGCACTGCTACAACCATCGGCAAGGCATTGATCGCCGGCTCTCGTATCTGACTTCTTGCAAAGGCTGTCCCAACAGCGCCACTTTATCGCAAGGGGTTTGCGACAACACAGTATTTACAATAGTGTAGCGGCACTGCCTTCGGTTCTATTGGCAGTAGAGAACGCTACCGTTCGGCAGCATACGCGAAGAACCGGTGTCCGCATTCCTTTTTTCTTTTCTTCTTTTTTTTTAGCATTCAGCTTTCCTTCATTTTTTGTCCAATTAGATATGGGTTGCGTGAGAGTGACTGTTGCCCTCGCAAGGTTCCGGCAATGTAATGGGTAAGTGGCACAGGTCACGACGAAAAAAGAAATGTACAGGGCAAGTCGCGAACTGTTCTGCAATAGGAAACGTTTGCAGTCCAGCGCAGGCCTGGAACCAGACGCGTAACAAGGGACCCCCCGATACAGGAACGCGGTCAAATGAGCGCGTTTGTGTTAAGTAAGGTCTGGGCTTTGCTCACTCGGGCGAGCAAAGTCTTCACACGAGCAGCAACAAGAGCGGAAGCCGCGGAAAAAAAAAAAAAGCGCGCGCTCCTCTGCGCATACAGCACCACCGCTCGTGTAACAATGAAATACCCTCGACGCGACAACATCTCGGTCTGCTCCTGCATTCGCAGCCTCCACACCGAACGTTGTCCTCCAAAGGCAGCCGAGCTCGTTCCTGTAAGAAAAGCAGAAAAAAAAAATAACGGAGTTAAGACGACTTCGGTGGGAGAGAAAAAGAAAATGTAGGCGTCGCGGCTCGCATCCTTAACCCAAATATTAGAACTCATTGCCGCGCCATCTCTTTTTTTTTTTCTTCTTCTTTCTAGTGTGTCTGAGGCTAAAATACGCTGTCGCGCGAAGCCGGAAACACACGATAAGGAAGAGGCAACGCAGCGTGAAAAAAAAGTGTGAGCCTCGCAGTGCACGCGTTGGCCACGGGAGACACAACGGCGGCGCAGTTCTTGTCGTGCTGGAGGCTCCGCTAGCACGCACCGCGCGCGCATCTGCTCCGCTATGCTCGCGCACGGCTGTGGCGTTCGCAAGTAATGGGTGGAATTAGCAGCCCCCCTATGGGAAGTTGCGGCTGCGGAAGGAGGAGGGGGCCTCGAGCGCACACAGAAGTCAACGGGGTGAATGGGTGGGACAGCGCCGAGCATTCTTGGGGACAGCCGCAGACAACGGTTAGCGCGTCTTCCCACGGGTACCGTAGAGGATGCAGTGGCTGGCGCTGAACTCGTCGGAGAGTACACAAGGGCCAAGCCAAAAGCCGGCGGCCCATTCTGTTTCTTCGTTTATTTTTACCCACTTCGAACATTTGTTCGTCTTTCTTTGCCTCTCTCTCTATCAAAAAACGAAAAAGAAGAGAAAGAAAGAAAAGCCGCGATGCGCGGTCAGAATTACTGCCACGGCGGGCGTTCGAGGCACGTGATTGTTTGTCCAAGAGGGATGAGTTGGAAGAACAAGAAGAATAGAGAATCCTGTTTTTTTTTTTCTCCGGTAGAACAAAGGTTTCCGTTGAATCTGACCGCGTTCGGGCCCTGTGTATTAGCGCCCGCAACGCCGGCTACGCTTCGGACGATGCCCCTATTCAAGAAGGACGAGGGAGAGGCGCCTTATACGGCGCGTGACTACAGACACGATGATTTCGGTCCGGCCGCTGTAAAGCGTCCATTTCCTTTTTTGTCTCCCTTTTGAGCTCCGTATACGACTGACACGCGACCTCTGGTCTGTGTGGCCCAGCTACAGCACCGGCAGCATCCGCGATGTGTGTGTGTGTGGGGGGGGCTCCGCGGTATATCGAGGCCTGGTATTACGCGAGCACGCGCAAAAAAATAAGGCGAAAAGAAAATCGTTCCGGAACCTTGACCTTAAAGGGGCGCGCCCCTCCCTCCCCCCTCCCCGGAACTCCCAGCTTCTTTTCTTTCTCGTGACAGCTGCTTGGAAAAACACTGGCGGGGGGCCAAGGGCGAGGCGGGAACTTCCGCGTGCTCCACTTCCGCGCCTGCGGCTGGCCCGCTCCCCGCGGACCGGCGAGACAGAACCGACTGCTCTTGTTTCGCTCGAAGCCCGACAAGCACGCGGCGCGCGGTTTCCATTCGGCGTCCGGGGTCTTGTCACATAGCTCAGATCAATTGATCCTGATAACACGCGCGGTCTTGCGTCGCAAAAGGGGGGGGGGGGAGGGGAGGGGCAAGGAGCTATATGGCTCGCGGTGTATATAGGACGATGTGGGGTTGTGTACAGGGCTGCACATTGCGAGCGTGCATATATGTATGTATATATGTATGTATATATGTATGTATATGTGTATGTATATATGTATGTATATATATATACCTCGCACCTTTGTTGGCGTACGCGAGGCCTCGGTAAATGCTGCTGCTTTGTTTCTGAAGCTCGGGAGACAGCAAGAGCCGCAGGAGCCCTGGACTGAGGGCGCCTCCCCGCACAAGCAGAAAGTCACCTGCTTGTCCTTCCTCTTTTTTTTTTTTAATAAATGTTTTTCCTCCTCCTCCTCGGCTGACGCTATTGATTGCCCGGAGGCTTCCCGGTAAACATTTAAACATGCGACAACTTGCAAGGCGTCGCTTTTGGGTGTATATAGCTCAACCGTATGAGAAAGCAAAAGTGCCTTCTGGCCGAGTGGTCTGTTAAAACAGTGTCGAGATATTCGGTAACGGATCATCGTGAAAAGAGTAAAAGCGCACAGAACACAAAGCAGAGATTGAACGAAACAAAAACTGCAAATCGCAACTATGTTTCATTTCGAAAAAAAAAAAAGAATAAAGAAAGAAAGGAAACTGCCTTATATCAATATGCACCAGCGCAGAAAATTGCGCTCAACGCCAGCAGCAACAACAAACTGTCGGTTAATCCAAGCTTTATTATCGAAAGCATATTTAGCACCAGCACACAAGGACGGAAGTGTCGTTTCCCTTCCGTCCTTGTGTGCTGGCGCTGAATATGCTTTCAGTTTACCAACACGCCCAACAAATGGCAATGCTGAAATTTATTATCGACCTTTATGATGGCCTTCCTAATATATGACAATTTATGCTCGCGCAGCGTGGTCGATGGCTGGCTGATACTTGTGTCGCTGCATTTAGCGATATGAAAAGGTCCTGATGTTTTCGCTTGTCGGCTGATCCCCGAAGTTTGAAAAGCATTATCGTTTCAACGCCCTTTTCAGGTGCGAATGAATATTACTTGTTATTGTCATTTTGCGTATTTTACGCATTTGTCATCCTTCACGCGTTGCGTCGCAATAAGAAGATAAGTTTAGGAGACGCATCAAGGGGGTTCGCGATGTAAAATTCTTTGCGCTCTTAATTTGTAGCCAACCCGTCCTCTTTACAAATTCGAACAGAAATTTCTGGCCTATGAAGCACCATGCTTGAGTGATTAGTAAAATTTTGTGAAGCTAAACTGGCAAGAAGCAAGACTGCGTACGCCCTCTCGTCATGCTGTTTCGAACGGCTGTATTCGTATAGTGCCAACGAGAAAACTCTCTTTATTGCAGCTCTATATGTGTATAGGTATACTGTATGCACCATGCACCTTACGCATTGTGTACGGCGCATATATGCGTACCGTGTATGCTACGAGTACGTTACGCAGGGTATTGTCAGAGTGCAAAGTGGCACGAAAAGACACTCCATAATATATAACACATGGATCGATAACACCGCAGAATGGTTGGGGTATAAATGGTATTAAATGGGGGCTGATGCTGAAACGTTGTTCTTACTTTTTTTTTTTCAAAAATAAAACTAACAGGATGACAAAGTGACAACGCGCATTTTATTTCGAGAAAGGTGATGAAGCTTGCTAACGAAAGGCTTGGAGATGTTCGTCAGACGTTCTGCGACCATGGGTTCTAACGTCTACGGGGATGCTTACCGGCTGTGGTGGCTATTTAGAAGCTTCTACATCGGGTTGTGCTCGGCGGCGGGACCAAATCCCTGCCGCGGCGGCCGCATTTCGATGGGGCTGAAACGCAAAAACATCCGTGTGCCGCTCTTTAGGGGCACGTAAGAACCCGAGGTGTTCAAATTTAATACAAAGCCACCCGGCCACTACGGCGTACCTCATGATCAGATCATGAGTTTGGCACGTAAGCTCCAGAATATCTCATTTTAATTACTTTATTTCTTACAGGGACGTTTCATTACGCTATGACGTTATGGAAATGCTTCCAGCTAAAATGCAAACGGGACATCACCGCTGCTTGAGGGGTGTTCACTGTTCACTACACATTAAACACTGCAAATCTTCATTGCAAAACGTAGTCGACACGTTTGCTTCCTTGAGGCTTGACTTTTGCTTAGCCTGTGGTACCTTATAGTATGGACTAAGCTCCAAATAAGCTGCGTGTTTGCACCTTCCATCCGTTCTAGCACATGTAAGACTCCCTTCACCAAAAGTTGAAGTGAAGACAGTGAAATCTATTCCAAATTTGAGCGGTGTTGAGATCCACTATAGTTATTAATTGTGTCTAAGCCGCGACAAGTTTATCTCTCTTTCTTTAGCTGTCAAAAAATGGTCCCTCACTTATTATTATTATTATTATTATTATTATTATTATTATTATTATTATTATTATTATTATTATTATTTCTGTGCTGCGGAACAAGAAGTAACCGATCTACTTCCTATACCTGAATTAACTCTCCTGCAGCAATCCATTCATAACAGAACAGAACAGAATAACGAAACCGTCATAGTTTCCTCTATTTATTTTAAGTGAAGCCATAATTTCTTCCTCATCGACAATTACGCGCACACGAGATCCACACAGAGCACACCGCCAAGCAGTGCTTCAGTGTGCTCTGGTGGTCTATGGTTGTCTATGGTTGTCTATGGTGGTCTACGTGGTGGTCTACATGGTTTCAAGCTCCGGTGCCACATGGTAGTTTTTCTTTTCTTCGCTTTATAGTTAATGCGTGACTAGCGCCGTATTGACTAACTGCCTCATAATAACAACAGGAGTTAACATGGCTGCTTTGCTTACATCTATGAATTCAACTGTAGGCACAAATGTACAGTAAAGCGCATCCGCAGGCGCTTCCGTGAAAAAAGACATAAAATGAGTTGCCCGTATACCACTGGTGCGAGCCACCAACGAAGCCTACTTTCACAAGGCTTTTGTACTCCGAGTCCTGTCATCACTTGCTGACCATTTACTTACTTGCAGATGTTCGTAAGACGTAAAATACATTTGAGAAAATAGGATAAACAGTCACTCTCAGCCACATATCCGTTTTGTTCATGCTGCCCGCGTTGGAAAATAAAAATATTTATTTCTTACGTACCATAGCTGTCACTGATTTCATGCGTCATTTGTATAGCGAGGAAAGTGGCTTCAGGAGTCCTCCGCCAACCGAAAAAAAGGGAATAAAAAAAAAAAAACGCACCCCTTGTCCGGTGCGCCGTTCCTAAGGGACCCACGCACGTAGTGTTATATGTCCGATACCACGTGCACGTGCCCCTTGGCGTCTAGACATCGCATTTATTTATTTTCTGCCTCGTTTACGCGTGCTTCCGTGAGTGAAATAACGGTGCACTCTCGTGCTCGGTCGGCCCTGCGAGTTCCCGCTATTACGCAATCACTGCAACCGCTGTTACCTCTGGCCAAGACACGTTCCCGGCGCGGTGAAAGGAAGCCGACGGAGAAGAGGCTCCGCGGATCCGGGATGAAGCTGCGCTGCAGGTAGACGCACATCGCTGGCGTTTACGCGAGAGGAGTCCAGTGTGGCTACGTGACGGGAAAGAAGGAAGCAGAGAAAGCAAAAAAAAATGAAAATGAAAGGATGAAATAGAGAAGGAAGCGGAGGAGAAGAAAAAATAAAAGGATATAGATAGATAGATAGGTAGATAGATAGATAGATAGATAGATAGATAGATAGATAGATAGATAGATAGATAGATAGATAGATAGATAGATAGATAGATAGATAGATAGATAGATAGATAGATAGATAGATAGATAGATAGATAGATAGATAGATAGATAGATAGATAGATAGATAGATAGATAGATAGATAGATAGATAGATCAAGTGAAAGAAAAGAATCAAATGATCAAAGAAAGGCATAAGGAGCATCCTGAGGAGAAAAGGCTCTTCCAGGGTATGTGAGAATGGCGCTGCTGCACCGACGTCGCGTCTGACGTCTACAATGCGAAAAGTTGCTAGAACATCGTCACGGCCAATACGACGCCTAACAACCGGTCTGCGTAGCCACAACCCCGGATACCTCGCGCAGGTCGTCCACGGAAGCAGATGCGAAGCGAGATCTGTGGCGGCTCATTAGCATCGATCTTGGCTATTCCTAACGTGCATTGGAGAATCTCGTGCATGCTCTCATCCGCAGCCAGTGACCTTGTTCTAAGCGTAGCACCCGTTTGAATAGTGCTGCTTTCAATTTAGCACAGCAGTGAGCTGCAACGAAAGGTTTAGTCTTCTTATGTGCACCAGGCAGTCTTCTGAGAAGTGAGAAGTAAGACACTTCGTGGCAGACCTGGACTAATGATGTCGTTGCGTGGTTTAGTTCCTCGAAAGAAAGAACGCTTTTCTTCCTGTGTTACAACTGTGTTAGCATTGGTTCTTTTCTCGTATCCTATGTAATGCAAGGAAAGCTTTTTTTTTCTTCCTGTCACTGTAGCTTATCGCCATCAGTTTTCGCATACGATATGCGAGCCTGTTTGAACGGTATCCTCGTCTCCTAGGAGCACGCTGGCTTTATCTATACGCGACGGCGTGATTTCACAGACTTAACCGAATTACACGCAAACCGATTTCAGCTAAAGGTATGCTCCCGATTCGCTCACGTATATATCAGCATAAGAAAGTTGCTCGTCGTTCAGCCGTCGTACGCGGTCTTGCGTCTTCGCGTACGACGAGGTCATCAGCAGTTTCCGTACGCCCCGATAGCGAGACGATAACAGCAAGCGAAAAGAGTGTTGGAGGCTCTCATTTAACGGGCCTAACGGCGCATTGTAGTGATGCGCTGGCTATTCCCATGGGAGAAGTTACTTTGACAGACCCAAGCAGGTCCCCGGTGGCCAGATCGCGCTGCGCTTCCCTTGGCACGCCGTGGCATTGCGCGGGAAATGTATAACCCGCGATGATACGTTCCGTTATTGCGGACATGCTCCGTAGAGAGAGAGAGAGAGAGAGAGAGAGAGAGAGAGAGACGAGTGCGAGCTGGGGCGCGCCTAGTGAGCCCCCGGCGACGTTCACTGCGGCGTTCGCACGCTGATTGCTGTTGCCGGACGTAGTCAGCGAGAAAGCGTGACCCCTCGCCGCCGCGGTCCGGTATTAAAGGCGAGGACGGTCGGCGGCGGCCGGTCGACGAGACGGTTTGTACGAGATATCACAGGAGAAGAAGACGAATCGAGCGAGTGGCGCATATCGTACTAAGAGGCCCATATCAGATCCCCCTCGCATACATTGCTGTAACGTTCGCTTGCTGTAACGGACGACAGGCTGTGCCGTTCGCACGTTGTCTTCCAGTCCTGCTGCTTCTCCGTCTTACATTTCTCTCGTTTCGCTTCTCGCTTTGCGGAAGTGTTTTAATGGTCGCAGGAAGAAAGCGGCCGCCTGGCAGTCTTTCCAGTGCATGCGTGCGTGTTTGTGTTTATAAGGAGAAGAGGCGACCGTCGACATAATTAATGGCTTCCCGGGTGCTCCCGCTGGTCAACGAGAGGTGGCAGTGCAGTGCGTGACCGCGGACGGACTACGTCAAGTCGCCTTTGGAGCCGAGATTATATAGCTTAACTCTTAACGACGTCTCGGTGGACGATCGTTGCATGCCTTTGTGCAGCGCTGGCTGTGACGAGTAACGACCTTACATGTTATCCCTATATGGAGGGAACACGTATCTTGTTCCTGTGTCCTTATGTTTTTCTTTTTTTAGCTCGGGGAATAAATCGCGTAGCGTAATTTGTTACCTTTTGCAAATGGCTGTATCGAAAGAAAGCAGGCTCTCAACCTAAAACAACACAACCAAGACGATGCCAATTTTAACAATGTGTGGTCCTATAACGTAAACCTATTCGAACATGTTTTACTCCGATCTCCGGACGTCAAATTTACGTAACCACCGACGGAAGCATCGGGCGGTAACCCGCGGCGCTCTTTGAAAAGCACAATCAAAGGCGCTTCTAGTACGTATACAATGTCACTTTCTTTTGCTTTCAAAGCGAATAGCATTGCCTACATTGAGCAGCACCCGCGGTGGTTGCTCAGTGGCTATGGTGTTAGGCTGCTGAGCACGAGGGCGCGGGATCGAATCCCGGCCACGGCGGTCGCATGCATTTCGATGGGGGCGAAATGCGAAGACACCCGTGTACTTAGATTTAGGTGCACGTTAAAGAACCCCAGGTGGTCGAAATTTCCGGAGTCCTCCACTACGGCGTGCCTCATAATCAGAAAGTGGTTTTGGCACGTAAAACCCCATAATTTAATTTTTTTTTTTACATTGAGCAGCTTTTCTTATTTGATTGGCTTAGAAGTAGGAAGGAGCACGTTCCAGTGGAGAAAGTTTCAATAAAGCCGAGCCAGTACAGTGAAAGTAGATAACCGGATGAGGAGGGTGGTGCCGGCGTCAGTGATTGGTCCGCTTCCCCTTACTTAGTTTGCGGGTAGCTGGTGGAAAATCGCCGCGGCGTGCAACGGAAGTTTACAAATGTCGCTAAAATAGATCCTCAGGAAAGAAGAGTTGGCAAAGGGATGTTGCATACGTGCCGAAACGTCTCGATAACGTTATACTGTCACCCAATTTCTTTTTTATTACACCCAAATAAATCCATGCTCCCCCACTCCCCCCCCCCAGCTCCGAGTAACCAGTGCTACAGCGATTGGCGGACAGCCATCTTCTATTCCTTTCGGAACGGGGCAGTCTCCGGCTATACAAAAAAAAAAAAAAAAATCAGTTTTGTTCGGCATATTAATGCGCTTTAACGCGTGCACGTCACTTTGACGCGGCGAGTTCTCGCGGTTTTGTGACGTCGCGTGACAGACAGGCAAAGTCCGCGCAGCCCGAGAAGAGAGAGAGAGAATGAAGAGGAAAGGCAGGGAGGTTAACCAGATATGAGTCTCCGGTTTGCTACCCTACACTGGGGATGGGGGATAGGGGTTGGAAAGATGATAGAGAGGAAAACAAAAAAAAATTTAAAAAAGGAAATAAAAAAAATAAAAATAAAAAAAAAGGGAACGCGCACACATGGAGACACACACACAAAAGGCGTTCCAGTTAAAGTCGTTCACACAGGCCGGTAGATCGCAAGAAGCGCAAAAGCGCTTGCACGGCCTTCTTCTGTGAAGGTAGGTCCTTTCGATGTTGTAGAATTCTTTTTTCGGATATGTTTGACCAGTAGCAATTGGACCCAAAACGCCTTTTTCGCTAATGGCGAAATAAGAAATTATGTTTCTTTCGTTCGGTCTAATCATGCAGCATAATCAGCGGTCACATGTTATGTCAGATGGGGCGTTTTCGCCGTTTTCGTGACGTCGCGTGACAGACAAGCGCAGAGGATGTGGGGGAGGGGTGGTTCGAAATTTTTTTTACCAATCGTGGAGGGCTGATTGCGAAATCGGAATAGAAAAGTTTGGCATAGCTTTACTTTATGGCGCCCCTAGGCTTCTCTAACGTACACTCAGTACACGGTACACGAGCGTTTCTGCACTCCGCCCCCCATCTGGATGCGTCTTCTGCGACCGGGATCGAACCCGCGACCTCGAGCTCAGCAGCGCAACGCAGTAACCACTGGGCTACCACACCGGGTCTCCGAATGTCTTAAATCAAGCTAATTGTAGGGGATGTATCATTCGCTGCTTTGAACGGGCTTTCTTTTTATCCCCGCCAACAAAGCCATCCGGAAGTTCTTTCCGAGTTTATCGTTAAAGTTATGGAAAACGTTCCAAGTCCAGCTACTGTCCGCAGCGGTACGTAAAGACGCGGTTCGTTTTCGAATCAAGCTTTGAACTGCTGCACTTGATTCGACGAGCAGCCAACCGCATTAAGTTGATTCACTGTGGCTTCACGGGTCAACTTGAACCCACAAGACAAGCAAGAAGACACGGCAAGATATAGCACGAGACAAGGCAAATGAAAAAAAAAGATGGTCTCCAATCCACGCTCTAAGTGTCGTTGGCTGTAACATAGGCTGTAAACGATAACTAGAACGATTACCCATTCCGACATAGCTTGAAATTGTGCACATGGGGATATTCACAAGCACTTTACCTAATTATTAGCTTAAGACGTTTCAACGGCCTGCGATTTGGCTTGCGCCGCTACTTCGTGTATCTACAGAGAGTGGACCAGAGAGAAAAAAAGAAATGCGTTTACCCACACTTTCGCCGCGCATCTTATACACGTTGCTCTTCAAGAGTACCCACTATACGTGACCTTGCCACAGCAATGTCACAACACAAATCAGTTGTTAAGCGGGTTCTCCTTTTGGATACGAAAGTGTAGTTATGTCAGTCCCTGTTTCATAGGCTACAGTTGCTGATTCAGGGAAAATGCAGCTTATGCAAATTCATAACCGGCAAACGCTATGCGCGAAGGCGAGCTGTCTTATTCTTTTGTTTTCTTTGCCCCGCACGGCCGGCGCCGCCGCTGCCGCGGATGCGCGGAGGCGAGCGCCATCTGCTGGTGCTGCAAGGAACCGAGTGCCGCAGGCGCCGTGCGCTTCCTGAGTGTTTGCCTGCGGAGACGACGTACACATTGGGAGGCATAGCTATGCAGCTGTGCTGTACAAAGAAAACGGCCGTCGCACGTTGCACTACCGAGTGACTTGTATTGACGAAGCCAGTGGACGCTATGTAACTGTCACGTTGTACAACGCTATCCAATTACATCGTTATGCGTGTGAATATAGCGCTATACATTCACTGTCATGCAAAGAACTACACGGAGCGATGTGTTGAATTGGAGGAGCTAGAGCACTGTTTTTATTCTATTTCGCTTAGGGTGCCTCGATGTCATCTCCGCGGAGGGCGAGGAAGACATCGAGGCACCCTAAGGGCACCCTACTTCCGCTTCGTCTCCCACGCCTTGTACGCGTTCGAAATCGGAGCGTGGTGCTGACACCCAACGCCCCCTGAACACAAAAATGAGAAACTGACACCCGTAGCTGCAGCTATCAAGGAGACGTCTTCAATCTGCGTGAGCCAATTCGGAATTGGTTCAATACCGCTGCACAGGCCATTCCCGGAGACAGTGGGATACGCGTTACATGGCGACTCACGTCACGATCCTTCAGTGGACGTCGCCACAGAGCCAGCAGAGCCAACAACGTGCGTTGTTGGCTCTGCCAATAAAACGCAAAATGCCACCACACCGGTGCTGATGTTTCTTATCTGTGTTCTATTGCTCATTCCAATTAGGGTTCAGGCAAGTGCGAGCTAGCCTTTCAGATATTTGTTACCTTATAGAGTAACGCCTGACTGAAGGAATCGCAGTGAAGCGGACGCAGAGAGCTCTAAAGTATAGGGTGCTCAATGAGTGCCGAAGAGACTACTGAAGACATGCACCAGAGAAAGGACCTTTCTGTTTTGCCCATTCGGAACTAGATACTCTTGAATCCGTCTTCCTGGAGCGCTCGGAAGGCATGTTCTTTTTGTAATATTCATTGGAGAATTTTTTTTTAAGATGGCGTTCGATGCATATGGTATTCCATCTTCACCTGTTTCTAAAGAATGCGAGGTTAGCTATCCCAACAGGAATCTTAGCTGTTCAATTGTATGTGAAGTCTCTGTCTATAACCGCGCTTTGCTAATGTTCAATAATTTTATTCCCCTTTTCCTTGCATTTCTTCATTTCGTTCGTTTTGTATTAGCTAAGGTGAAGGGATAAGCGGCCGATTATTGACCAAACTTCCCACAGTTCCCAGTCAATAAACACGCCGCAACAACTAAAACTCAATATATTGCTTCAATACCAAACACAATGGAATTAAGTGTTATGAAGCGCAATAGAATTAAAAGGTTGCACACTCATTCAAATTGCCTGTCACGGATCGCTGGCTACCGTAACTTTGCGCGCTGTAAGGCTAGCAGTGTTTCACACAGCAATGGGAAAGGCGATGCTTCGACAAGTGACAACTAAGCGTGCTGTTGTTCTGATACTCGCTCACGCTTGCACTCACGCACTCAATTTTTGGTATTCATTATCGATTATGGATTCGCCTATTAGAGTAAGGCATCGCGCTTGCCGCAAGCGTTGCGCTAACATGACGTTAGAAATTGTCTGAAACTGCCTATGAGTGCGTGATCCTATAATGTACCTGCTTATTCAGGAGAAAAAAGCAAGCATGGCGCTGAGCACGCCGAAAAGCGAAAGTCAGGTCCTTCACCTCTGGAGGTAAAGAAGGAAGGAAGAGTGAACGAGAGCCATTACCGCGTTACAGGGACTGACGTCGAGCCGGCGCCCACTTATGTAACCCTCGTACGTGCACACAAGGCGTTCGAACCATTGGCGAGCCGCGTAGCGGTCGAACAATCGCAGAGGAGAGCGCGGAAGTGAAAGGACTCTTTCAACCGGTCAGCTTGCCTCTTCTTTTCTCTCTCTTTCTTCGCGTATTCTTTTTTTTTGCTTCCAGCGGTACTTCTAGAGGGGCACACGTCCCGTTCGCTTCTGTACGCGAATAATAAGCTTGCCAGCTGCAGCTCAGCCTGCCGTTCGCCCACGAACAGCGCTGAGGCAATCCGCTTACGAGGGAGAAAGATGTTCGCCCTCGGAGCCGCTGGGGGATGTTTCGCCGAACGGCGCCAAGTTGAACGACGACGCCCGCGGAGAAAACCGTGCACTGTCAATCGCATGGCGTGACCGTGAACTGAGCGATTTTCTATCGCCTGGCCGGCCGTTCATCCTCGGAGAACGAAAGCATCCCGAGGCGTCGTCGTCATCGTCGTCCGGCTCCGCGCACGCAGACTATAGCACACTCTCGACTTCCTGGTGTCTTCTACGCCACGAAGTGTGATCGCGAGCCCTTCCCCCTTCGAGTGTGTAGAGCCGTGCGCTGGTGGTGATGGACGCAGATTTCGAAGACTCGGCGACGAAGCGAATGGTGAAAGCGACAGGGTGAAGGCGGGCCCCGGAGAAAGTTGGCGCGGCGCCCTCGTCCAGGCCAGTGCACGTTCGTGAGGTCGCGGTACACGCGTATGACAGTGAAGCACTGCGCTCTCTCAGCTCATCTGTTTGGGGCTGCGCACGGTTGCCGCGACAATTGCTCCGCTGCCGCCTGCACGTCGCTAGATCCTGCGCAGCCTTGGGAGAAGAGAGAAGGGCGAGACTGGACGGAGCCGGAGATCGCCGAAAATAGCTGTCTAGCGGAGAGGGAGAAAGAGAACGTGACGGTCTAAATGACCCGCTAACGGGAAATCGTCTTTTCGGCGAGCGCTTGTGCCGTGGGAAGGCGAGAACCTCGTGGTCTATGGCATAACAGTACCCGGGAGGCCCCTTAAAGGGTGCCGCGAGATTTCCCACTTGCGAGATTTCCATGGTAACTTTCCTGCCACCATGACGTATCGTGGGGGATATCGAGCATGTGGTGCCCGGCACAGCGCTATAATGCTCGAACTTGATACGCTGTAGCCCCGTGATGTATTGTAGTGTGGCTTTGTATGCTGTGTTTTGGTATGGTGTGCGTGGCGTGGTGTGCTACATTGTAATATATCGTGGCGTAAAATGGTGTGCTGTGCTTTGCACTGTGGTGTTGTATTGTAGCGTGACGTACCGTCATGGCGTGCTGCGTTGTATTGTGGCATGGAGTGTTTTGTAATGGCGTGTCGATGTGGTATCACCTGGTGCGTTGTGATATCCTCCTGAGACCCGGGATGTATTTAGGTGCACAGATTTTTCCCAAACTTTCAGAATAAGTCAGCAGGGTTTTGAAGGTGAAAAGTGTTAAATGTTTTTTCAATAGCCCTGATAGTTTCAGCATAGCGCGATGTCCAATATATTGGACACCGGGATGCTACCCGGTCTTTTTTCACCCAGCGCGCACGTAATGACGTACCGCAGATAGTGCGCTCAAAGTCGCGTGCAAAAATATTTTAATAACTGGAAAGAGAAAGTAGTGAATGAACTACATTAAAAAGAGCATTCCTCTGCTCAAGAAAAATTTTTCTCTTGTGTTCACTTCCTGCGGGTAATTTCAAACACCTTTTTTTCCTTGGTGATGCCGACTAAGAACCGCCATTTGGTGCAAAAGAACTTTGTTTTCATGTCGCAGCCCTGTAGTCTGCAACGGGCAGCGTTTGCAGTGTCTGCCTGCATTGAGCAGTGGGTAGTGCTTTTTTCTTGGGGTTCTCGAGGAGACAGTCGAGCCTGCTTTGATGGCGGATGCCACTCGGCTTCGTTCTCACTCTCCGTTTCATCCTGCTTCCTTTGAGCCACGAGAGTCTCAGTAACAGATTGGCGGAACTGAGAACAGAGTATTTCTTTCCGCTATTTTTTTAGGGAGCGTATGTCCCGCGTGTATTGCACCCAGGAGTTGCTGAGGGCAATGTCGAAGAGGTGAAAGATGGCTCTGATTGTCCACTTGTTAACGCGTGCTTTATCGTGTAGTAACTTATCATTCGGTCTGCCTTGTCGACACCACCCATCTTGACGTTGTACATGAGCACAATATTTGATTGAGGGATATTGTTATGTTTTTTTTCTCTTACGAGACCGCCTGCCACAGCTGCCTTGCGGGTCCTAGCCGTAGACTTAAAAAAGAAAAGTTATCGGCTTAATTCATCAGACACGCGAGGCCGGTCCCCCAAAGAAAGAAAGAGACGCGATTTCATGGACAAGCCGCTAAATGCCAACAGTACTCGCCTGCTGTTCATAACAAGGCCATCGCAAACACGCGGTCAAAATAACCGGGTTGAGTCCTAGCGTCCAACGTAATGGACATGCGAAATCAAAGGAAGCGTAAAAAAAAGTAAGCGCGCGAACAGTTTAAATTTCGTATTCTGCGCGTACGCTGTTGTATTAACTTTATTATAAAATCAAAGATATGCCCTGAAAGCGGGTAGAAATACGAGAAATAGTGCTTACTTCTCCGGCAGCTGCCGTAAAACGCCGCGCTGCTGAATGCCGCCATTGTGGAACTGTTTCGGTGGGAATTTGAACGATGTATTTTCATAAATGCTGCATAGATGGCGCAAGCAGGCGTCCAATTAGTTGGACAGCGCGGTTTTAGGAGGATGAAAGCCTTGTCACAGGAGTACTGTCTCACTTCGGAATGTCCAATATATTGGACAAATCCCCATAGCGGGGTCTCAGGAGGATATGTTAAGAAGTGGTGTGTTGTAATGTGTAGCGGCGTGTGGTGTCCTTAAAAAAAAAAAAAAACTTTAGATTCATAAACATGGGACGACAGGCTACGTTATAGCTGTCGATCCCAAAATTTCAAGTTCGTTGCTCAGGCAACAATAAAGCCAGCAAAGAAAAACAGAAATTATCAACGACCACTATACACGCACGAGCACAAGCACGCAAACAGAGTCTCTACAGGCACCAGCACCGATAGCACAGTCTAGTACCTAGGACGTTCATCCATCACACAAGAGTGGAGGAGTCCACAGAAGTATTTTCATGTATACATATAAGACCAGCGTGACCACGACATCAGCTCCGTTAAAATAGAAGCGTACTGCAGTAATGGAAGGATGAACTCGAAGGATTGTATACAGTCGCACGATAAAAGCAAAACTATGTAAACATTTTAAGGGGACACAAAAGCGAAACAATAAATCAGTTTAGACTAATAAACCATTGTTTGAGAACTCTGCAGGCAGTCATTTCAAAATAATAGTTTGATTATTAGATGAGAAAATGAAGGACGCAGTATCAGTATTTGAATTTTGCCCCGAAACTCCGACGCCGGTACGTCAGACAGACAGACAGACAGACAGACAGACAGACAGACAGACAGACAGACAGACAGACAGACAGACAGACAGACAGACAGACAGACAGACAGACAGACGGAGGGACGGACAGACAGACAGACAGACAGACAGACAGACAGACAGACAGACAGACAGACAGACAGACAGACAGACAGACAGACAGACAGACAGACAGACAGACAGACGGAGGGACGGACAGACAGACAGACAGACAGACAGACAGACAGACAGACAGACAGACAGACAGACAGACAGACAGACAGACAGACAGACAGACAGACAGACAGACAGACAGACAGACAGACAGACAGACAGACAGACAGACAGACGGAGGGACGGACGGACAGCCAGCCAGCCAGGCCCACGGAATGTTCGCAAGTACCCTAAGAATGCCAATTACATTAAAATCACAATGTCGAGTAGACAGAACGCGTAATGTCGCTTATGGGCAGTCCGTAAGGTTGACATTCACTAAAAATCGCGATAGGCACTTACGGCACGCATCTGCTTATCATGACATGACCACGGTTCAAGCACTTTGCTCACTGTGATAGGATTGCTAAGGGTATTCCATGGGTAACCATGGGTTCGCACGTAAACGCGATTAACGCGCAATTTTTCGATGGACATTCTAAGCCCTTATCTGCGAAGATAGGAACAGGTTAGGGTGGCTGCCCGCTGAATTCTTGCGTACACTTGAAAACAGGTCACTGCAGAAGACCAAAGACAAATATCATCTGCGTACATTGATAGGTGAATTGTCTTGGGTAATATTTCGGCAAGGCCAACCATAGCTAGGTTAAGGATAATAAGGCTCAATACCCGGCCCTGTGGAACGCCACCGTGTGTAAAATATTTGGCAGTCGGGCCATCTTCGGTCAGCACAAAGAAGGACCTTCTGGTCAAATAGTCGCGGATCCACAGAAACGTTCAGCCACCGATTCCAACAGCCTCCAATGACTCGAGGATCGCTTTATGTGTAACATTGTCGTACGCCCCTTTCACATCAAGAAAGAGCGCCACTGATATGACTTGAGGCATTTTTCTGGTTATATGAATGTTGTTAGGCCAATAACATTGTCTATTGATGACCTGCCTTGCCGAAAACCTGTCATGGAGTCAGGGTACACATTTTGGTGTTCAAGATACAATTCCAGGCGTGTAAGAATAATCTTTTCCATTACTTTCCCTATGCAGCTTGCCAGGGCAATAGGGCGATATGACGTCAGGTCGAAAGGCGACTTTCAATGTTTGAGTAGCGGTACGAGCCTACTAATCTTCTATTGCTGAGGAACGATGCCTTCATGCCGTGAGCGGTTGTAGTAATTTAACAGCTTTTGCCTGACCTCTTGTCCAAGAAGGGTAAGAGCTGCATAGGTGATGCCTTCAGGCCCTGGTGAAGAGGACCGACGAGAAGCAGCCAAAGAGGCATCCAGTTCTTCCATAGTAAATGGAATTTCCATTTCTGAGACGCGAGACACAGGGACGATACTCGCGTCTTCGGCGTTGGGGGTGACACACACGCCAGCGATCAGCGCACAAAAATCATTAGCCACCTCAGGTTAGGGCGGGCTAATGCCATGAAAGGATGTCGCGGTTGCGGAGACGAGCGCAGGCCACGAACAGTCCTCCAGATGTATGAAAGTGGTTTGCGAAGGCTCAATGATTCACAAAGGGACTTCCAGCATTGTTTCTGCAATTTGTCCAAACGGCGATGGATTTTCTTCTGCGTTCGCCGTGTCATTATAAGGTCACAAACTGCCTTATCTCCTTTCAGCTCGTCGTCGAAGTGCGCTTAGCCTCTCCAGTTCTACGTCAAATTGGGAACAGTTTGCTCTAAACGTTGGGAGGCATGAAGCTTCCCTCATTTGCTTTTGTGATTGTATCCGCTAGGCTGCGGCCAAGGTCTTCTCTGCATGCATTTTCCATGCGCAGCTCAAAAAGGTGTACCCTATTCTAAAAGGGAATGCAATGACTGCTCCGCTATTCGCCTCACGTTGAAGTTGCCGTTTGTCCGCAAAGTGCCGTGAATCTCTTTGTTGCGGCTGTCACGCGGAAGCCGGTTTCCGATTATCCTTTCGCCGCCGGCGTGCAAGCGCCCTAGGACTCGCGCAGCGTTCAGGAGTCCGCTGCACCTTCAGCTCGCAGGGGTGGAAAGCCATCGGCAGCCGCGGCGCTTCGGGCGGCGGGCACGTGGTTTCATTTTCTGCGTCGTCGCACTCGCTCTCCAGCGGCCGCTTAAAAACCGTAATTGAATTTGTAAACAGTGTGCAATAAAAATTACGTCCCAACGGCGAGCTGGGGGCAATGTGCTACGATGTGCCTGTATACAGCAGTTCGGATGTGTGTGTTTACATAAACTTACGATGAATGCCGCAGGTTTTTTCGCATTTTCTTTTTTGTCTTAGTTCGTTTTGTGGCTGAAAATTTATTGTTCCCCGTGTTCGCTTAAGTGTGTGATCACTGTTTGTAATTACTCGGCGCTGCCTCCGGAACGGCCGAGCCGGAAGACCACGAGGAGCAGTGGCATAGCGGGGGAAAGGACAAGGCTACAACTCATCTGGATGTCCCTGCCCCCACAACCGTGAGAGAGACGGTGAGAGTGGAGCAACGCCCGCGTATAAACACAAGGCGGCGAGATGTTGGCCTTGTGTGTGCTTAATGGCCCGTGCACTTTGTTTTCTTGAGGTTCTGGAAATTATGAGGTTCTTCTTGCGGGAACTGCGTGACGGAATACGTAATGGGAGTGTCGGCTTACAAAATACGCAAGCAAAGAAAGAAAGAAAGAAAGAAAGAAAGAAAGAAAGATAGAAAGAAAGAAAGAAAGAAAGGAAAAAGAGAAAAATGAAAACCAGAGCACCCATTTTCTCTTTCTCAGATACATGCGCTTTACACACGCGCACGCTCGCACGCAATCACACTGATAACATACTGTGAAAGTGCGGACTGAAAGAAATGAAAGTTACAAAAAAATTTTGTTGCGCAGAACTGCAATGAAAGGATTTAAGATAACAAGTTGAGGAGTCTCTTCAACAAGGCGCTTCTGACACATGTGCTCTAGCTCATCGATCATCGTTGCATATGCGCACGTTGGCGATCTTGCGTTAGAGCGCACGACACTATGGGTGAGGTATTGTGGCGCCATCTAGCAGGCACTCGTCGAAGGACGACTGTTGACTCCGGGTTCTGAGCACATATTTGCGTATTTTCCGCTTTCTTTGCGCGACTAAACATATGACGTAAAAGAGCGCATATGACATACAAGGGTACAGAACTTTCAGTGAACCCATACGATGGGGGCATGCATGACATACAAGAGGCTTCAGACAAAAAGTTTCACGAAGAGTGCGGACGCTAACTATAACTTGCTATCACAAGTAAAACCAAGTCGTGTTTGGTTATTTAGACCGTGTTAGGATGCGCTTACAGATGTCCATACGTTGTTAGCGAGAAAAGGCTCGTTACCACGTACCAACCGAGTTGCATAACATCTGACAGCTCGAACTGAGCAGACACATTTATTCAAGTAGATAAGTGCCAGTGGTTAGGCGGAGCATACTAGCTGTGAGCTATTTTCTGTGTAACTTGTGTGTTGAGCACCAGCAACGCTCCAAGCGTATTGCCTACCACGTGCACGCATATATATGAATAAAAACGACGGGATCGCTTTCGAATTCTCCGCACAATTAGAATTCAATGCATATCTTGAACATCCGCCAAGAAGTTGAAATGCGTGTGCACATAACGACGAGCTATAGTTAAGCGAAGCCACTTTACTCAGAAGAGCATCTCCATGTCACTGCTTGAACATGTTATGCGGCATCAGTGAGCAGCGATTTTCTAAACATGCGGTGGCTACCCCATCATCACACCACATGATAAATATGAAAACACGAATAAGTGCCCCGTGTACCTACGTTTAACGCATTTCAGTTAACGTATTATGTTTGAACATAAAGTATATACGTTTAACGTATTTCAATTCATATTGATGGTACTGAATGACATTGATAGTAAGCACGCCCATACAATCTGTGGAAAAAATGTAAAGCGCCTCGCTTTCGCCGCCGGCTCTTGCAGTAATGTAAGTGGGAGCTATATATGCAGTCACCATCAAACTTAAACCGAACAAAGCTTAAGTACTTTTTTTGCTTCTCCAGTGGTGAGTGCTGGATATTTATTGTTTGGTTGCGTGGTATGCAGCTGTATTAATGCGTCTTCCTTCCAAAGTGCTAGATGTTCGCTACTTAGAGCCATGCGTTTGTTAAAATTAAGCCCCTATAGATGTGCCCCTGTAATATTAAGCCCATATGGATGTGCCTTCATTGTTCGCGTTAAGTCTGCCCGCGACTGTACAGTGGTCAGCTTTTTTTGGAGCCAGACTGAACAAGACTGAAACAAGAGACACATACCCCGACACGGCGCTCGATGAGATGTGCAGCGTCATTAAAACATGGCTCCTCTAACCGGTGTAACCGGTTGAAACGTGTCATAAAGCTTGGTGGACGAATTTGCTGGCATGGTATGGCAAGTTGTGTGCACACGTATGAAAGTGTCTCCACACGTATGAAAGCACACGTACGAAAGTGTCTCCTGCTTAACCCTGTCCCTCTATAGCTACCCCCAATACGAAGCCCATGCAGGGCGGTTCTAGTATCGACGTATCGAATTGTCTTAGGACTCGCTGGAGGCGAGATCCGGCGAGGTTATTGCATGCATTTTACGCTTGAGAGACGCACGAGACAGCATACAGTTGAACTTCATAAGACTGCATGCGATGTACAGACTCGGAGGTTCGTCCTAATTGTGCTCTCTTGAAACAGCGCGACGTACCGGTACACGCAGCAGCTTTTCGTACCTCGCGTGACGTCCATTTCACGGGAGGTGCTGCGGGACCTCGCACGTTACGCAGGCGAGCTGAAGGCTGCCGGCACCGCCGATGACCGCTGAAGCACGTATTAATCGGTCGGGAACGCTGCTCTTCGCAGAACGCCCGGTGTCACGTACACGCCAGTTCCAACGCAATCGAAGCCGGCCGACGCCATGTAGCATCACGGGCAAATTTTCCTCTCGAAGCGAATGCGTTGCCGTTCTTCTCGCAAACGCACACCACGCATGCATCATGCCGTGTGCAGTCAGTTGGCACGTATACATAGAAAGTGAGTGCACTCACTTTCTCTAGCCGACCGCGAGAAAGAAAGAAAGAAAGAAAGAAAGAAAGAAAGAAAGAAAGAAAGAATTTGCCTCGCGAAATCTGCGGTACGTTCGCGACGAGCAGACAGGCATTGCTCGAAGAAAGCCTGTAGACGGCGGCCGACACAGAAACTCTTGTTCGCGCGTCGCGTCATTCTAGGAACACGGCGATCCCCATTGCTCGGACGTTACTCCGTCGCTTCTGCGACGCTGCGGTCCGCTCGGACAGCGCCACACCGTCCGGTGCTTGACTCAGCCCAGCCCACGCACGCCCCTACGAGGGCTATCGATTGCAATTAGGGCGAACGGGCTTGCCGCGCGAGTAATTATTATTGGCGCCTGCTTCGGCGGCGCGCGCGAGCGTCGACGTGGGGCTCTATACTATAGACGCGTACACGGGTGCACAGGCGTGAAAACGGAGAAGGCCGTGGGACGCCCACATTCCTGCTGCTTTTTTACTCTCTCTTTAATAAATCATAGCTGATCGGTGATGCCCGAAAAAGTATCTGAACACCACTCTTTTTGCCTCCCCCTTCACCCCCACGCCCCGAACTCTCACACCTAACACACTCCCCTCTCTACCGATGAAGCGCGCCCCGGCGCCGATCGGACAAGCTCGTTGTATATCGATGATCCCGATAGCACGCAGGCGGGTTCATCGAAGGTTGAAAGCTATATTATGAAAATGAACTTGTGGGGTTGTAGAAAGAAAAAAGAAGCAAGCAACAACGGTGAACAATAGCACGAACAAGGTCGTGGCACTATACTTGCCCTCGAGCGCGGATGACCATGTACACATACATGCCAGGCGTTGCTGGTATGAGCATGAGAAAGCGACCGAGGCAGCGATACGCGCATGAGTGAAGGTTACGAAGCGTTCGTATACGGAGAAAAAACGAGGTGAGGACACGCGTGTGTCAGCGGTGGAGGCGGCCCTTAACCTTGACAGGTCTAGTTACGCTGTTCAGGAATTCGCGTTAGGGATTCGCGCGGTCGCGCTCTTGTTTTCTTCCTTTTTGTCTCCAGTGCCGTATTTTAGCTTACGTGTGTTCTGAAGAACAGTGTGTTCATCGTCGTGCCATGCTCTGTTTCTCATTAATGTATCACATAAATTGATCCCCGTTGGAAGAATTGGTAAGGGCACATATTATAGAGAAATATTAACCATAGCTACAGATGAGTAGATAACGCTTCTGGAATACCCCACATATCAGCGAATAAGGAAGACGGATCAACGCACCTAGTTCGCTGAAAAGCTTGTTGGCTGCTCATTCCGACGTCACAGATTGCGGCAGTGGATGGCTGAGACTGCCTAACCATTTACTCTTAATTGAGACTAGGAATGCATTTGAATATAAGCACAAGAAATCAACCGCATACTTGGGTAGGCTTCTAATCACAAAGAGTGGACCCATGTACATGAAAATTTTGTGAAATTGGTGACGCCGCAATCAAATTACTAATGCTGCAGTTCGGGCGCGAAATTGAAAAGGGAAAAATTTAGTCTATACCCCCCCCCCCTTTTTTTTTTTTTGTCGCTGATAGCCGATACTTCCGAATAAGTTCGAAATCGCCAACAATGCTTCAGAAGGGTAATATAGCCGTCGAAACAGTTATAATGTTTCTCTTTAGCGTCCTTCTAATTGAGTAAACGACAGCAATTAGATGGCCAACTGGTCGTTAATCGGTGAACGGCGATATGCCTCGCATTAAGGCGTCACTTCGCTTCTCATATACGTGGCCCGCAGCCAAACTATGCGCAATGACTTAATTTAGCTTCCAAAGAGTGTGCAAATTATTCCCAATGTTGGTTACACGATGCGGTGAAGCTGCGACCACAGCGTCCCATTACGTTGATGTACAAACTACGAGGAGGGCTGCATGAACAACGAGATGATTGGACTACGACACGATTTGTTAGCAAGCGCTTAGTGAACAGGGGACAACGATCTCCGAAGGTCAAGTGTTATTAGTACATGCACCTTGCTGAATACTAAATGGGGCCCCTCTCATAAAAGAACTATTCAACATTCTCGGAAAGAAAGCACTCACCTCAAGTCACCTCCCCCTTTCTACATCACGTGTAAGTGGCAAAAAAAAAAAAAATTAAAAAAAAAGAAAAGAACGCAAGCCGCTACTCTTCGGTGTCTCAGATCCGTATGCAGTACATTTCGCCACGACGCTTGCATTTCGACGCTCAACAAGATCTGACGCTCAGCCTCCCACGAGCTGCGCAGAACGGAGCCTTAGATATTTCAGGTTTTAACGCATTTGACTTTATTTTTCCGTGAAGTCGTTGCTCGATCAGGTAAGGGTACGCTACGCGCGTTTCACCTCCGTAACGTAAGTGCTGCCAGCTAAGCTGTCCCCTGCTCAGCTGCCAATGTAAAAGAAGTAGCCAAACCTGTTGACACGAATATTTTGGCTGCATTTAGATATTTTGTATGCATAACGAGTCTTGCTAGTATAATAAAAGTTGGATGACGAGGTTGAAGGACGTACCACCGGGTAGAGGGGTCTTTTTGAGCAGCGCCGCACGTAAGCGCTAACGAACATGTGCAAAAAAGAAGAAAGAAGAATCCAGCGCTTGAATTTGGGCACACAAGCATTAACGCCACGCAAAGGTGTCCCCTGCTTCAACACGTTGAGGACCATGCGGTACAAGACAGAGACTTTGGTTGCCATGAAGCTGGAAGGCATAAGGTGCACTATCATATGCAAATGGGGACTTGTGTGTGCATTACGCGTATAAGCACACCGGTATGTCATAAAACAAAGCTTTACCAAGCTGTTACCGTTCTGCCATAACCGATATGATCACCCTGCAAGCTTTGCATAGCTGAGCCGCGCCAGGTGCACGGGTACGGCGCGCTTTACCTAGCATGTTGCAAAGTGGACGTTGATGTGCGATTCAGCTCGATCGACCGCGAAGCAACAAGTTGCTGAATGACCAAAGCTACTGTTGCGGCAATGGATATTTGCTTGCTTTCAATGTTGCTCTCTGTAAAGGACGAATCCCCCCGTAATCTTCTTCTTTACCACTCTCTGTCAGTCAGCCAACGCTCACGTTATCTGAGAGGTACCATAATCAAAAGTGGGTGGCGCCACTGCAATGCTCTAGTTACGTCATTTCTCGCTTTCAAAAGTTCTGTTCTGGTTAGGAATGACGAATTCGTTGTAACAGAAGCCTCATCTTTCAATCTAGCTCGAATTGACATACTTATTCAATACCCTTTTAAGGACTTCACTGAGAGCTCAAAAACAACAGACCTGGAAAAAAAAACCGAATACCTTCTTTTCTTTCACTACGACGTCCAGTTAATAAATAAAGGTCGTTCCCCTTTTCTCTCTTTCATAGTAACACGCCCACTATGATATCGTAGCGAACGTGCAAGACACCAACGTGGCGATCGTATCAGTCGACCTGCTTGGAGGCGTGACGAAGAATGCTACGCATGGGAAATCACTACAGCGATCCCTCAGGTAATTAATCTAAACAGAACCAACCTCGTATTCACGACGTCCATACCAGGGGGGAAAAAAGAAGAGGAAGAAGACACGAGTAACAGCTCGGCACGCAAAAATGTGTGCTTTCCACTGAAACTTGGACATTGATCACTTTGCCTACGCATTCATCGCATCTACCTTGTAATCATTAACTAAGCGTGGCTCCTTCACGTCTTCCCTAACGACGCCATTGCGTTTATTGGGAAACCGCAGATTGAGCAGAGAGCGTGGCTCCTACAGCCTTTCTGTTTCTATCCTAGTACGCCGCATGTTCTTTCAATAAGTTTATTTTTGTATTTACATGCAGCATCACCGACGCTGCGGATTTGCATCCACTGCAAGCAATGGTGGTAGAGCCGCTATTTTTCTTTTATCACGAAGCTTGCGTCGCCTATCACTTACGATATCAATCAATCAATCAATCAATCAATCAATCAATCAATCAATCAATCAATCAATCAATCAATCAATCAATCAATCAATCAATCAATCAATCAATCAATCAATCAATCAATCAATCAATCAATCCTTTGAATGAGTACGCAATTACACTATACAGTTCAGCTGGCCGTTCAAACGTTTACCCTTCAATGCGTATGGCCAAGTAAAGAACAGAAACCCGCCGGTGGCTCAGTGGTTATGGCGATGCACATCAAAGCGCAAGCTCACGGGTTCCACTCGTAGTAGCGGCGGCCGCATTTCGATGCAAGCAAAATGAGAGAACACTCGTGCACTTAGGTTTAGGTTCACGTCAAAGAACCTCAGGTGGTCAAGCTTAATCCGGTGTCCTTGACCACGGCTTGCCTCATAATCAGATCTTGATTTTGACGCGTCAAACCAAACAATTTAATTTTTAACAGAACAAACAAGCAAACAAACAAACAGTATGCTGAAGACGATTACGTTTTAAGCTGCAGCGTTAGCGTGAGCGAGAACTCTTCCCATTATTGACACTGAACATGCGGAATAACTTAAGGACTCTCATCTCGGGGATAAGGCAGCTTTTGCGAAAAAGGGCTCCGTCTTCATTTGCGTCAGAAGATGACCGTAGTTTAAGATCGTACTGCCTCGCGTACCTCATCATCTGGAGTTCCATTCCGCGTTCGTCATCTGGTTTGACCTGCTGGAAAACGGTACTCTTTCAGTGCCTGCTGATAAAGAATACGGGCACATCGCCGGGGAATGAGAGTGCCTTCCACTAAGTACTTCAACCTCCCAGATCGCAACATGGTGAGTCGCAGAGCGACGTCCGTGCAAGATTTTTTTTTCTCCTGAAAACTGCATTCCGAGACGTTCGAAGGCACTTCCTGTCGTGCAGGCGCAGCGGCGACGTTCGTGCGAGATTCGGTTTCAGCTCTGCCGCGCACATAACTGAAACCCGGGCCTCGGAAGACGGGAAGAAAGCGGCGTGTTTGTTTCCCTTTCGCAAGTCCTGCGTGATCGAGGAAGCCGATAAGGAGTACGTCGTCATCGACGACGGTGAACGCGCGTTCCATTTCGGTTTTCGCCGGAGGCCGGAGGCGGGCGCGAGCCATCATGATCGACTCCTCCTTTAGCCGGAACTCATTTCATCTTAAGCGCGCACTGCTGGACACTTTTCTGCTCGCTTAGGTGACTCAGGGTGGCCGTCCGGCGTGGGCGAGGGTTGATGGAGAGGCGAGACACCTTTTCCCAGTAGGCGCGCTCTTTTACCCCTTCCAACTTCAACGTCAGAGCAAAACAACCGAGGTGCCGCTGGCAACGAACGAAGCTCTCTGTTCCCGGAGCAGATGAGCTGCAGACGAACGCAAGCCGGTGTTACGGTCTGAAACAGAGAGCAGTGCTCTGGTCTACGTCACACCTTCTGACAAAGCACGTCGCCGTCGCAGACGCGTTCCCAGGAGGGCAGACGGGCAGACACACCGACTTTTCCGTGACGTCACGTGCGAGGAACCCCGTGACGTTTACTGCCGCCTCGGCTCACACCCCGAACGAGCCTCCATTTGAGAGGACGTCGCAGCAGCTTGGGCTATACACGATAGCGGTACTTTGCTGCATCATTGTTAGGTAAGAAAGTATGGACTGCATCGTTATTGTCAATTAGGAGTACGGCATCTCGCAAAATGATGCCTGCAGGGGGAGCAGGAAGGGTAGTCCTGCGGGGCCTGTGAGTGGCACTCTACTTGTTGGGGGTCAGTAAACGGAGACAGTCCACGGAAGTGTCGGAAGTTGCAGAGTCGTCATGTAATGTTCTGGTTTCCAGGAGCTGATACGTATAGCGAACTCGTTCAGGGCGCGAGGGGGTTTTCCGGAACCGCCGGCTCTACCAGGCAGTGACCGTTCTCTTTCGCTTTTCTTTCGCTCTCAGGTCAGACGGGGTAGAACAACAACCCTGCACCCCGACCTCGCTCCACCCCTTTTTCTCCCTGGGCGTCGTTTGTGCACGTTTCTCATCGACAGCAACAGGAATAACAACAACGACGTGCAACGACCGGTGCATGTGCAGATCACTCGGTAGAGAGGGAGCGGCCACTGTCCGTGAACTTGACCTGGCTAGGGCGGCCGAGGCTTCTGCTGCTGTTTGCGAGACGAAGGAGAACAAAGAAAATGCTAGCCAGGTTGTGTTTACTTCGTTTCATGCGTCTTGTTTGGTTATAAGCACGTAAGGAGTCGCAAGGGATGGCTTCTGAAAATCATGCATGCACATGGGGAAAATAGACAGTCATGAACAAAAATAAATGAGTGATATACCTTAAATGTATACTTCGCAGTACACGAAGGCGGAGGAATGTGCTCACGCTCCTCAGAGGTGAAAGGCGGGGAGAGGGGCTATGCGCTGAAGGGTAACTTCAACCGTCTAGAAAGGTTGGAATGAAAGGGAAGGGAGTGTCTAGAAGGTTCAGTACTGGTAGTTATCCTTGTATACAACACAAAGGTTGATCTCACGTACAGAGGAAGTTATGCGTGGCGTCTTGGACATACCTGTCACTTGCCGCGTGATCTGCTGCTTATGCGTCCATATCAGAGCTGAGACTGCCAATTACTGTTGGGCCTTAATTTGCTTCCGTGCCGTCCTTTCATCATCTCTCCTTTTGAGGTGCGACGGTGGTCTTTTGTAGCGAGACCTAGGCCAGTCCGTATGCTGCGATTCACGAGCCAATATACTTGAAACTATATTTAGACATGCTTAGCGAGCCATACAAAGGTACAGTTCCAGCATGGAATTCTTAGTAAACTTAAGCCTGTCTAGTAAATCGAGAATGTATTGCTCACATAACGTACCTTTTCCGGTTGTCATTTGTGTTAAGGTAAAGGATTCGAGCACACTGCTTATTACCCCTGTGAGAAACAGAGATAGCTTCATTTACAAATGTCTCTTTGTCTCAGCCGTCACTGGTACCAGCTTGCCAGACGGTAACATTCTCACTGAAGCGCCACATGATAATGCTCCAGTCATGTTATGCCACGTTGTCATGTAGTACCATCCTCTCTCGAACACCATATGACATTGCTCCAGTGACGCCATGTTGTCGCGTTGCGATTTAGTACCATTCTCACTGAAGCACCACATAATATTGCTTCAATCATGTCATGCTGTTACGCTGTGAAGTAAAACCATTCTCACTCGAGCACCATGCAACATTGCTTCAGCCATCCGAGGTTGTCACGATGTCATCTAGGACCATTCTAAATGAAGCATCAGACGATATTGCTCAAATCATGTCATACTGTCACGTTGTGATATGGCCCCATTCTCACTGAAGAACCACATGATATTGTTCCAATTATGCCATATTGTTACGTGGTCATGATGCACCGTTCTCTCTAAATTGCCACATGATATTGCTGCTGCCATGCCATGTTGCCACGTTGTCATGTGGTGCACTCATGGCTCATTATAGGATGATAGGAACGGAGTCTGTTTGTTCAGCAAGGTCCTCTGTAAGCGTTTATTTAACGTAAGAATTCGCCATAAATGGATGCGTTAAGTTTTACGCAATGTAATTACGCAAGGTTAACTAAGCACAGCCTTAATTTCTGTACGGAAACGCCAAGTCTCAACTTGTAAACCGACGATCAAAGCATGCACATTCATTGGAAGTCTTGAAACGAACGCCTGTGTCAAGTTACGAGTGCGGGTGGTCGCTAAATGCGTTGCCGTTCGAAGCAGTACTGAATCGAATGGGCACAAGAGAAGCTATTGGTCGGCATATCACACGGCGCGCCTGTGTATTACAGGGCTATGTTATAGGACCAGATGTCTCAGAGGAGGCGTATTTTCGACAACCCCAAATAAGATGGCCCGCTGGAATAATGACTGGTTAGAATCCCTCTATACATACATTTGTTTACTCATTAGGCAGTGCCACGAGGTCGGCCGCCACTTGACGATGCGTTCCTGCAAAACAAGTATCTGTTCACATCTGCATCAAAATTTTTCGGGCTGATTCAAGCCTCAGAATTTGCTGACGCACTGAACATGTTTGCCCCCCTTCAGTGCAGAAAACCCCGAAATAACGGCTATAGGTATTACTATTCGCATAACGCGTTCTGAATGCATTCCCAAACTTTAGTAACTGGATTCGACTTCTGCGAGCTTCGCCAAAGAACCGGAAGCAGCTCGACGAAATGCGCGCACGCTTGCGCCCGGCTTGGAAGACTGCACGACGATGCGTTGAATGGCCGCGACCTTGGAAAGCGCTGTATAGCCGGGTCGAAGCTTCCTCGTCTTCGAGCACGCTGACTCACTCATTTGCGCTATTACGCGAATCGCCGCCACCACGCGGACGAGCTCCATCGCAGGACGCCTACGCAGAGCACACACACGGCACGCGCAGCACTATATGTATACATACTGAAGAGGGGCGGGCCACGCACGAACCTGTCAACGGGGACGTCAGACGCCGCGATGGCTGTCGAACATAGCGGCGTGTGTGCTTCTGTGCGCCCAGCTCCGGCGCCCAGCATGCATGCAGTGGCCGTTTGACGACAGAGTATGCAGTGTATACCTGAACAGATATGTGCAGCCCTTATGCGCGGCCGGTGCTGTGCGGATGCTGACGAAATCGAGCGGCTCGTTGAGGCGGATGTTGTAGGGGAGACTTGGCGGCGGTATGTGAAGCTTCTTCTGGGGCGTCTTCAATGCTGTGCCAGTACGTATTGACGCAAAAATAAAGCGGCCCGATTCCGGAGACAGTCGGAGGCAGTGTGACCAAAAGGCATAAAGCTCGCGTTCAGAACCTTTCAAAGTCATGGGTGGGCGTATCCTGATACCTGACCGTTACGTGCGTCCTCGCAGGGGTTATTAGGCGGTTTGTACCGTGAACCTGTAGGCGTAGACTACGAGGGGCGGGGGGGGGGGGGTGTCATCGGGGCTCGTCTTTAGACACTGTTTTGTGCGTTGTCTTGGTAGTGAGCGTTTCATTTATCCTGCAGCCGCAGGTTTTACTTGCATGTATTAAAAAAGAATACATTTGGAGATTGCTTCAGAAGCAGAAGTGCCTGGGCTCTTCCCTCACAACTTCGCAGCTAGCACAAGCATCTTGTTTTTCAGATTTGTGCTCAGCGGCGCATGCGCCGTGATACCGGCGATGAACACATGGCGACGCACGCATGGTGATGGACGCACGGCGACGGACAAGTGGCGACAGACATACGCCCTGAGGAGTACCCCCTCAAACAAACTACTAACAATTGTTGATGTAAAAGGAACTGAGCGAAAACGCCCTCACCCCCCCCCCCCCCCCCTCTACGGGAAAATGGAAGGTCTACGCCAGTGCGTGAGCCAATCTCAGAGGCAGTGTAACCAAAGGCGTGGGTGGGGGCACGCCCTAATGATGTAATCGAATTATGGTCACTCAGGTCTAGCCCGAGGACCTGTGACTTGCTTTTCTTTTCTCCTTTATGCAGGCACCATTGTTGTGTGACATTAATAGAGAAAGGATATAGGGTGAGACCAAAAGAAATGGTATACCCCAGTCAAGCGGGCAAGTTAAGGGCACTTACGGAGTGTCACTCGGTTTTAAGGGCACTTTCCCAAATCTAAACGTCGCAATTAAGCGGAGTGTACTCGCAGAAGACTGCATTCCAGTCGTAGTGTGTTCACAGAACGCACTTTGCTGACCGAGTGCGTAGACTCGCCGCCAGCGGTTTTAACGATAAAAAATGTAATGCATAGAAAAAGGACACAGGAGTTCATTTTAGCTGTTGAGTAGTTTTTTAACAAAACAATCAGAACAGAACTCGCTGATATTCTGTTTTAGCAAGATCAAATGCCGCCTTGTCGCACGCCACCATCTTGCATTGGCTAGGCATTCGTCTTGGCCGGCATTGACTTGCAGCACTCTTACAATAAAAATATTTTCGTTTTTTGTTGAGTAAATATAGATCGACATTTTCTTTTTATTCATAATACAGCTAAAGCAATCACTTTTTAGAAGGTTTCTTTATTTTATTCTACATCTTCAAAAAACACAATTTCAGTCTGTCGCAATTCTTCTTTTTTTTCTGTTTACTGCGAGTGCACTCTGTTTTTCCATTTAGCACCGCGTAGCCTTACAGTGTTACTCAAGGTCATGAAGTGCACTCCCCGTAAGCGCACTTAACTTGCCCGCTTCACAGGGGTATAAGGGACGTTGACCAGAAGTTGCTTCTGATTCGCTACGCGGCATTTAGCAGAACATGAAGGGACGAGAAGGAAGAGGAGGAAAGTGAACAAAACAATCTGAGTGCGCGAGTGTACATCGCGAACTCACAAGACTCACATAAAGCCTTGTGTGAAATGTATTGAAGGTGTGCGAATGTGGAGAAAATGCACAGAAAAATGGTAATGACCAGAGCTGCGCGTAACGTGTTTCATTTGGCCAAAGGTTCCGTTAGACGTGCGAGAGCGACTATCCGCTGCATTGTGCAAGTTCACGTTATCGCTGTACAAAAGAAAAGCTATAACGTCGAAGTAATAACGACCCCGCATCCTGTGAAAGCGGCAAAAGTACATGCGTGACACTGCTTTCCTCCAGACGTGTTCGATTAGGGCCGGTAAATAAATACCTCCGCATAATTGTAACGGAACCTTTGCAAACTCTTTGCTAAAGTGGAGAAGCCCGAACCACTCCACTTTCATGCATTTCTGCGTACTTCTCTCGACATTACTGACCATTAATTTTTCGTCGTCATGCCACTTCAACGGGTCGTCATTTATGTTTTCTAAAGATCTCGCAAGCAACGTGCTCTCTGCAATCTTTTTTTTTTTTTGCTTCTTGATTCCGTTTCGTAACGTTGCCGCCACAGGAAGCTGTCTAGAGATGACAGGCGCTGCTGTAGCACCGGCTGGGGGCTGTATACTGACGTGGATGCTGTTTAGTAACGGTGACCTCCCCGTGAGGAGGTCGGCGAGTAGACGTTCAGATGTCGTCAGCAAACGTATGACGTAATTGAAAGGCGAGGGCCACAGCGGTAGCCAGCGGCGAGTCCGGCAGTTTGCTCCGACATCATAGCATGTTTCCCAAAGACTACAGCGAGCTTGATAGGGGCCTTGTGTCTGTGTGCTATTGTTATTTCGTAAAAACAAGAAGGAGTAGATTCAGTTTATGTTTGTTTTTAAGATACAAGGTCGCTTAGGAGCATTTGATTTCCTGTTTGCGGTTCTTTTTTCTCCTCTCCTCCCCCCCCCCCCCCGCCCGCCCCCCGCGAATCTGTGCGCACCGTCTGATTTGTATTCACGGTCTCGACCAGCGTAATCTTGAAGACATTTAGCTCCGGGCAAAAAAAGAAAAAGAAACAAAACATTATTAGAATACTACAAAATATCGAAGGAGAAATGCCAAGTTCTCATAAGGAAACCCAAGATAAAACCATTCAAGGACAGGACCTCCTGCTCTAGCTTGACATGGAGTACCTTGCGCTGCGTTGAAGTTGCTTGCTGCTCTTCAATTCAAAACGGGCCACAACGAATGACCCGTGTGACGATCAGAACCAATCGTGCGCAGGACATCTGCTCGAACGATGGCAGCCTAACTTATAAAATGATTCTTTAAGGTCGTGCACAGCTCTCTCTCTCTCCCCAACCACCCTTTTTTGTTTTGTTTCTTTTTATTCGTTCGCTTCCATCCCCCAAAATAGGGAAGAGTGTTATAGTTGAGGAAACGCGGTAATAGCCTTGCGCGTCTCTTTTGCGAAGGTCTTTCGTCGCCGTCTGAAGGCTCGCGTCACAGCTTCTATGTCGGGAGTTTACGTCAGTATTTTGTTGCTGTTCTTACGCACGTGTACTATTGGAAACGTCTGAGAAATTGCAGGTATTACCTCCTGTTGCTGCAGACATCTCATACTGCACGCGTACGTCGATGCTACATCGCAGGGCAAACAGTGCTCTTAGAAGCCGCACTGTTATTTATCAAGGTCTCGCGTGTGTGCAGTAAACGAGTAAAACAAACATTTGAATGGAGCATGTATGATTTGTATTCTGGCAACTTATGCCTTCACTAATTTCTGACAGCCTAATTAAACTAAATATTTAGGTATGAGTCCGTTAATTTAGGAATGTGCCTATTATCTATTAATTTGGTTCGTTCAACTATTATTGCGTTGTCTAGACATGCAAATGCAGCACTTCGTATGAACTTGCTCTTTCATTTTTTCTTTAATTAAATTTTCTTTTAACGCTAGCGGAACTCTCTGTCTGAAACTCTCTATGTACGCGGTCAAGGATCCGCTGGGGTGAGGTAGTAGTAATGGCGCGGTGCTTCCGAGCACGAGGTCGCGTGTTCGATACCGCGTGGTCGCGGCCGCATGCAGATGGAGGCGGTATGAAAAAAAAAAAAAGCAAGAACAAGTAATAAAATGAAAAGAGACGCTCATGTACTGTGGTACGAGTGCACGTTATAGAATTCTAGGCGAGCAAAATTATTCCGGAGTCCTTAACCCCTCAACTTCGCCGTTGTTCTCAAGCTACTGTGCAGTTTCAGGAAGCGAAACGTCATAATTAGCTTCGACGCGGTCAAAATCAAACCAAGGGGCCACTTAGCTACTCCGCGTATACAGCCAGCGGCACGTACGCCGCTGGCAGTCTCCGAGATAAGAGCAAGTATAGCACGGTATACGAAGCCGACATTACAATGCGACCGAACGGTCGTCGAGGCCATAACGTTCCCTCTGCAGCGGCCACAAGCTCAACCAAGAAGCTCGGCGCGTGCGACGGCGGCTATTACGCGGCGCTGAACACTTTGATCAAGCCACAGGGTAGCGGCAAGCGTATACCGCTGTATACGCGCAGGCAAGTAGGCACGCGGGTGTGCGAGGCTTATAGGCGGAGGGGACAACTCTTCTACGTACATTTTTTTTTCTTTTATTTTTCCTCGTATCTTAAGTCTCTCGTGGCCACAGTTATCCAAAGGGCGTAACACGTCCGCGTGGCTACGCATGTGCGTGCCTCAACGCGGGCAGGGGTGCGCGGGGGCGGTGCGGTTGTGACGTGGCGGGTGGCAAATCCTCCCCCCGTGCGCGGGATTCACGGACCAGGAGACACGATGTGCAAGACGCGTGCGTCGGGCGCGTACAAGTATAGCGCGGGTGCATACTCCCTCCCTCTTTCGCTGCAGCCGAAGGGAAAGGAGGCACGCGCCAAAACTTTCACCGGTTTCGTCATCGACGGTCATTCTCTCGGTTGGCTGCGTACCGCGGTTCCCTGCTTCCCATTGCGCGCCTCGCATGTACCGCGATGCGCTTACTCGCACCGCATAGGGCGCCCTTATAGTCCTTCGGGACATTTCGTCCTGATCGGGACACTACGCGGCTTACACTGCGCGCAACTGCGCGCAAGTGTCTATACGTTGCGCGCATGCGTTGTGTATACACGCGAGCTATTTCGCGTGTCGTTTCATGAGTCGCCCGTCTAGTTCGCAGCAGCACGGTAGTCGTACGGTTAGCAAAACTGATCGTCAAATTATTGTAGCGTTCGCACGCGGCTTAAGAGCTGAAATTCTGGTCGGTTACATCGTACCGCGACGCCTGATATTTATACGGGCATTCGTGTAGCGTACAGAAAATAGTGTGAACAGTTCACGCCCGTCATGTCTGAAAAATAAAGAAAAAAAGAAAAATGCGATAGATATAAGTTTCCAAATAACCGCGGCTGGGGAGTGGAAGGTCCAAGCACCATTTCATCTTCAATGCCCAAAAATATGCCGTCCGGAAGGACTCCCATGCCGCGATGCCCTCGTATGTCTTCTCCCTCCCCCCCCCCCCCCCCCCGCAACCATTATCGGGCGAAGGTGTCTCACCAGAGACTTCGCACGGGGGCTGCCTCCGCACTTGCTGTCACTTAGACCCCATGGGATCCACCAAGTGCGATGTCCGATGTGTTCTGCTCCGACGTCTGTCGGGAATGCGAATAATCTGCTTTTGTAAGTGCCCTGGAACAAAGACGGCCCGTGAAATGACACTTAGGGCGGTTAACTTACGGACTGATCCAACTTAAGGACTATGATCGATGGCAAATGGACAACTCATTTCACATGTGCTTATGCAGTATATGCATGAAAGAAATCCGCATAATTTTACTTGGTTTCACTTTCCCATTATTCTGCGTGGACACCGATGAGAAAAACAAAGAAATGCCTAGAGTGGAGAGCATTGTCATTGGTGTACACCCAGTTGTCACTCAAATGGCGTGGTAATTAGGCATCCACGGCCCCTTTTGCATGTTCAAAACGATGAGCTGTGGGCATTCCGAAAATATCGCAGATAAGTTCTCCGGAAAGGTCCCTAACAGCAGTAGCATTTCACGCCAGGAGGCAGGAGCTTCTAGGAAGACGTCAAGACAGATCAGCGAGCGTCAAACGGCGTGGCGGCGAGTGTTATCACAGGAGCGGCTGACTGCCCCTGCAAAACAACTCACACACTTATTATAGCGTTGTCTCTGTAGAGCGCTTCCACCGAATTCCACGAAAAAAATAAACAGAAAGAAATGCCGGGGCTGGTTACTCTTTTGCAGGGAAAATCACAAGCACCCGCACAATAACATTGGTTAAAAAATAAAAGAAACCGAGATGGTTCAGTACATCGTACGATCTCCCCTTCTAATATCAGGCATTCCATTCATCAAGGTTCGGGAGTAACGCCCGAGACACATCCTTTCAATTATCCACAGCGCCTCCATCTTCGAAAACGTCTTCACCAACCTTTTCTTTCTTTTCTTTTTTCTCGTCTTAACCCCGCGTTCTCGTCTTTCCGCACCGCCTCGATTTCCGAGAGTCTGGGGGGGGGGGGGGGGGGGGGGGGAGAAGAAATACCAGTAAGCGTGTTTGCTTCTCACGGCATCTGGTCGACAAAAAGCAAACCGTATAAGGCCACAAAAAAGGCGAACAGAGGAAGGCGAAGAAGGGGAGACCGCGCAAAGAAATACAGCTCAAGAGAGAACTTCTAACTCCTTTGTCCAGTAGCCTTCTTGCCGCTGCCAAGTAGAGAGGAGGTTAAAAAAACTGAGAAACAGAATATAAAAATAATATTAAGAAAAGGAGAACAGAGATATTAGCGGTAAAAAGGCAAGAAACGACGAGCCGTCGACAGAGGAGGCCGCGAGATTATGATGGAAAAGCGCGGCGCGACTGATCATGACGTCACTGTATTCACTCCTGCCCCCTCCCCCACCCCCACATCCAGTAGGATGCAAATTATAGTGTTAGTGTTAGCGGGAACGGGAGGAACACTATCCGGGCAGGCCGCCTCGCGGCGAGAGACGGACTGTCTCGTGGCCACACGCTTCTGTTGCTCGCGCATGCAGCAGCAGTGACTGCGTCCTTGAGAGCTTTTCCAGGAGATTTCCCAATGGAGCTAAGGATCGGTTTCGGCTGTCCGCGTCGCTACCTGCCTCCGTGATGGCGCACGGCCTCTGGTATACACGCATCGCGAATTGCCGCCGGGAACCGACGCGGTTCGAGCGGACACGCCGTCACAGTAAAACCCGCGCCTGTCTCGCAAATGGTCGAGAGACTTCGCTCGAGGCGCGGTCAGCTTTGGTTTGCGTAGAAACGCCGACACGATGAGACAAGAAATCTGATCTACTGAGGTTATGTTTTATTTTTCCGAAGTTATATTTCTGCTTGGACCATGGTCTAAGGGTTGTGCTTTTCTTTCACCCTGTTCCGACTCCAGCCCGAGTTGCTTTAAAAGCGCTTATGTGTTATTTAATATCACCAGGACTGTATGGAAGGCACCTTCGTTGCGCTCGTACGGGCAGAATATTTTTGTATCTTCGTTTCTCTAGTGCGTACCTTTTCTATACTTTTCGTTCCTTCCAGTGCACAGTAGCCAACTGCTCTGCACTAGAAGGAAGTTATAACGCTTAACCAGTTACTCTGGTTAAGCGTGACAACTTAGTGTATTGTACATTGTTCGCCTTATTAGTGAACACCCGATTGTCGTTAGTTAACCCTTCCCCCCATGTAATGTTCTACAAGACCCTTAGTGTATCTAAACTAAATCTGCCTTTCATCTAAGATTCTCTCTCTCTCTCTCCTTCACTCGTTATTGGGATATAGCATGCAGGAGATTTCGTGGTAAACACATGTATTGAGACATCCAGAGAGTAATATATACCAACAAAACGACAAATGAAGCTACAGATAGAACTAAGTAAAATGCTGTCAAGCGCGCCATTCCTAGGATTAAGAAAACAAAGAGAAATGCAAGATATTGCGCGAACAAATGTCATTTAAAATTGAGAAACTCGACATAAGAGAGCGCGTGGGCGCATGCGTGTACCTGGGCCTTCCCCTGCCCTGTTAGCGTCGTCTGTGCACTTTGCCATCTTGAAACCGGGCGAGTCGCCCCTCCCCCCCCACCCCCCCCCCATTCGGAGCAGCACATTCCTAAAATTGTTCTATGCGTGAACGAAAAATCATGTTACTCGAAAATGAAGTTCTCTCGTTCCATTGTTTGGTCAGTACAGGCTGCGCCGTGGAACGCAGAGAAGAAGGGAGGAGGAGGGAAAGAGATAAGTAGAAGGCAGGGAGGTTAACCAGAATAACGTCCGGTTGGCTACCTTACACCGGGGGAATGGGAAAGGGGAAACAAAGATAACAGGGCGAGAGAGAGGAGGGAAGCAAAGAAGGAAATTGCGGTGAGTTCGCTGACGTGTGTGGTCTTACAGAAATTGCACTAATAGTCGCAGACGTTCACACAAGCCCGTCATCCGATTCAAGAAGCACGAAAGCGCCTTCACCGCTTTATGGGCCGACGGGCGATGGGGGCGGTGTTCCAGCAGCACCTGCACAGAAAGCGAAGAAAGCACAGAGAAGAAATGTCCCGTTGTGCCAGGCTTTCGGGAACTGAAAATTCATCAACTACAAATTTCGCAAGGATACACGCTCACGTAGACCCTGCTAATGAATGACCTGAGAGCGATTGAGCGTTGACAAGGGACTCGCGCACAGTGATGAAAATAAGGGAAATAGACGCGTTTCTGTCAATACAGTCTAATGTATTTAGAATGCCATCAAGATATCTAAGCGAATGCACAGTTTTCAAAGGCTTATGCCATATTCCCCATTTCCATTGCATCTTCTCCACCGTCCTTGGTATGGACACTGCGGCAGTCAACAAGGTCTTATAAGCATGTATGCATTATTGGCTGTTGGGATATTACCGGAAAGACGGGACGATCGGCTTGTAGAGAGCAGTAAGAAATTAAATGATGCTTTCCATCTGCATGCAGGAACCTGTCGAGAATAAGGTTGCCATATCTGGTACTTTTGAACCTTCCTTTAAGTTTGTCCCCAGTAAGTTTCTTGCATCGAAACACACGCGCATTTTCTCGGCAAACTCGTGATGTGTTATACAAATCATACGTTAGATCTGTGCTATATAGTATGCGTACTGTGTTCGGGACCCTTCATTTGTAGTTAACAAAAAGTATGAAAGACTAGAAATAGTACAGTCCAGGGCAGCAAGATAAGTACTCGATATATCCATGTATGACAGAAAGGTTAGTGCAACAAAAGCCAAGAAGATACTGGAACGGGAATCTCTAGAGCACCGAAGAGCGATGTTACGGCTGAAGCTGTTACACAGAATATAAAATTGCCATACTCTGGCTCCCCCGTGAAATACACATTTACCAACCTCACTACAAATCAACACACAGAGATTATGAACACAAGATACGAAAGTAGAAGTGTAATACATCTGCTTTTAGTCGCCTGTCTTCCCCATTGGTAAGAATTTCTTTCAGTAAAAAGTTTCTTTTCTTTATGAAAAACGATAGTGTCTTTTGACCCCTGAAGATTCATACATATCGCCGGATATGTGTAGCACCAGCATTACCTACTGAACATTTTGATCAAACATTTCGTAGCGCTCTGACGCGGAGAGGTGACTTGCGCTACCAAACTATATTTTTCTTATTTTGCCAAATTTCTTACCAATCACTTCCCTCCCCCCTTTCTTTAACAGACAATAATGGCCCAGCATCAAACATTCTGAGCCATTATTGGGAACTTCGTTTTTATACTCGGATGGATGGATGTTATGAGCGTCTCCTTTGGAACGGGGCGGTGGGTTGCGCCACCAAGCTCTAGCTATTATACTGCCTAATGTCCTACCTAGGTTAAACAATGAAAAAAAAAAACACTGTGAACTACCACGCCCGAATTTTCTGATCCCCTATTGCGAATTGTGCTTTTGTACGCCTCCGTCTTTTGTCGTCTCCCCACTTTTCTTCCACCAATCCCCCAATCGCCTCTTACTAATTAATGCTTATTGCGGACATGTTTGCTGTACCACTGCTCCCGCTGAACCCAAGGGCTTCAAGGAGGCCAGTGGTGCCTAAATCGACCGCTGGGTAGACGTCTTCACATTCTAATAAAACATGCTCCGTTGTTTCCCTAGCTTTACCGCAGCAAGCACATGCTTCTTCTTCCTTCTTATATCTCGCTTTATAGGTCCGTGTTCTAAGGCATCCCGATCTCGCTTCGAAAAGTAATGAGCTTCCCTTTGAGTTATCATAAATGATTTCTTTCCTGATTTCGTTTTTCCCTCTTAAGGTAGTTACTCATGGCAGGTTTCTTTTCCATTGCCGCCACCCATGAGATTATTTCAGCCTCTCTGACTTTCCGCTTGACCTTCTTTGTTGCTGTGTTGCCCACCCTACAGGCCGCATACTTGCTGGTTAGCTTCCTAGTTCTTTTCCTCCCCTGTGAATCAATGTTTTTCCTGTACAGATACCTGAACACTCTCCCAGCCCATCTCATCTGTCGAATGCAGCGCCGCGGCGCGGGTGCTAGAGCAAACGCGTCACGCGGAGGCCTCCGCATTGGCCGCAATCTCGATATTTCTGAAGGAAAAAAAAAAACAGTCACAAAAGACAAAAGACAAGAAGAGAGGTTCACGCCACAACGACTGGACTATCAACTGAGCTTTATTAGAAACAGCGTAGTCCCAGCAAGACCAGCAGAGCATGCGCAACGTCTACTGCCCGCAGCAGTAGACGATGTATTGACTGCTTTTAAAGCTTCTTCACGCACTCCCAATTTCCCTCATGAACTTCCCAACAATCATTCTGTCAAGTTCCTAGTACTGCAACTACATTCTTTGACGGCGGGCCTTTATGCTGGATGTTTTCACCTAGAAGCAAGAAAGCTCTTTTACCAATTGGTTCTGCACATTCAAAGATTGTAAAAAGAGGGATTGCAAGGAATTGTTTCCGCAATGCACTCGAAAAAAGCTGTCACCACCTATTAAAAGTAGCTTTGACGTACAATTACAACGTTTTGAAGCCACAGGGTTCCCTCAGACCCTTTTGAAAGCGGTGGCTGAATCGCTGCTTCAGAGGCTTAAGAAAGAACGTACGAAGCTGACAGATGTTGGGGCAACTGAACATATAGGAAACTCGAAGCCATGCCGTATGTGCATAAAGTGAGCCACAACATCAAAAAGGTTGCGGCCAAGCAGGGAGTAAGTGTAGTGTTTTCTTCCCCTCGCAAGCATTCGGGTCTGTGCTCGCGCATTTCTCGAGGCAAGGCAAGGAACCACGTTTGCACAACGCAGCACGAAAACCGTTTCACGGCATGTGTCGCACGGGTTGTGTATAAGTTCCCTCTCACATGCGAGAGAGCTACATAGACCAAACCGGTCGATGTAATGACCGCCTGCGTGAGCACCACTACTCCCTGGGGTCCGATAACGGTGCAAATTAACTTGCCTCGCAATTGCAATGAATGTGGCTGTTACCCATTGTTCAGCAATGTAACCATTCTTGGTAAGGGCAAGGGCAAAGAAGAGCGAGAAATCCTGGAAGCGTATTACATCAGTTTATTAGGTGACGACTACGTTAGTACAACCTCTGTGAGCTTACTTGAAAAATAATTTGAATTTTTAGGTCTGTCACGATAGATGTGATACCTTGACTTTTCATGCTCTATGATTAGTGATGCTGTTGCTGTGCATGGTCTGCTGGCCTTGCTGGGAGTACGCCGTTTCTAATAAAGCTCAGTTGATAGTCCAGTCGTTGTGGTATGAACCTCCCTTTTGTCTTTTGTCTTTTGTGACTGGTTTTTTCCATCAACTATGTACCAACTGGTACGTATTTCGGTCCTTCTCAATACTTCTAGCGCATTCTAGCGCTGCTCAATAAACCCTTAATACGTTTCCCTCTAGAGTATACATTTATAGACTTAATGGTCGTCAAAGAAACGTTCCTTTTATTTTAAACCTCCTTGATGATAACCAAAGAGGTCATGATGACCAAACGGGAAGGTGCGGGATGTGCAAACGTGAACTGGCTGGTGATTTATTATGGCAGAGTAACAGGGTGAAAATAAAACAATAATTTGCGTTTTCTTTGTTTCAATTAGCACCACTGTGTCCCTTTGCCTTAGGATGCTGAATCAACTTCATGTTGCTATTTTGTCTACACGTTAAAATAGCAACATGCTACAATGACAAGAGCTAACCTTGGACAAGTAAGCGGGACGAATTGATTTGGGTCGCCACCGATCACTCATTTAGCGCATAATTATTTCATATACGTTTGGTTTTGTCATCTTTTTTAAGTCGGACATTTCTTTGAAAACCAGCCGTCACCACAATGTTTTGTACTTTGTATATGTTATCGTCCTGCTGCAATCCTGCCGTCATTGTGACTCAGGGCTCGTATCATGTTTCGTTGAAAAAAAATTCGCACTTCTGCCCCAAAGGAGAAGCACCGATTGCGATAGCACATTAGTAGATAGCTGTACGAAGTAAGGATATTAGTTTTATCGGCCGAATTAATTTGTAAGCATTCGCTTACTTACTAAATTAACGATGATAGAATATGTAAGCGTGACAGAACGAGGATGTAGAAAGAAACAGACAGAGACAGCGCTGTCTTTGTATGTCTGCTTCTTTCTACGCCCTTGTTCAGTCGCTCTTACACATTCTATCATGGATTCAAACCAACTAGCCCGCCAATGTGTTTTAACTAAATTAACCAGCCCGGTGTCACGCGCGCACAGGTAAACATGAACACGTCTCGCTCGATGAGCGCGGAAACTGTCCGCGAAAATTCTGGAGTGAGGAATCGTGGCAGCAGCAAGCGAATTCACCTTCATGCCATGTCTCACTTCAGCGGGAAAGAAACGTCGAAAACACTGCGCATACGAAGCCACCGGCACTGCGCGCACTCTGCAAACATGGCAGGTCGCTTTGAAGATGAAGCCCGCGCGGGCGCGCACTTTAGCAACGTCGCAGATCGCTTTCACACCACGTGAGCACCGGCAACGCGTCCCTACAGCGTCCGCGATTCGCGTGGCCAACGCTGTAGTAGAGGCCGCGGTTGTCTCCACTCTGTACGGAGCGGCAGGCGAGGAGGACAACGAGGCACCGTAGCAGCCGCCGGAGAAGAACGGCCCCCTTCCCGCGCCTCACACTCTCTGTCTCGCGCGCCACATTAGAGGGCACGTAACCGGGACGCGTTCCTTGCTCGCGCACGCGAAATTGAACCACGTTCGCCGGCTCACCTTCACACGCTTTCACTCATACGGAACCTCACGGCGACGGCGACGACAGAAATGCGCCTGGAGTGTCCATATAATTGCTACCGCAATCTATTATTGCGATATCAATTCCATCGCTTTGTAAGGAATTCGCTTTTTTAGACAGCCGAATTCATTCGGTTCTGCGGCCACAACAGCACTTCCTGTTATGTCGCTTCGAGTGCGTGATTATTCACTCTTTGTAACGCATTTTGAAAACATAGCGCGTATGACTACGCAAATAGATCATGGTAATCAAGGATCTCGTACAATGCTTAGTGGCTTACCGTCTTTCTACACGACCGTCAGCCGGTGAGGTGAAGGCGGTATAATCTTCATAGCATGGTCCCACGGCCGGACAGGTTGCCCGTTGAGTTTTAGCTAACATTCTGGGAAGATATTGGTGCCACTTTCGTGTCTGTTATCAGCCGCTGCTTTGAGAACTTTGAATTACCGTGTAGTTTTCGCGACGGTCGTATTGCGTTGATACCTAAGCACGATTATCATCAGTTCGTCCAGAGGAACGGAGGCCAATCATGCTTCTCAACGTTGACAACAAAAGCTTCACAGCTGTTGTCACTTGACGCTTGGGACGCCGGATGCCTTCCTTAATAGGACACCATCAGGCATGCTCAGTCCTTGGCAGAGAGATACGTAGTGTCTCGTTAGTTACGCGTGACATGATGACGTACACGCTGACCAGGTCAGTACGTAGTCTCTTAGTTTCACTTAATCAAGAAAATTCATTCGATCGCTTGGAACATAGCTAGATATTATTTAGTGTACTGACCTCGTTCGGCTTTTCGTCAAATTTTGTTGAACTTATTAGGAATTCCTATTCAAATACCCTAGTACATTGTTTCTTGGCGGTCGTGAAAGTGCACCGTTTACCGCTCCTCGTGGTGTTCAAGGGTGCCCTCTATCCCCAGTGCTCTTTGTGCTCAGCCTTGAGCCATTTCTGCGCTCCGTACTGAGAGACCCTTACGTGAGCGGTCTCCCGCTGCCTGGTAGCGGTGTTGTGAAGGTGACAGGCTTCGCCGATGGCATCACATTGTATCTCGGGAACAAAGACAGCTTTTCCTATAGCCTTCAAAATTTCTCTGAGTGCGAAAATATTCCGGGGGCGACGCTAAATTTTTCAAAATGCCGTTATTTGTTCGTTTGTTCAGCCACGGACACGCATAAGTCCCTTTCTCCGTCTTAAAAAGAGCGATTATATTCGCATTTTAGGCCTTGATTACACCTATGATATCATATCCGACTGTGTGTGACTTTCAGTTCTTGAATATATTTAGGATGCTCAAGGGTTTGATTTTCCACTATTAGAAAGAAGGTACTGAGCCCAGTACTTAGCCCCCGGCCATTACGGTTTACTAGGTCCTTGCAGTCCCTTCTTGGTTCCTTATTCTGGACGGGCAGTACAGAAATGGTCTGTGGCACGGCGCTTGGGCAACCAAGCTTTCCCGGTAGGTTCGCGTTCCCATCCGTGTCTGCACGCTGCCCGCTGCTTGCTCTGCGATTTCTGCTCTGCCTGTTACAGAGTTATCAGTGTCCCCGCACGGGAACTCACCTGCTATTTCCTTGGCACAATAATTCGTTACCTGTTTCCGGGCACGCTTGAATTGCGGGTCACATGTGTTAGACGCACCTGCGCTTTACTCTACGACCGTGGCATTTTATCACCACGCACAACAAGTATGTCCTGATGTAGACGTCCCCTAAAACCATGTTGTGGATAGAATGTCATCCTTTCTGCTTCCTCTGGTTTCCCCAGCGCGCCGTGCACGTTCTAACAATGTGTCGTGAAGTGCCATAACGCTTCCTTTCTGCCTGGCCATCTGAACCACTCCATGTGGCATCTAGGGTGGCAAGTGCTTTCAACGCGTGACCGACTAGAGCGGTGGGGCACGGTCCCATGTTCGCTGTGTCACAATTGGCCCCTTCAAGAATCCAACAAGCATGTGCTGCTGCAATGTGTCGTCGTTAGGGTATCCTGGAGTACCGTGCATGCTGGTTTCCGCGACATTGGGCTTACCGGCTTTATCACATCTGGTCGTTGCTCACGCGGCCGCTTCGCACGACTCTTAATTGCTGCGGGGGCCTTTTGTCCAAGGCGTAATCAGTGCGAGGCAGTTGCCGCGGGACATCATCGTCGCGCTCTGTTTCCACTTTTGGGGATGCTCTACTCTGAGCTACTGTCGTTTCCGTGAGAGGAGTCGTTCTTCCGTGGGGAAGAGGAGTTCCATCGACAATGGTCATGCCGTCTCAGGATAAGCGGAGACAACCTATATAGCTCAAATTGCTTTAGCCTCCAACACAGGCTTACGTTCCACGGCTGGTATAAGGCTGTCCCAGCTAACTTTATCCAAGCTGTTCAACGAAAAAAAAAATGTTAGAAAAGAAAATGGTGCAAGGTACAGTAATAAGGCCAGTGATTCCTGTGTGTGCGTCCTCTGATATGCATGATAATGTTTCTAAATACACATATCACAGAACATCTACGCTGTTCAGTCGTCAGACGTCTCATGACGGAACACCATAAGTCTTAACTATCGTGTCTTGCAGCGTGTTTCTTTCCAATTCTTTATTTTCGGTGGTGAGCTTGGCTAAGGTTAGTTGGGACACCCTGTATATGTGAAAGCCTAAAGCGAGAGTTGCATTTATTTCTTACATAGTAGGCTGAGCCCTGGTTTAAAATGTTTGATGCAACGGGGAAGCAGATTAGAATTAAGAGACAGGAGAGCATATCCCGATATAACTCGTTGAAGTCGTTCTTGCGGGTTACAGGAGTCTAAGAACTGGCCATAATTATTTTGAAACCAAGTGCGGCTGAAAAGTGTACCGTTCTGTCTTTTTCTTGTTTTTTTTTTGTTCTTTTTTTGTTTGTGGCTTCCTCTTTCACTTGATCATATATATTATATCCCAGCTGGCGTTAGGCAAACTAACGCCAGCTGGGATATAATATATATGATCAAGTGAAAGAGGAAGCCACAAACAAAAAGAAGGAAGAAGATGACACGCTGCAAGATACAGCTATAAAACCTAGCGGTGTTTGGTCGTCACATCTATGGCAAACGAACACCGTAAGCTTTATAACTGTATCTTGCACGGTGCTTTTTTATTTATCATTTATTGTTCTTATTCTTTAAGAGCTTGCCTAAAGTTAGTGGGGACTAACGGTATAGCCGCGCTCACTCATCGCTCTGCAGCTAAGAAAAAGCCGGTTGGCACGGTAAATGAGATCGAGTAGGAACCCTCATTTTAATGCATGGCTTCCGAGTACTTTCCGGAGAGGAAGCGCAAGCCACCTTAACTCAAGGCAGGCTGTTGTTTACTGGACTAAAGCGCCTCACACGGAAAAGTGGGCTCGTGAGAAGTCGTGTTCAACTTTCATAGATGACCGCGCCGTTTTATAGCGAACTCGGCCTGAGAGGAAAAAAAAAAATCTCGGCCAAAGGGACAGGCTTCCTTCTCTCCTTTCTAGAGAGATTCGTGAGTGGCTGAAAAAGAAATTTTAAAACAATAAGATAAAAATAAAATAAAACATGACGCAAAGCGTGCGAACGAGCCATCTTCTCTACTCGTCGTACGTAGCCTCTTGTGCAAACTCATTTGCAGGCGCCGGGCTGGCAACTCGTCGCATTTTCCGCGTATGTCATCGGCTTCTCCATTCGCTTCACGCAACAGATTGTCGCCTTCTGTGCCTTTTCCAGTGTGTGAGGCTTACATTTGTGATGTACTAGCACTGTTATACTAACCAAAACTATTGAGCTTTAAATTGTCACTGTGGTTATAAATAAATAAATAAACTCCGTAATGCGAAATTTGAGCGAAACTCTATACGTGCTTTCATTTCGCGATATATTAGCTGTCGCGGACAATCTGTCTCGTGCGGAGAAGTCTGGCGCGATTCACAGCTGCCGCCGCAGACAGACCTCCACTCATGCAACGCTTTGTTTCCATATATCGGATCGGTGGACGCGCTCGCCGCATGCCATCGGTGAACAGACGACGGCGCGCTACTCTGGCGTCATCTCGTAGCGGTTGTCGCCGTAGAGCCCGCCTTGCGCGGCACTATGTTTTTCTTCTCTCGCTATCGCAATACCCATTTCTCCGCTTTCCACATCATGGTTCCCCTGCACCCTCCTCCTCCGCTTTCCTCCTCGTACTCTCTTCGCTATCGCCGTCTTTTATCCCCCTGCAGAGCTCCGCGTTCGTTCTTTCATCCTTCGCTGTGCTCGTTCGCTCGGTTACGCCGAGGGACGCCAACGTTAAATGCAGGAGCAGGCGCCTATGTGCGGCGCTCGAAAAGTTTCAAGGGTTCGTTTTTGGATACTTTTGAATACAAAGTAAACTTTATTTATCACCTGGCAATGGAGGCAATAACCAACCCCAAGCACACTGTGTCAGAATCCGTGACTCTACGGGTGTGAAGATGGTGTGAAGCCATGGCAGCATGACGTCACCACTCCCCTTTCGTAGTCGCTTCTTTTCTACAGGTTACAAAGCCTCTGGTAAACGCAAGACAGATCTACTTATAGCAGCAAAAGGGAGAACTGGACAAATGGGTATACGCTCATGACTGGAGTTGCGTGATGGGACCGTGACACACAAAAAGGAGGTGATAACAGAGCATGCTCTGTGTTCTCGCCTCCTTTTTGTGTCTTCATTCCTTCGCGCTGCACCACTTCCTTATCTGTTCGGTACTTCAGAAGTTAAGTCTGCCAATTATGCAACTTGATACTTCTCTCCCTAATGCCCCTCGAAAATATTCGCGTTGGCTGCAAGCCACGCATTATCGCGAGGGAAGACCGAAGACATAAACACTGTGCATTCCGCGCAAACACTTTGTATTCCTTCCTGCGCATTCCGTGTATATGTTTTCGTCTTCCCTAGCGCTGTAATCGTACATCATAATGCCAGCACTAAACATACTGTAGCCTAGCTTTCGACAGTACAGTAACTGTACAACGCGACTGCAGTTTCGAGCCGTCGCAACATGCCGAGAGTCAAAAAAAAAAGAATATCAAAAGAAAGAAAGAAAGAAAGCGAGCGAGCGCGCGTTCGCAGCAACGAGCTTCTCTCTTCACCCCGCGGCACTGCGACGTGAAGGTGACAGCCCGAGTGGCTCCCTCCGTTTCGCGGCCGGAATCAGGGAAGCGTGAGACAAAGCGTTCCATTCTTCTCTTCGGGACGCGAGCATCACAAGCTCAGAAGCAGCAGTGGCAGCGGCATCAGTAGCTACGGCTGCTTGCAGTAGCTGCGTGGCTGCGGTCCTCCCCGCCTTCCGCGCTCTCGGCTCCGCGTACACATGACGCAAGGCGATCGCGTACACACAGAGAGACGCGCGAGGTATATACGAGCGAGAGGTTTCCACAAAAGGCTGCAGACGTGCCGCTGGCCGGCTATGCATAATTCATCTGTCGCGGCGGCGACTGCTCGCGCTGCTTGCCGAGCTTGCCCCGCGTCTGCGAACGGAGCTACAGCAGGCCTGGGCGTGATTACGCGAAAGAGGTTGTTCCCCGGCAGCTATTACCTCGACCTCTTAACTCACAATAGACGACGAGCCAAACGAAAAAAAAAAAGGAAAGAAAGAAGATGAGAAAACAAAAAACAAAGAAGGAGCATGGGTATGCGGGAAGAGTGAAAGCCAGTGGCAGTAGCTATAGTTTAGTGCTCAAGGTGGTTATGCGCCATGCATCATGCCCCCAAGAGCTTAATAAGGGCGCTTTGCGAACCCTAGGCGTGTCAGCGGCAGCGGCCATGTACACACATTTGGGGAGAAGGGGTGGGTGGACTCTCTGTACCTAAGCGCTTGGCTGTTCGGTTGACGGGAGATCCTGGGCCGCGGACCAAGTCGTGGCGCGGATTACGCGGCATTCCTCGGCGTTTGTTGTGCTCGTCTGGATTAACGCGCTGCGGTAACTCGCTCTTTTCTATGAGTCTGTAATTGACTTCTTACTATGAGTCGCTGTAACTGCCGCGTGCACCGCGATACTTTCGAGCGATTTTCGAGCGTTCCGTAGAGGCATACGAAAATGTGGCGATGGGTTTTACACGAGATTACACGAGTTTCGCATGTTCGTTTCTATTGGAACACCGAGAGCACGTCCTTGTTTGCCATTGTGGTAAGTGTGGCAGGGCGTGATCTGCCCCGTCGCGTGATTTCTTCCGCCGCGACCACCTGCCATGATACAATCTCGGAGCGTTGAGGAATGTCGTCGTTAGAGAGCGTTGAGAGCGATAATCTAGAGCAATATAGAGTATACTGACCCCGAGACGGGGGGTGGGGGGCTGAGGGTGCTTTAATGGTCCACAAGGCGCCGTAGCGTTGACAGGTTTCTCCTTAATCTCCCGCTCTTTAGTACACGCTCTATATTTGTTGAGCCTGAAGGTGTACGAAAGGTCATAATTAACGCATAGCCGAGCAACGCGTTTGCATTTAGTGTCCGGGAAAATTCCCATTACAGCCTTTAGGATACGCCAATTTTCTTAATTATGGTGCCGACAGTTTTCGTCAGGCGTTTGAAACATTTGGGAAAGATTTAGCGCTTTAAGAAAAGTGACTGTAATGATTGATGCAAAGTGTGCCCGAAAACAAGTGCTAGCATTATGTTCTGACGACGTATGCGCCTATGTTTTGGTATTCCGTACATTTGGCTTAATGCTCGCCATGGCGTCTTCGACTACGGCTATACTGAGGAAATCGCTGAAGAAGTAACCTATTTCTCGATGTGTTTTGGTTTTCTTCAACGTTTTACGTCTACATATTTGTCTCAGTTTGGTAGCGGGCAATGCCCAAAATGCTCTATTCCATTGCCCCCTTCCCTTTAAAGAGGGATAAATAAAGTTTTTCATCTAAGTGCACACCGGACTGAATAAACAACAACAACAAATGCGGTACTGTAAGGCACGCATACACAAGGCAAAGAACAACAACAATAAGAGACAGTGCCAAAACGTCAATACATTTTGCGATGACAACCTTGTTTCGTATTTCAAAAGACCTGTGGCAATTCTGGAATAGAAGCGCTTAGAAATATCCACTTTTCCACTGTCACATGCAGAATGGGAACAGTCAGTCTTTCATCCTCCTCGACAATCAGTTTCTTAGCCTTCTTGCCCTGACGTTCGGCGCTCGGACAACTGCACGTTTTCTTCTACTTGCATTTATAGCTCGAGCATCCGCCACGTGCACAAGATATAGACAAACCACGTATACTGCACTTTATTAAGCCGCATCTCGCGCGGAATTCGTGCGCGCACGAAAGTGTGCACACATGTACACAAACAGAGCGAACGCGAACGATGATAGGCGATGGACAGGTCGAGCGGGTGTCTCCACGGACATAAACACGGCGGCTAAAAACGCAAAAAATGCCCGCAGCAAAATGGACACACACAACGGCCGTCACCCGGAACAGGAAAGTGAATAGCGGCTCTACGCAATAAACAGGGGCGACGTTAGAGCGGGGTGTGCGTTTTGAATGCTAGTCGGAAGGAGAGAGAGAGAGGAGGGGGGTAGCCGATGTCCCGAACGACCAATTCCGATGGCATTCCGACCCGATGGGGGCCCGGCGCTGGCCCGGGACGTTCGTGAATTGGCCTCGGCCGGCGCAGTGGCAGCGGATGAAGAAGAAACGGCCCCGCCGCTGCAGCAGCGAGGCGCGCGCGCCGAGCAGTGTTTGCCTACGGAGAAGAAGAAGAAGAAAATTCGGCCCCTGGCCGCCAGGCAGGCACTTTTATGTTCTCCCGTTAGAACGGATGGCCCTCGCGCGCGCTCACTACTCACAAGGATGCGCGCGCGTTCTCAGGCCGGAGGTCGACGGCCCCCTTGCTTGCCGCTGGTGTCGGTGGTGGTGGCTGTCCTCGTCAGAGCTGGCGAGTAAGCTCTGGGATGGCTGGTGGACGGTACCTCGTCACTGCGAGGGATCCCGCACCACCACCACAAACACGCAGGGTGGCTGTGCGCGATAATGACCCCCCCCCCCCCTATTCTTGTCAGCTGCGTGCTATAGTTTGCAACAGCAGAATGTTTGGATATGGAGATGACTATTTCTATTCTAAGTCCACGTCCTTGTTCGCGCTGTTTACCCATCGTCGTACGACGTTACAAAGCCGCCCAATTTGATGCACTTGTCATATTTAGATGTAAGTGGTCACGTAGAGTGTAATAAAGTGGCCAATTACAATGGTCCCAGTGCGACATGGCTGCAACAGTTGACACCTTCCTGTGCTCGTGCAGCTGGGGTACATATAATTCGTATGGGTTGTAGCGTATTATTCATTTGCAGAAAATAAATATAAAAAAGAAAGGTCTCTGGCTCGACCACTGGTTTCGCCTTCACAACGTAGGATCTGGCCCGTAGCGGCGGCTGCCCGTGAACTGCATCGATGAGTGCAAGAAGAGACGCACTATCGCGCTCAGCATGAGCTACAACGTGAAAGCGCGTCTCGTTGCAGCTCATATTGAGTTTCAGTAGTACTTGATGACGATAACCTGATCCGAGCATTCCGAAACGACTGACTCCCCATGCCATTTACGCAGTTCCTCTTCATCGCCTAGTGCCGAACGAGGCGGGGGAAATAAAGAGGAATGAGGAAGCCACCACATGATTTTTTTTTATTATTCAGAAGGTTGCTCTGATGCATGTAGTGCAGAGAGGACATTAAACGTATACAAACAAGTATACAAAGCGCTGCTGTGGTTTTTGAAGTCAATCGAGCTGAGTGGCCTTCGCGTTCCCCAGATCTGGGAGGCCGCGCCTCACGTGATGAGTGCTGAACATTACAGTTTGTCTGCACCATCAGTGTGCCTGAATTCTGTGTTGTCTCCTCCTGTTCATCGCTTTCTACACTTGCCCGCTTCCCCGATGCAGGGTAGCTAACCGGGCTCAGTCGCGCTTCACCTATGCCCGCCTTTCCGTTCTCTCTCTACCACTCTGTTCATGTGCTTGCTTGTGTGTGCGTGGAGGGGAGGGAGGCGCTGTGTGTGTGCGTTCTTGTATGCGTGTAATCGTATCGCTGGTACACCCATCTCCTAAGTGTTTCGTCCTGATTCGTGCTTCTATATCTTGATAAGAGTTTCGCGTTGCACCACCAGTGCGAATTCATAACGTCATGTCTGATTTCGCGCGTATACACACGTGAGCACAATACGCGCATTTGCAGTTGGCACCTCGCGGCGTTAATACCGCCCCCAGTGTGTTACACCATGTGCAAGATAAGTTTATCGTGGCACCCTCTGCTGTGGTTCTGTGGCTATGGCGACCTGCAGGTCAGAACGATATCACATGGTAAGACTCCGGAGGGCACCGGTCGCAATTTGAGAGGGGCGAAATGCGAAAACGTTTGTGCACTTAGATTTAGTTAGAGGATGCGGAGCCCCTCCACTGTCACTTCTCTCACAGCCACAGTGTTGCTTTGAAACGTTACAAATCAATCAATCAATCAATCAATCAATCAATCAATCAATCAATCAATCAATCAATCAATCAATCAATCAATCAATCAATCAATCAATCAATCAATCAATCAATCAATCAATCAATCAATCAATCAATCAATCAATCAATCGAACAGTTAATCAATCAATCAATCAATCGAACAGTTAATCATTCAATTAAATAATTAATTAATTGCTTGATCGATCGATCAAATTTATCATGTAAAGCGCAATCAGGTGCTTCCCCATGCAGTCTCTGACATATTTCAGGACTCCTCACATTCTGCGCGACTGGTGCGCCACCGTAAGTTTTGTGCCTGCGCGTACCGGCATGGAAGCATTGAGACGGAGTCTTAAGAAGGCGGACAGGGCCGCTGTGCATACGACTGGTGAGAGAGCATTGCGTTTTGTGTTTCCTTTCCCCCCTTTCGACGCATTGGGAATTCATCATAGCCAAATGAGCGTCTCACTGTTTCCTTAACTAAGCGTGCCATCTGCCCGCGCCCAACGTTACTTTCGACAGCAGCAGCGGCGGCGGCGGCGGCGGCGGCGGTGGCAGAGACACCCTGCCCCGGAAAAGGGGTTCGAAAGGGAACAGGACGCGGAGACAAACCGGGCGCTCTCATGTATGCAGACAACAAATCGCATCGCAGAGCTGGTCAATCATATTCCGAGCCATTTTCACGGCGCGCCGGGGAATGTCGGTGCGGCGCCTGACATTCTTGGTGTGGCCATGTGCAGGCAAAAGGGGTGCTGCCAGCGACGGCGTCGGAATGCCGGCGGCGGTTCTGGCAGGGCGAGACAGTGACCTTGTGCGGCTCAGAAGCAGTGCCTCGCTGTGCACGAGGACTGCGTTCTTACTCGCGATAGCAAGCTACACTTATGTTTGCACTTGTTCGTGACATCATTCTTCTGAAGTCCTTTGTGTGTCATATGTGCCTCCGAGATGTGTAGCCCCACAAAGCTTTATTCGTGATAGCACTACTACTACTACTGCTAATACTACTACTACTGTGATAGCAAGTTATATTTAATGTTTGCATTGGTTCGGTGAAGCCTTTTTGCGTCACATGTGATTTCACACACAAAAAAAAACCCGCAAAAGGCCGCATAAACGCAAAACATGCATGCATGCTAAATAGCTGAGGCAAGAACCTCAATTCGACGAGTGTATGCTGGATGGTACCGCAATACCGAACCTCAGCAGATCAAATTCTTTACTAAGATGCGCAATATCTGCTAGTTCTCCAACACCACCTAAAACAGCGATTGATAAAAGCGGCATCGTATCACGCGTGAGAATTCCCTGAACTTGCTATCGCAAATCCTTTCAGTCGCAGCTTCAGTCGGGAGGGGAAGTACTACGAAGTGAAGTATTAATGCCAGTTCACATATGAGGAACCCATTCCAGAAGACAAACCTGCGGTATAAGCGGTGGACTAACCCTGTGGACTTTGCCGTCATGAAAGAATGCTTTCAGTTTATCCCATCCGTGAGGCCTTAACTATAGGCACACCTTTAATATTTTAGCACCACTTGAGGCCATGCCACCCGCATTGCCTCTCCCCTTACAATGTTGTACTATCGCTAACGTTGCTTGCTGGGCGAGTTGGTTCATATTGCTGGGTGAAACCAGCGGAAAAACCCGAAGATCAAGAGTCACAGAAAGAGAAGCAACAGCTCTTGCACTGAGAGAGGTGTGGCTGTACGCCAGATTTCAAACCAGTAGGCATTATTGGCAAAGGAAAGAATAAGCATGAGCGGGAAATTTGTGAAGCATTTGAAATCAAGAAACAGGAGAGAAGTCCATGCGTGAGTCATCCTTCAGCGCTCCTCACAGATAACGAGCTCCCGCTTTTAGATTGTTGGCGCACGTTATCCCAACCACTGAAATGTTTGACTATAGCTTACTGGGCCTGTTTGTTTTCTTTGTTCAGGGTCAGAATGCTGAAGCTGACGCATGCGCTACTGGTTCGTTGTCGGGACTGCAGTTTTCAATGCACTTTCAGTTGTAAGTCCTGCGCTTGTCCTGCGTTCTGTGTTCTTTTTTGGCTTCGTGGTTTTTTTCTTTCTTTCGATGTTTTCTTTCACCCACGTATACTATCAAATTTCAGCAACAACTTCAGAAGACGCATTGCTTTTAAACATGACTGCTGTGGGGGAGCTTCCGGACCGAACGCCGTTGCACGAAAGCCGCACTACGGTCGCACCGCAGCGCCCTCGAATCTGCTGTATACACGCCGCCTTCTTCCGTCATGCGATCCCGCCGCAACGGGATCGCGGAGACGGGAGTACGTGCGCGCTCGGCCCTGAACTGGCGGGATAGCTTGGCCGTTACGTATATTCGCGTTCCCAGCGCACGAAGGCGGAGGGGGTGGGGGTACCGAGAGTGATTCCTTCCGTTGCGTAGGTATGCTGGATGCGTGCCGTTGTGAGGAGCCGAGACAAAACAAAAACACCACGTATTTATGCACACACGTACGCGTGCTCGCCGAGTATCGAGGAGAACAAATGCCGGTCATACCTTCGTGCCTGTGGAAGCCGCACCGGCATCATCATCAACAACAACAACAACGACGACGACGATGAGGAGAGGAATGATGTTGAATGCGCGCATGACGGATCACCGCGAACGCGGAAGACGCTCTCGTCCGCATGCTATATTACAGCGTCCGCTGCTTCGCGGCACGGCGCGCTAATCTTCGCGCGATTGAAAACGTGTCGCGCAAAAACGAAGCTGGCATTTTTTTTTTGCCTCTCTCTTTGTTTCTGTCTTTTTCTCTCTCTATTTTTTCTATGTTGCCCAAGCGAAAGGCGTTCGCGTGCGTGTTCGTAATGGGCGCGGCAGCCCCACTCGATTCCAAGCGTAGATATCAATTTTTTTTTTATGTATTCGTGTGAGGCTGAGGCTATTAAACATCGTCCTCTATCAGAGGGCGCGTCTTGGTCCAAACGGAACACGTTTTCGGACGTTGATGTTGTAGAGAGGACCGTTTGGACAGAGACAAAGAGAGATAGACAGAAAAGAAAACGAAACACGGAAAAGCACAGAGGAGAGCATGTGGAGGTGTGTCAGATAACGGTGGCAACGACGAGCAAAACCACGAACGCCAGTGGGACGTCTTAAGCGTGCTCTACGCGAGCCGCCCACTTACAAGCACATTGGGTGACATTTAAACGGAGCGGATGTGGCTTGGTTGAGGGCACGTGTTCGGTAGGTCGAATTAAGAATGCTCTTTTGAGCAGGAGAAAAAAGGTGTAGGATTTGTCGAGTGAGATACGACTGAATCAGCTACGTTAGAGGATAAGATGTATAGCGCTGTCTTGAAGGAGCCACTGTGCCTTCTATAAAGGCGACTCCGGCGATTTGTCGATGTCAACTCCCCTTAATAAAATGTTGGATACACGTTCTCGTTTGCACTCTGGTTATCTGTGCCAACCGAAATCACCGCAAGTCATTTAGTTTTCCTGAAAATAAAATTTAAAGATTCGTTGTGTGTTCTCGACTCATGCCCACGAATGTATGATTTTGTGACGTCAGAGACTATACACCGCCACTTCGCCCAGAAACGACCAAGCTGGCACCCTCTTCTACGAGACGACGGCCGAGAATAATAGTTTTGACAGATGTGATAACTAGGGCTTCTGGTCGTCTTGTCGCATGCTCATTGCGTCGAGCTTGGGCACGTCAGCTGCCTCGCGCGAAGGTGACCGGTCAAAAGCAAACAGCGATCCTTCAGCGCTCATACTGTCGCTAAAATCGTCGCTGAAATTGCCGCTGTCTCGTTTGAAAAAGCTGCAGAACCTTCCCATGTCGTCAGGAGACATAAGACGCCAACAGCTTCGCCTTTCTTGGCATCCGTGTCAAAAAATAAATTACAATCTCTTAATATGGTAAAAAAAAAAAATGCTGGAGTTGCTTTCAAGCGCATTTACAAGCTATCTTTGCTACTGCCATTGCAACAGAGTCCGCGAATGTGGAGCCGTATTCACGGTGCTCTTATGGCCGGTTGCTTTCCCTAATTATATGTCCATGCAATATGGTCTGGTTAGAATTTGATATTAGGAAAAAATACCAGCATAAGAACTTTTTGTGAACACGGGCCCTCAGGAGTAGGCCGTGTAATGATACATTTTTCAGTGATTCATGATGAATGTTTTAAATCTAAGTAAAAAAGAAAATGAAAGCGACGAGTACTGCGCGAGAAGCGCTAATCAGGATTCACAAAGCTTTTCGTCCGTAAGTGCTGTTTGCCTTTGGCTCACTGCCTTCGCTATTAACGCGTCCAAAATCATAATTGGCTGTCATCTGCTCTCATGAACAAGCGTAAGAACATTTTTTGAAACCGGGCCTGAATTTAGTCGTTGGGTTTAACGTTCCAAAGCAACATAAGAGCTATAAAGCACACCACATACAGAGGATGGCCCCGGATTAGCTCGGACCACTTATCAACCAAACATTTTATTCCGACAGGTCCTACGCAGCCCCAACCTCGAAGAACAGTTATGGGCTGTCCAACGGGCCCGCGACGCGGCGGAGATCCGTCCGTCCGTCCGTCCGTCCGTCCGTCCGTCCGTCCGTCCGTCCGTCCATCCGTCCATCCATCCATCCATCCATCCATCCATCCATCCATCCATCCATCCATCCATCCATCCATCCATCCATCCATCCATCCATCCATCCATCCACCCATCAAAGGGGACGTACCATTGGGTAGTTTAAATGTTAAATGGGTCCGAAGCTGGCTCAGTGCATGGGTGTTATTACACTCTGCTTCCATCAGAATGCGGCCCACATGGCCGACGATGTGACCCACTACCTCGAACACAACAGCGAAACCCCTCATTCCACTTAACCACCTCAGCGAGCAGTAGTAGTAACTTTACTTCATTTTGAAGTTATAGGGCAAGTATGAGTTAGGTCCCCTAGTCCAGGACTCCTCTGGCCTGTGCGGCTCGCTGGGCTTGGTCGAACAGAGCAACTTGGCTCTCCAAATCCTTGCTCGTAAACCAGACCTCTCACGGTCTTTCAAATGGTTTCGTCCCGGACGCTTACGAATTAATTCACACTTTTCTTGCGAGCATTGCATCCCTGATTCTTTAGTGAACCTCTCTACTTTCGAGATAGCTACCTGTAGGAAATTCTGCTTGTTTTCCGCATGAGCCTTTATGTGCCTAGATCGCTATATGGTCGGCTAAAATTGCATGCCCAGGTCCTTCTATTCCCCTATCTCTATTGCTAACTTCCTCATTCCCATGTTGAAGAGTAGAGGGGAAATTATCGAACCCTGGGGGCTTCCTCTGTTTGGCATCCGTAAAGGTTCTGACCTATAGTCGATCCCAGGCCTAGTGGTGCCGTTCTATTGCTAAGGAAAGAGCGTATGTATTGGTACACTTTCTCTCCGCATCCAATTTTCTCTAGTTCTTCGAGGATGAGGCTATGTGCTATTGGGCCAAAGGCATTCTTTATATCTAGTGCTCGGATGGTTTTGTTGTCGCTGCCGTTTGGTGGGTTTAGGGTTTCCTTCTTTGATAAGAGGAATCAGTCTTGTGCTGAGACGTGTGGTCGGATTGCGAACATGTAATCTTGTGGTTTTCTAAGTGGTTAATTAATCTTGCCTGTGTGGCTTTCTCAAACAGCTTTCCCATGCACGAAGTAAGTGAGATGGGGCGCACATTCTTTAGGTTTCGGGTTTTCCTCCGTTCGGGTATTGATAAGATGTTTGTCTCTTTCCACTCTTGTGGCACCTCACCTCCCTCCATCCAGACTTATTCGCTGAAAAATTTGGTAATTTGGGTAAGGGCATTGTGATTTACGCGACGGATCATTGCATTCACGATCCGATGGGTTCCGGGGCCGTGTTTTTGGGCTGCTACGTACACCTCTGCAACCGTTCTGGGTTCGTCAAGCATAGGGTTTGGCAGCCCTCCTCACCAAGCGGGTTTTTGTTAGAATAGGTGGCAATTCAACGTCAAGCAGCTCAAAGAAGAAAAAGAACGTGAAAGAAAGAACGAAACACACGACACAAGCAAATCTGTTTGTATACCTCATTTTTTGTTGTTTATGTCATACATTTTTTCCCGCTGCTACTTTGACCATCGAAGGCAGGTAATATAGAGAGAGGCCGTAATAATACTGCGACTGCATCTTATTAGCGCGCGTCTCAGCGCACCACGGAGCCCAACTCCGCTATATGAAAAGAAGGAAAAAAAAAGGTCGAAAGCGTGCAGGAAAATATGGCATTGTACACTAACCAACGAACCTGTCGCAGTGTCAAACTGTCAATAACAGTCAGTGTTCAGTGCACACTGCAGTGTCATCAAGCGAGGTCTCCAGCTCTGACTAAAGCTCAAACAACGTTACCGTTTGCCTTTCGCAAAAATGAAACACAAAACTGCTAATCAATGCTTGTATATTGAGCTGTTCGCAGTGTACACATATGTATACAAAAAAAAAAAAATGCTAATTACAGTGCTGCAATTTTCGAAGCACTAAGGGTGCCGAAACGGCTTTAAATCTGACCCATGTCAATTTTACGACCCCCTCTCTCATTTTTTTTTTTTTACTCTGCGCGCAAGTGATTGGGCTTTCCCAACCTAGAACGCTGACCTTGAAAGATTGCTTCCAAATTAGGCGAACCTATTCCTGTCATCCGTCATAGCCATAAGCGTAACAACGTAATATCCCGGAGAAAACAAATAAAAAGCCTGACGACACCTAACGTGACAGCAGACGTCATATTCAGCGCCTGACTAAGCTGACAAGGACAGCCAAGACTTGAACACACCCTCCTATCTCTGATCACACTTCCGCTCAACGAACATGCGTCGGTTGCTGCATGTGCGAAGGGCACTGATCCAGCCACGGCGCATTTGCTGACCTAACACACTGACCGCGGCAAATGGCGTATCAATGACCTGCGGCGCGTTTGGTCATCAATAACCATTACCTCAGTCGCCGTGCGGTAGACGCCCCCCGCGAGTTCGAAAACTCCTTCTTCAAGTTGACGGTTCGGCGCTCTGTTCACGAGCTAAGGGAGACGCGTTCGGTTACCCCTTCGAGCACAGAATACGCTGGAGCCCATCAATAAAATGTTTTCGACGTGCCGCCATCGATCTATAGGGGGCGCTCTCTAACACCCTTCGCTTCACGCGCGGACCCGGTATACTTGTTCTCGGTTGCTCAGTCGTGCGTAATGCGCGCCTGCTGTATGCAAAGAGGGATGAGCGGTGGTTGTCGAAACGACTTTAGGGACAGCCCCGACCCGTGCCGTGCCTTCCATTTGTAGGCCACTGAACCAGTGGCACCAGGGTCTTGGAACGCATTTGCGACCGCTCGATGATCGCCGATGGGGCAGAGATGGCGCAAAGCCATTTTACTTTGCGGAGCCTTCGAGCGTATGGAAACGTCAAAGCGGGCAAGGGGTTGTTCGCCAACCTCTATCCAGTCCACTCACCGATTCCTGCCGACACTTTCACATGCACGGGGGCTGGAGGTCGAGACAGTTGTGATACGTGGGGATATCCCAGAGACGTGCTTCCACGTAAAGGCGCACGTAGGGGTACGTTGAAATGAAAGGGGCAACCGGCCTTCTCCGGACGGATGCAAAAGCCGCTGTTATCCCGATTTGTTTTCGCTTTTCTAACTGCTTCATAAGCATGCAAACTTGTCTTACGCTCTTCTGAACACTTTATTGCGTTTTTAGTGTATTTTCGTTTTCATTGCCGAGGATAATGCTGTCTGGAAAGTATGAAGAAAGGACACGCCCTTGTTACACGAACCTTGTACGTATTGTTGAGAGCTACGATATCAGAAACAATGCAGGTCTTAGGGGGATGGGCATGCGAACGACGGCAGGAACACAGTCTGTACGTTACATATATCCAGTGGTATCTTTTCCCTGCGGCGTTGATTCAGCTGCGCACGCTTTGGCAGTGGCCACACAGCAATGACCCTGTGTAAAGACCAATCCCTCGCGGCCGATCGTGATACTTGAATTAGCGTTCGGTGTGTGCCCGGATGTCTAAGCTACAGTGAGCACGCGTCTTTTTGATCGACGGGAGCGCTGCGAATAGCTTCTGGCATCCGAGTCGTGGAAAAACAAATTGAACGATAAGCTGTCACGCCTTTCTTTGCTATTTCAGAGCGCGCCTTGCCGGATACGCCTTCAGCAGCTAAAATAGAGAATTGTGGCCAGGTGTGCGTGCGTGCGTGCGTGCGTGCGTGCGTGCGTGCGTGTGTGTGTGTGTGTGTGTGTGTGTGTGTGTGTGTGTGTGTGTGTGTGTGCGTGTGTGTGTGTGTGTGTGTGTGTGTGTGTGTGACAGACAGACAGATGACTTTATCCTTTTAAGGCTCTTCTCAATTTCAGTCATTTTTAGAAAAAAATAACCACCTGGAGCCTTAGAAGAAACATAAAATAAATAAAGAAATATTGTGGAGTCTATCGGGTGCGAGAGAGATTAGCTAACTTTGTTTTTAGGCTAGTAGGGCGACAGAGAAAAGCGAAGGCAGAATTCCGGCAGAACCCATCTCACGATGAATGTAGCCGTTAATAAGATTATAGCGTCGACGCAATGTAGCGACACACCGTATTGCCACCGTCAAAACGCGTTATGTATGAAGCGTGTGCGCAGCTACGCTCCTGCCTCGCGCTGCTCAGTGGACACGCTGTGCCATCTAGCGGCGCCGGCATGAAGTACACGCGTGGCGCGTGCGTAAACATATATCTACACTGAACTGCATCAATGTAAATGACACATGTTCAATTCCGCCCAGCACCGGAAATTTTAAATGATTAATTTTCGTGCTCGTCGAAGAGCGGATACCCTTTAGCACGTGCTCAGTGACCTACGTAGGCGTCAAAGAGGTTAATTGAAGAACGGCTCACGCCCCGTGGCACATAACCAGTGACCAAGAAGAGGCTCGTTGAAGAGCGGCACGTACTCCCACACACCCTGTTACGTAAGTTTACGTGAAAGGCGTCCATTGCAGCGCTTCACATACAAGGCCGCACATGTCCCGTGACCCGAGATGGGGCGAAAGAGATGGGTGACGGCATACACTTCGCTACAAATGGAAAACTGAACGAGCTGACATCGTCAGGTGGTAGCGCCGACGAGAAGCATACATGCGTGACAACGAGCGCTAGACCAGTGTCATATTGGACTATATACTAGACGGCAAGTGCGCCGCTGTCATCGCCAGCAGCGACAATTAGAACGATGGAAACAAAAAAATTAGCAGCAGTGATTCTAGGTTTTTTGCCAAGACGCAGACGTTCCGGCTCATGAGAATGGTCAGTGTTGTATGATTGTTATAGCGAGGTCCGCCCAATTGCGATAGGCATGCCTTGACGTTTCGCGGTGCCGTAGATCAGAGCGCCGCTGTAAGCTCTTATGAAGAAGAAAAGCATAAGGAGAAAAGAAAACATATCGAGAGTGAAAGATAACATGACTTTTATCGATTACGTACCTCTATCCGAGATTTTTTTAGTCACAAGATATTGCAATTGTACGTACACATGGTGCGCGTTGATCAAGCTGTCAATCACATCGAATTTTCGCGACAAGTGGGTAGCATGTATCTATGGGTCAACACTGAAAAAAAAAAAATAGATTTTGAGCAATAGCTTTTTGTAGCGACTATCCATGGTCGTTGGTCTGTATCGGCGTTCATAACCTAAAACAAGCTGATTTCCCAAGACGTGGTGTGTTTTAGATGTCCGGCGTGATGGACCGCGTTTCTCACAGAGTAGACGACAGTTGCGGTGGCAACGAATCAGCTTATACAGGGTGTCCCAACTATCATGCACCAAGATTTAAAAATATGCAAATGCCACGTAGCTGAACAGGATCAAGGTAATGTTGTTTGCCGTCGTTTGGGGATACTCAGATTATTTCTGCATTTGCCTAATTACATATTTAGTGTTAATAATTAATTAACTTAATTTTCAAATATAGTTAGATGAAAAGTGTCAATCAGAAAATTGTAGAGTAACATGAAAAGCTCCCGGTACAGCTTTCTGTTGCTAAGTACGTGCTACATAAAGGTGTTTTCCCGAGCGTGAAAGAAGCCCGCGAATACACGTAGAATTGCTTCGCAACTGGCCGGCCCTACATGGTCGCGTAGGGTGAGATGATTCACGTGGAGGGAAGCTCCCCAGTCACCTGGGTGAGAGCGTGTGTAAGGCGTATATAAACCCGCATCGATATCGCTATCAATGCTTCGCCCATTGTGCGAAACTATTTTACAGGGCCCCTCACCAGGCCACACAGCAAATTTTGGTTATACGCTGGAAGTTGTTACGTGCCCTCTAAGGAGAGTTCTCCCGCGAAAACTTTTCAAGTTAGTTCATTAGTAGCAGCGATAGAAATACTTGAAGTGCCGCGAACCCACGATTTCAGGAGGCGAGCGTCACCGCCATCATAGACTATCTCTCCACTTGCCCCGTCTAGCCTCCGCAAGTGAAATTCCTGCTCTGGCTTCTTCCATACCGGAGCCGGAGGGCCACGCGACGAATACGTCACGGGCCGCGCCTTCTTTTTTGTTTTCTCTCTCTCTCTCCATCTCTCTCTCTCTCTCTCTCTCTCTCGCATTTTTGCTGAGTGGCGCACTTCCGGTGACGGTCTCGCGCGCTAGCTGTTGCGTTTGTCTCGTTTCGCGCAGCGGATGATTTTGCACGCTCTGCACGATTGGGAACACCTGATTAGCCGTATAAGTTAGTGCCACAATCACTAGCACTGAGACATGCGCGAGAGGACGAAAGAGCATGATCACGGCGCTGAAACATGCTAGAAAATGACATAGTTTCGTTCTCTGCGTGCGCGACTGCACGGCGTGAAAACAAGCAGACGAAACGGAAGTACATCTCTCTTGCTACAGTACGAAGTAAAAGAAAGACACGCAGACATTCAGTTTGTACGTTTTATTATTTCTCTAAATTTTAATTCATCTGTTGAAGCAGCGGATTAAACAAATAACTGATGTTGCCTTGCACAATTTTACAAGTCACGTGTCACTATGCGTGACGTCACAGCACTGCCATGTACGTAGGCGCACTTGCGCAATTGAAGTCGGCTCTGCGGCTGGGAGCGCGGTGCCCGCGAGAAGGGCAGACGGCGTTTGGTTTGAAATTTAAGCTCTTTCCGCGGCGTGTAGCAGACACGATTGTTAGTGCGCACTGCGCTGGTAATCTCAATATGGTCCGACCTGGTGAGGAACCCTTCAAGGTAAAAACCCTTACACACAAGAGGCGTTACTACCCACCAAACTTCTTTTTCTTCGTACTCCATAGGAAGTTACTGTCTCACAACGACGAAGCGAGTAGGTACACTTCAAGTGTAGAGGGGCTAACACAACACGATGGTCATTTTTAGCCCGAGTGCGTTTCTGACGGGTCGAGATCGTAACGGCACCGAACGTCGAGGTAAGACATGTGAGCTTGAGAGCACGGCTTCTGGCTCTTCGTTCCAGGCGGAGAACCAATCACATCCTCCGAGATCCGACGGACCACGCGTTGCCGCCGCCTGCCCTTCCATCTCGGAGGTCATGCGCGAGCAGTCGACGAAACCTTACCTATTTCAGATTCAGCTTGCCAAGAGGGTCAAGCCGAGTCCGAATCTAAGCCGTACAGGGGGCGGGTTGTCTCGCCGACTTTGCACCAGCAAAGCCCGTATATGACATTATAGCGTTTACATGACTTATTTAAACTGGTGCTTATAGGTCGTGTCCGCGTAAGTGCCCCGATGCAAATGCGGTCGTGCGAAGACACGCCAAAGAGCGCGCGCAATTTTTGGACGAGCGCGGAAACGCGTTCCCTCCCGCATTCTAACCAGGCGAAGCAAATTTCTGGGTCTCTTCGGTTCGTCGTCTTAGATAGTCCAACGCTGCCCGATAAGCTGCATTCATCGGCGTCCATTAGCTGACAGCAGCGGCCGCGCACTCCCGTTCGCTAAATGGAAGAGAACATTTGTAGTAACGCCTGCGCCATCCGCTTTGTCTCTTCTTCGTTAGCTTGATTTTGACATGCTCTGTGTCATGTATCACATTCAGCATGCATAACTCTGTTAGAAGCCACAATATACGCACTGAATTGCAACTTAAGAGGCTAGTGCAAGAAGAAGAGGAAGAAGAGAAAGGAAATGAAGTAGAGCACCCCCCCCCACGTTCGTCCCACCCCGTGTCGAGGAGGAGGAGTAGGTTTGCTTGCCGCAGGCAGACCTAACCTAGGCAAAGATGCCGGCAATTGCTGCGCCCGACCGGCACCTATAAAACGCATCAATACCTTGATTTGGGCAAGTTGGTTCATCTTGACGGTTTTCATAAAACGCGCTAAAAACGAGGACGAAAGGAACACATACGACAGGAATAGCGCCATTTCTGTCGTATGCGTTCCTTTCGTGCTAGTTGTCAGCGAGTTTTATGAAAACTGTCCATAAAACGCGGTACAGCCTGAAGCTCGTCACAGTCTATCTGGTAACCACACCCGGTATCCCGAGCAATTCGACACGCGTAGCGCAACACGTTGCGCATTATGCAAACTACGTCGACGCACATGACTCACCATTCACACTCGAACCCCGTATCATGTAGGAAGTTTGGGAGGAACATAAGCTACTCTCTCTCTCTCTCTCTCTCTCTCTCGAATCTCCAATGTCCTCGCGGGGACCAAATGTCACTTATACTTGAGTGTGGGGCTCTCTTGCGCTTCAGTCCATTCATTGATACATTAAGTTCAGCGTTGGCACTCCAGTAAGTACGGGTAAATGTATTGTATAATTGGAAACAATATAATTGTATAATTGGAAGCATTGTACTGCTTCTTTGTATTTGTAGTTCATTTTGACATGTTATGCTCTGCCTCTTCATAACTATTATTGCATATTAGAAACATTGTATGCCTTTTGTATTTAAAGTCGTTTGTTTTTCTGTCTTCTTTTTACCAATCCCCTCTGTAATGTCTGTTGACGCTGGGGGTATCATAAATATATAAATAAAAAAAATAAACGCCATCAAGAGACCGACAATGCCCACACGGCGATGATGTGATAACTCTTGTCTTGCACCGCATCACCCTGGCATCATACAAGATGTGGACGTGCTGAACAAGGTGCGCTGCAGTGGCCATAGGATGGTAAGAACTCGAATTAGCCTAGACCTGAGGAGGGAACGGAACCAACTGGCACATAAGAAGTCGATCAATGAGTTCGCGGTAAGAGGGAAAATACAGGAATTCCAGATCAAGCTACAGAACAGGTATTCGGCTTTGACTCAGGAACAGGACCTTAGTGTTGAAGCAATGAACGACAATCTTGTGGGCATCATTAAGGAGTGTGCAATAGAAGTCGGTGGTAACTCCGTTAGACAGGATACCAGTAAGCTATCGCAGGAGACGAAAGATCTGACCAAGAAACGCCAATGTATGAAAGCCTCTAACCCTACAGCTAGAATAGAACTGGCAGAACTTTCGAAGTTAATCAACAAGCGTAAGACAGCTGACATAAGGAAGTATAATATGGATAGAATTGAACATGCTCTCAGGAACGGAGGAAGCCTAAAAGCAGTGAAGAAGAAACTAGGAATTGGCAAGAAGCAGATGTATGCGTTAAGAGACAAAGCCGGAAATATCATTACTAATATGGATGAGATAGTTCAAGTGGCTGAGGAGTTCTACAGAGATTTATACAGTACCAGTGGCACCCACGACGATAATGGAAGAGAGAATAGTCTAGAGGAATTCGAAATCCCACAGGTAACACCGGGAGAAGTAAAGAAAGCCTTGGGAGCTATGCAAAGGGGGAAGGCAGCTGCGGAGGATCAGGTAACAGCAGATTTGTTGAAGGATGGTGGGCAGATTGTTCTAGAGAAACTGGCCACCCTGCATACGCAATGCCTCAGGACTTCGAGCGTACCGGAATCTTGGATAAACGCTAACATAATCATAATCCATAAGAAAGGGGACGCCAAAGACTTGAAAAATTATAGACCGATCAGTTTACTGTCCGTTGCCTACAAAGTATTTACTAAGGTAATTGCAAATAGAATCAGGAACACCTTAGACTTCCGTCAACCAAAGGACCAGGCAGGATTCCGTAAAGGCTACTCAACAATAGACCATATTCACACTATCAATCAGGTGATAGAAAAATGTGCGGAATATAACCAACCTTTATATATAGCTTTCATTGATTACGAGAAAGCGTTTGATTCAGTCGAAACCTCGGCAGTCATGGAAGCATTGCGGAATCAGGGTGTAGACGAGCCGTATGTAAAAATACTGAAAGATATCTATAGCGGCTCCACAGCCACCGTATAGTCCTCCATAAAGAAAGCAACAAAATCCCAATAAAGAAAGGCGTCAGGCAGGGAGATACGATCTCTCCGATGCTATTCACAGCGTGTTTACAGGAGGTATTCAGAGACCTGGATTGGGAAGAATTGGGGATAAGAATTAATGGAGAATACCTTAGTAACTTGCGATTCGCTGATGATATTGCCTTGCTTAGTAACTCAGGGGACCAACTGCAATGCATGCTCACTGACCTGGAGAGGCAAAGCCGAAGGGTGGGTCTAAAAATTAATCTGCAGAAAACTAAAGTAATGTTTAACAGTCTCGGAAGGGAACAGCAGTTTACAATAGGTAGTGAGGCACTGGAAGTGGTAAGGGAATACATCTACTTAGGACAGGTAGTGACTGCGGATCCGGATCATGAGACTGAAATAATCAGAAGAATAAGAATGGGCTGGGGTGCGTTTGGCAGGCATTCTCAGATCATGAACAGCAGGTTGCCATTATCCCTCAAGAGAAAAGTTTATAACAGCTGTGTCTTACCAGTACTCACGTACGGGGCAGAAACCTGGAGGCTTACGAAAACGGTTCTACTTAAATTGAGAACGACGCAACGAGCTATGGAAAGAAAAATGATAGGTGTAACGTTAAGGGGTAAGAAAAGAGCAGATTGGGTGAGGGAACAAACGCGAGTTAATGATATCTTAGTTGAAATCGAGAAAAAGAAATGGGCATGGGCAGGACATGTAATGAGGAGGGAAGATAACCGATGGTCATTAAGAGTTACGGAATGAATTCCAAGGGAAGGAAAGCGTAGCAGAGGGCGGCAGAAAGTTAGGTGGGCGGATGAGATTAAGAAGTTTGCAGGGACAACATGGCCACAATTAGTACATGACCGGGGTAGTTGGAGAAGTATGGGAGAGGCCTTTGCCCTGCAGTGGGCATAACCAGGCTGATGATGATGATGATGGATCGAGTTTGCGCTGACCATGTGCGGATGCGATGACGTAGAGCGGCTTCAGTTATGTTAACCACGCAAAATCGGTGTGGTGGCGACCGCAGGGAACCTAAGTGGCTCCGGTTTCATATGTCTCTTTTCGCTTCTTGAGGCGCCTTCTTCGTTGGCCCGAACTACAACGCTTTGAGCGCAAGACTGTTAGTGACCTCGTTGCCAGCTACCGCGATATGTGAAGGGACCCGCTGAAAACCGGTGATAAATCATACGTCCTGTAATTCTTTACGAGCAAGTAATGTACGCTAGATGCGCTTGTCAAGGGGACACCCACACTGTGACAGCTAGCTGCACGCAGCATTGGTGTCCGAAAAGAGAACGACAAGCTGAGGCTGATAGGAATTCAGTCGCGGAATGAGAGGAGTATTCGTTTGAGCGCAGTAAAGAAAAAAATGCACGTGCTCTATGTGACTGATTTTGGTTCATTAGGGAGCTTTGTATTAAAGGACGCTTGCACCCTAAAGACACTGCATATCGTCATACATTAAAGGAGGCAAACGGGGCTCGCGTTCCACTCTCGTACGCAAGCCGCTCGCCTCTTCTATTCTAAAACTCTCTATTTGAAACAACCTTGGCACCCTCCATCACGAAACCAGTTTCGCCGCAGATCACCATCTCACTAAATTAGAAGAGACGCCGCCACTTCCTGCAAGCCCGGCATCGCTCCGTCCTCGCACAGCGTCTTCAGGCCGACCGTTTATGCAAAACGGTATCAAAGCGGAGCGCGGGGTCCGTTATCTTCCTTTTTTCACGGGTCGCGCTTTAACTCAGCGCTCGGCGAGCACAATCACAGAGCCGCTACGACGAAGCCGTCCACCTGAGAGACCAAGAGACGTGCCGACGCAGCTTTCTTGCGATTAGTGGACCCTTTTGAGAAAGGCGTGCGGCCGACCTAACTCCGACTCCGGTAACTATATACTTGGTACGTGGGTCGGCCTGTCTCCCATTTCTTTGACCATGTACAAAAAAGGAAGTGCGGAAGAACAACATATACAAAGCCGCAGACGAAGCCCGCAAGGAAACAAAAAGAAAGGGAGCAAGGGAAAACTCCCTGCCCAGCCCTAATCCGTCGCTCATTCATGCTTTGCTCTCCCGGCGAAAGGAGAAAGGAGGAACTGGAAAACGTCTTCCGCACAAAGGACCGTTTTCAAAGAGGATGCGGCGGGTTCCTCAGCGATGAAACAAATGGCCGCGCGGAGCGCCCGCAGCCAGCTGATTATCCGCTAAGACTAAATCTTTGACCTCGGCGATTCCGTCGTGCGTGCCCGCGTGCCTTCGGCGTCGAAGCACCAAGGCACCGCCGACGCCGAAGAAACCGGCACCGCCGACAAGGCCCGGAGTGCCGCTTGGCGGCCGAGCGGTCGCGCGACGCTGATAGGAAGAATAGAAAAGCGCGCGCGGACGTGTGTGGTAGCGCGCACTGAAACAAAAGAGCGAGATCCGAGAGTTGTAGAGAGAGGGGGGGGGGAATCGGCGTTTGTGCGGGCCGCCAGACAGACTTCCGGTCGGATAACGGGGCCGGCCGGTGGAAGGGCCTGAAAAGAAAAGTTCCGGCTCGGGCCGGCGGGGAGAGCGATTTAGGATCGCTCGGCCGCTCGAAGCCAGTTAACACGCCGTTAACCTCGAACTTGAACTTGAAGCGTCCGAGAGCGCAGGGGAACGTGAGAGATATTCTCTTCTCTCGGTCCCACTCGGAAAGGGCGAGCCGCTGTTGGGCGACGAGGAAGGAAGAAAGGATAACAGGTCCCTCTGCAAATCCGTCGGCGGGTTATGCAGTTCCTTCCTTCCTGCGTGGCGTGCCGCGAGCGCTGCACGCTTGCTTTAACTTAAGGGAGGGGCGCGCTGCGCGGACCTCGATCCGACAGGCGCTCGTTCGCGTTTGTCTTTCATTCTTTCTCTCCTTTTCTCTCTATTTTTAGTTTTTTTTTCCCCTTCGAGGCGTGGTGGTGGCACGACCACCGACGGCGGAGTGAAACGATGGCCGTTCGATTCTGTGCCTCGAGGCGCGGTCGGATCGGGGCGTATGTGCACGTACGAGGAAGAAGACGTTCGCAGTGAATGACGACGTTATGGTCGCTTTCGTTCTCCATTGTGCCGCGAACGGGAACCTTCGATACGACGTTCGGCAGAGATGCTTACGGTCATCGATTCGCATTGTCCCCGAAAACCACAGGGCTATACTTCAAAAGGACCATATCTCTGTTTGTTCCTTGCTGCGTGCCTAACTCGCTTTATTCTACGTCTACGACTTCATTTCGCGTTGCACCGGCGACTTTACCTCGCGATGAGACGAGGTCGGTGTACCACGGGTCAAGCCTTATTTCCGGTTGACACTGCCATTGTGAACAGGCACGCACGCGACGAAAAGGAAACACGCGTGCCTCCCTTTTGTGACGGTGAGGTAGAACTTGTATCAAGGCCTTTTGCTATACGATTGCTGCTGGTGATGCGAGGGAAGGCCTTCAGGGTAAACTGAATCACTAGTGAGGAGAAATAAGTGACATCCGCAATGAAAAAAGGTAAAGTCCAATAACTTCTGAAAACTGGGTAAGAAGTTACGAAAACGTGGTTGTAAGCACAATTGATTTTATGCAGGAAGCAGCCGCACGAAACTATACGGAGAGAAGTTCATGCCATGGGTGTGGCATTGCTCCAGCTATAAGCCATGGCAAACCGAAAAATTGCGCTAAATCCGAGCACAACAAAACTGTTCGCGTTTTGCTCAAGCGACTGTATCAGCGCGACGGGACCAGGACAGAGCAAGTGTCATGGCATCCTTATTTTTATATTGGTCCCGGCGCAGCTGCTCCAGCAATGTCATATAAGCCGCGGCGAATGTGCTGTATACTTAGCAGGTTATACCTGCAGCGATAAAGCCGCGATGGTGGGATCGAAGCAGGCTGTCGCACGGTATAGCGTCTAGTCAGAGATGTGACGTCGATACGTAACCAGCTGTAGAAAACGAATGAGACGTGAATGACGATTCGCTCCGAACCGGCAGTCACGCCATCTGCTATGCGGACGAGCTTTATGCTTATGGTTTAAAATTCGCGTCGTGTCTCATTAAACCACTCTGTCGCACGCACGCAGGGAGAACGTGTGGTACCTCAGTAGACTTTTGAATGCTGTAGCAGCAGTCGTTCTTTCATCTGAGAAGGCGTTACTCCTTGCTAACTACCGCACGGAGAACGATCGAGCGTCCAAGTGTGCAGATCTCTATTGTGCAACATCGCCGGCATTGAGTCGAAGCAACTCCACGGGAGCTCGGCCCCGTTATGCTGGGAAACGCCGACGCAGAGCGGACTCATGCATGCGGTAGCAGCCCCGGAAGCGCTTGCCTGCGCTCAATGGGAAAACGACCTGCCGGCAACTGGTCCGTTACTGAATTATATATAGTCCGAGCAGCGCGCGCTCGCGCGCGTGCGGAACTGACTTTCGTCGCGGACGCGTCCCGCATTTTACTGCAGGCGGGAAGGCGAACCCGGCTGATCGCGCACCGGTTGGTTCTCTCGAACTGCAAACGGAGAGACGGAACCAGCTGGGGCCGGGTCCATGGAGCAGCGTTGGAAGATAGATCCCACAGCGCGAGTGGTCAGTTTGCGATGCAGTCCGCGTTTGCGCGCAGTGAACCTAATCGCTACACTCGTCTTAACGCAACGACGCATCCGCCTCGATTCAGGCCTGTTTGGGTTATAAAACAGGGTGCATGGGTTTTATGACCGACGATCTTCTACAGGTAAAGACGCTGCTGTTCTTTACGCGCACTGACTGCAGACACTCGTACTTCAAGGTCGCAGGCCTAAATGGGAAAGCTCAGTGCGGAAACAAAATGTAATTTTCGGCAAGGTGCGTAGAGCTGAGCTGCCTGAAGCGGGACTGCCGACGTTACGATAAGCGGACACATACTTGGCCGTTTTCATATACTTGGTCCGCTTGTTAAATTTGTGTAGTTAGGGAAAGAACGTAGATGGGGGTGCTGTTCATGGTAACGACAGTCCGGTCAGGAAGAAAATGCTGCTTTATTCCCTTGGAGATTGGCGCCACCATCGACAATATCGCGTGTCGTCACGCCACAAACCGCATAATATCAGCACGCCAAGGTTGACAAGGTGAAGATAGGGCAGCAAAGATAGGACCGGAACGAAAACGCCTGCTGCTCCATTTGAGACAGCTCACATTGCTTAACTATTTTCCGCCGCCACGTAACAACTATCACAGCGCGAAACAGAATGCCGATGTCGGGATGAGATTAGAGACGTTGCTGTTGTTCAAGCTATAGTCGAGAATAATTAACCACTGCAGAACGGGAAAGGTATATGAAATACCGCGATGAAAGCAGCAGAACTGCATACCCGCCGAAGGTTCGCCCGTGCCTTGGTTCGATGTCTCCAGCTTAGCTTCTTCCGGGGTCGTCTCGATTCCTCCTGTGCGAGTAAGAAGGTTGAGGGCGAGGTCACCACCGGGAATATACCACGTTCCAGATGTGGCTGATACCAGGGAGACGGGTATACCGGCTGGGTCGCGGCTGCGTCCGCTCTTCAGCCTGCTGAGGTCTGCGCTCTCATCTTTCTTGAGCACACCACCGCTTGGAAGTAACGAGACCACTTTTTCTTGTGAAGCACGACGTGCCTGACAAAAAAAAAAAAAAAAGCACTTAGAAAGCGGCTGGACGACAGGAGACAGACAATAAGAAACAGTAATAAAGCCATGGCGCCTCTATTGTGTTTTTCGTGCGGTCAGCTGTGGCTGCGCGAAAGTAAGAATAAAATTGACATAAGCTGGTCGCGTTCTCTAAGCTGCAGAGTTCAATGCCACCCTTACATCGTCGCTGTTAAAGCGCCCGCGTATTTCATTTGGAAGCAAGTCGTTAAACGGACACCAATGGTGAGCGATAAATGAGGCTATAAAGGGTTGATCACCAGTTTCCTTTAGATCTCCGATCTTTAGAATCTCAATAAAAGAGGCCTTATTAGCGCCTTATCAAAGGCAAGACTGCTAACGCTTGATTTCTAACCAAAACGTCGGGTATAAGTGACTTCAAGGCGTAATATCACGAATTCCTTGTCTGCGTGTGTTTCCTTCTCGAGTGTGCGTTACTATTGCGTGCGGGGAATTCAATACAAGTAATCAGCTTACTAATTATGTCGTCTTTCTTTAAAGAAAGGCTATAATCGAAATAAGTCAGAATGAAATATTCTACAAACTAAAATGAGCCACATAGAACGTCTGTCTCCGTACGTGTGCACTGACGTCATGAAAACAGGAGGATAGGGGGGAGGTCTGGGCGCAATGACACCGGGTAAGTGTATCTTTGCAATACAGAAATCAGACTCGTTTCATGTTTGTATCCTGGCCTTTTACTTGTAAACTGGCCTATTCTGCGTTAAAATTGACCTGTTCATGGTATACTTATGTCACACACACACACACACACACACACACACACACACACACACACACACACACACACACACACACACACACACACACACACATTATATATATATATATATATATATATATATATATATATAAGTTGGCAAGAAGTGACTGAAAAGCTTGTTTGTTCTTTCATAACTACAGGAAAAACGTGTGGAGAGCGATACCTCGGCCACTCAGGTACAGCTTATATAGATTGAGAACGCACAAGGGGCAACGTAGGAAAACTGCGGAAACCTTGACTTGCGATTATTGCCAGTGCAAGCTTACACGCCCCGTGTTTTCAGAGTGAGCGACAGTATATATAGATATTCACCCGCATAAATTCACTAGCGAAACAATATAGGTATCCGAGATCGGGCCATTTCCAAGTTCATTGCATCAGCATTCCTCCCCTGAAGCATAAAAAAAAAGAGTAAATTCTTGCGCTATGACTCTGTGATGCGAATGCGTCGTGTGCTACCGGTTCTTTTAAACAGAAGCTTTCGGAGCGAACACTCCTGTGCTTTGCCGTCAGAGGCTGCTGCTGCTTTTTTTCTGGGTAACTCTTGATGGTGGCGCGAAATGCGTTTCGTGAAAAGGGACAGAAAGAAAGAAGGCAACGAAGCGCTGCTCCTGCTGTTGTCTTTTCGAATAGTTCGCGTTCGGAGTAGCACACGCTAAACGGATCGGCTATGCGTTAGTCACATCTGTGCTTTTCCCTGCAGACGGGCCGGGCCGGCGGCCAGCTCCGTTCTCAACGGAATCATGCAGTTAAGCAACCCCCGATGCTTAAATATCCTCAGCGCAACATACACACGTCTTCGAGTGCACAATTCGATTATTAAAGCGAATGTTTCTATGCTTTATTTTCCGGAGTTTTGGCGCGTCTATTCAGTCGACTTCTTTCAGAGTAAGGTCTACCGCGGTGCTGGAGATAGTGCAATAGTAGAGTTTGCCGATCGGTGGCCTATACCGAAGTTGGCGTTACGAAAAGCGGGTCGATCCCGGAAACAGTGTTAACCGCGGCGCTGTAGAACACGGTGTTTCCGCGTCCTTGCTGATTTCCCGGGGCAGGCGTGTAATATTTATGCTGCAAAAACCCGTTGTATAAGACTAATAGTTTGACATCATTTAATTAACCACTACACGAGAGCTTCGCTCCACATAGATTAAAAAAAAAGAAATGCCTGTTGGATCTGCAGAATTTTCGTTTTTTTTTTTTCTTTCTACTGCTTTCCTATATCTCGTCTCGTCTTCTAGCGCTGCTCTTTCTGTGCGATGGTAGCCAGCCGTGCTGCGTACACTGCCTGCCTGTTTGCCTGCACTGTGGGCAGTGCGAGTGCTGCACCAGATTAGAGAGAGAGAGAGATACAGAGCGTATACAGCCAGACGGGGAGTGCAGTAGGCCGCGGCGCCTTCCGCGTTTTCGGGCCGGCTGCTCTTCGGTAACTTTTGGTGGCGACGGCGGCCTCGCCAGGGAGAGCGGTGCCCCCCTCCTCGCAAAGGGGCAGACGGATTGAAGACGCCGCGCGCGCGTCTCGCGTGCAATCCGCGCGGCCGGCGAGGCCTGAGCGCGCTTGCTCGCTCGTTCGCTCGCGTTCCGCGCAGTCGGCATTCCGGAGCTGCCGCTACGATTATATAGGAAGCCAGAGCGGCGGCGGCGGAGGATGCTCGTTTCTGCCCGACCTGTCTCCGCGCACGGCAGTCCCGCCTGACGCCTTGACGATTGAGCGAATTTCACAACAGCCCGTTGTCGCCGCCGCCGCCTCGGACATGCAAGAGCGGCAGTTGGAGACGAGTTCGACTAGCTACCATGCAACGCTATACGACGACTCCGGAATTCTGTTTTTCTTTTAGTGCCGCGGACATTTTTTCGCCTCGAGGAAGGGGAAGAAGAGCAGGAGGAAGCTAAACGTCCGCCAAGATGTGAACTGAGGTGCCTACTACTGGTCCTTCCTTGCCAGTCCTTCTTTTCCTTTTTTTTTTTCTCTCTCTCTTTCTGTCGCTTCTCTTTTTTTCTCCTACCAGCACTCAGGTGGAATCTGCGGCATCTTGCGGGTTCAACGCTTCGGTGGATCGGCTGGCACGCGCGCGAGCGCCACCGGGCTAACTCGTCCGCTCACGGAAATGCGTCTGCGGCGCGTTGTCACCCTCTGACACGAGGCACATCGTCACGGTGTACCGCTTCGAGGAGTCGGGGTATTGTGAACTGCGAGCTACCTTCGTGGTGCGTGGGATGAAGAGCTCCGAGCGCGGGTTCCCAAATGTAATCCCCCCCCCCCCAACCCTGCCCTGCATGGCACGATGTCGAGATGGGGAAGCCGATAGATGGAAATATTCTGTGAGTGGGAAAAAAAGATGACGCTTGCTAAGCTCCTCAGATGTTTCGATAGATGGAACCCATCTTTTTCAAAGGCTGATTTGTCGTTATTCGCGTGTCAGTTTTACGTTATTACGTTACGTTGCTACATTACCCTGTTGGGTTCGTGTTAACTGGCCCCCAGCGGTACGGCGGGAAGGCTTTTCAATAGGGAAATTGCACCATAAAGCCAATAGTATACGTAACTCCACTTATATATGATGGACACTCCGGATGCAGCAGGCATCTTTTTTCTGTAGTCGCGCGCCATTACGCAGGTGATACTAAATAAGAAGTAGGATGCAGTGTTTCCTTAAATGTACCAGGTGTCAAAAGCGTGGATGACAGCCATGAGGATTTCATTGTTCAATTTTCGTTGAAGATGTACTAGCTAGCGATTATTCTTAAGTATGGCAAGGCCGCCTTCGACGAAGCTCGGTCTGCCTACGATGGCCAGCCTGTCTGTAGTGCATCATCCTGGTTAATTGCTTCTTATTTCTATGAGCACTGGCATAGAATTTTTCTCTGGGCAGGAGAAGCGAAGTGTGAACAAACCTCAATGTGGAGAGTTGGTTGATTGGTGTTCACGCCCCCAGACTGCATCAGGGCTAGATGGGATGCCCTATATCTATATCTATTTGAAATGCGTAGGACAGAAGAAGACGGGCCACGAGACGAGCGACGTTATGGAACGATAGCCAGCGCGAACGCCGCGAAAGGAGACGATGAACATCGAGGAATTAACATCGGCGATGTGAAACGAGCGAGGGGGTAGGAGGGGGAGCCGCATATTAGGAAGACTGACAGAACCAATCAGGGTGATGTGTTAGAAAAGAAGAAAGAAATACTAAAAAGCAAGAATCAAACGCAATACTGCGATTAGCTACGCCGAATGAAGGACTTCATCGGGGGAGGCTCTGGGCCTGACTGCTAAGGTGACTTTACCCGGCGACAATTTTCTGCGGCAGCGCAGCGAAAGCCAGGGAGCTAAAGCACACACTTTCTTTTTCTTTTTTTTTTCATACTGCGGACCCACATGTAGTGCGCGAATGCAAGCAACTGGAAGCTATGTACCGTGAAACAAAAAGTACCATTTATTATTATTTTTCTTTCAACATGTATTTCCTAACAAATAGAAAGCTTGCATAGGAAAAGGACTTCCGCTTGTTGCTGTTCCTAGTTTCCTGGCTTTCTGGTATCCGAGTTTGGTTTGGCTGGTCCTGTAAACAGCCAGCAAAACGTTGGCTTGCTTGTTTTGTTGTTATTGTTGGGGTCTCCAAACGTGGCTCCAGCACAGGCAAACGGCTTCGTCTTCTACCGTTGCCCACAGGCTTCATCTGAGAAGCGATTAAAATATGCTCAAGGACCTCATCGCAACCTCGGCGCATGCGGGTACTACCAGCAAAAATGGACCTAAACATTAATTCCCAAAATGTCCTATTGTCAGCCTCACTGCGTTCGTAATCCGTTTCAGTCCATTAGCAGAGTTGATCGCCCTCGGCGGCTCGGTTTCACCGTGCGGTACCAAAAGGTGCGGAGGCTTTATTGAGTCGTCTCGTCTCGTTCAAGTCGTCTGGTCCCGACAAAAGGCGTTACGCTTCTATACAATACGACCGGGTTACTCACAAGGTACATTCCGCCACATGGTACTGCTGTTACCTGCCGCTTGTTTTTGTTTATACAGATTGTTTGCGGAATAAACAACAAACGAGATATACACAAGAAGGAGCAGAAGACGAAAGTCCCCAACAACAACGAGAAACACTGAACAACGCAACCAAAACAGTATAACTCAACACAACCACCACAACACAACACAACAACCGACGGCAGTTTAACAGCGGGAGGGCCTCCGTGCTCCCCTGTGCTCCCGGAACAACGGACGGGACGGGGGCCTTGAAAAAAGTGCGCCCCGCGTTTAGCCCCATCTCGCGCTCAGAGTCATTATTCTGTTTGGCTCTCTCACTCGATGTGATGAGCAATTACGGCGTGTGTATGTGCGGCTCCGGGGCTGCGACCAGCGGACGCCGTCGCCGCCGCCGTCGTTCGCTTCCGACTCGCCGTGGACAACGACGAAGGCAACGCGTGGCCGCACCGCGTGTGCAGAGCTTATGTGCGGCTGTCTTAAAATTCTGCCGCGGGTGACTGCGCGCGCGCGGTCACTACAGTTCTTCACCTTCACCTTCCAAAATTCTCGCCCCCCCCCCCCCCCCATTCTCCACCTCGAGGCTTTCTTTTCTGACCACCTCACAGCGTCACCTGGCCGCCTCCCCGTATCGCTGCTCAAGGCGTGAGCGCACCTCCTGCAGAGGGGACACAGAGGGAGACTCCATTCTAAGAAAATGAGAGTGTAATCAGCTCCTATATACCGCTGGCCGCCGTAATGCGGCGGCCACCCTCCGTTTAGAGTTCGCCACACTTCCGCTATTTTCTTTTCCTTTTTTTTTTTTTAACGGCAGGCATGCGCCTTGCGCTGCCGCCACTTATGGGCGATTCGCTCACTGTGCCCGAGGAGAGGAGTCGGCTTTTTTTTTTTTTGCGCGTTTGATAAGGAGCCACATTTCCACCGTGTGCGTGTGCGAGTGTGCGTGCGAGAGTGTTAGGACAGTTTGGCCGCTACTACAAGCCTGCCGCATGGGAGAAGACGAGAAGCATATAAACGGCCGCTTATGGCCGCCGTATACGTCGTGTTACTTTGGCATTCACTTCCTGCGGCGATGCAGCGCCTAAATAAACCGAGGCGTGTTGCGCAATGCAATGGCGTTGCCTTCTTTCTTTTTTTGCGTAAGTGCGAGACCAATACCGTGGTTATGCATGGCGTACCGTATATATTATTCACACTCCTAACGTAATCACACTCCTAACGTAACCCTCTATCGTAGACTCTGCGTATTGACTGCGGGTGCAGCTACTAAAGTTGGCCTCTGGACAATTTTAATACTGTGCATCGGCAATACGGATGGATGGATGGATGGATGGATGGATGGATGGATGGATGGATGGATGGATGGATGGATGGATGGATGGATGGATGGATGGATGGATGGATGGATGGACGGACGGACGGACGGACGGACGGATGGACGGACGGACGGACGGATGGATGGACGGACGGACGGACGGACGGACGGATGGATGGACGGACGGACGGACGGACGGACGGACGCATGGATGGATGGATGGATGGATGGATGGATGGATGGATGGATGGATGGACGGATGGATGGATGGATGGATGGATGGATGGATGGATGGATGGATGGATGGATGGATGGATGCTATGAGCATGCCCTCTGAAGCGGGGTGGTGGGTTGCGCTACAAGGCTCTTGTTCTTATTTTGCTTAATGTCCTATATTTAAAAAAAGAAAACAAAAAGCACACATACGAGCAAAGTCATGCGGCGACACAGCTCACCATATTTCGTCGGGGAGCCAAGTCAGAGGTTGCGTGGTCTATCTTTGTGCGCCATCTTGCAGACGGCACCCATTAAACTTCGGCAAGTTCTTGCGGGACCTCGTAGTCCTTGCATAGTTTCACCTCTAAACAATCCGCCTCGGGCATCAAGCAATACAGCGCTGGAAACTCGAAGTTGTATTCAACTTCGAATCGAATCTTCAACCTTTCGATTCCGAGAAAGGCCTGACTATACTCTTTGAGATGTCAATCATCCTGCGCTCCGAGAAACTGCTGATTCTAGCCATTACAAATATTTGCTTTTATGTAGGTAGTGCTTAAACGTATATGGGCCTCCGTGAGCAACTACTACACAGAGGATCACTGTACACACCCACTGTATAGCTGCGCATTATCTATGTACAGTGTACATTTATGGGGCGTTGCAGTATAAGCAACAGTTATCCACGCAGAATCTACCATTAATGTATAAAAAAAGAGGCTCATCCGAAGACACAAAAGCAGCTGCGTTAAGATACGTGTACATAGACGGCATAGTATAGGTTTCCATTGTGTGTTTCGATAATGGCTGGTAGAAATGATGGAAATCAAGAGTATGCCTAAGACATGCTATGATTTGTAATTGCTGTCAGAGGGGGCGCTCGTCGCAAGGGCAGATGTATTAGTATTCATTGTCTATCAGTCTTCGAGATATCTAAATTTTGGGCACAGCGCGACGCCTCTCTGAGTGACGGGCACCCTGTCAATGGCTTAGCCAACGAATGCGCACTGAAGGTGATATCCCTGAAAGTGGCATATCGAGAATAACGCTCGACATTACAAGCAAGATATGTGGTTGACGCTGCAAGATGTACTGCAAGATGTACCAGTTCATTAAAACTTCTTTCTGGGCGAGTTGGTGCATACTTGACTTAACAATTGTAACCGCGCAAATACATCCATCCACAAAGTAACAAGGACGAGACACAAGCGCTTGTGTCTCGTCCTTGTTACTTTGTGGATGCATGTGTTTGCGCTAACTACAATTTTTAAGTCAGGATGTAGCAGATTGGAACTAATTAGGAGCCTGATTTCGGCCGCAGTAAGGAACGCAAACAGAGCAAATGGATGGCTGTACATGGAAGAGAAAGGACAACGGCGAAACAGGTGAAGTATTAATACACCACATTCTTGTAAAAAAAAAAGAAATATTTTTTGTTGTTGAAAATGTCGCTTTATTTCAAGCTTTTTTTTGTGTGTGTGTATGTGTGTGTGCTTGAACCCGACTGCAGTGCATGCACTTCATGCCAGAGTAGGCGTAGTGTAGTGGCGCAGGGCCCCGCTTAAGAGGAAGCTTTAGCTCGGGCCCAACTCCGACGCGGACTATTCAAATACATGTAAAACGCAAAAAGGCTTTTCTGAGATAACCCCTTGACCGATTTTAGTGAAATTTGTTGCATTTGAGAGCGAAAGTTAAAGTATAGTGACTGTTGGAAGCGGAATTTCGATATAGGGTCTGAATTTTGTTAAAAAAATTTTCAACAATTCCAAAGTCTGAAAAAATAGAATCACGAAGTTTACAAGTTAATAGCTCTGCAACCAAAACAGACATCGCGGTTCTGTAAACGGCATCCGTTATATCATTGAAAGCGGACAAATTTCGTATGTCAACTTGCATATTGCGTGAATTAGTTACGTTGTATACATGGGTTCTGCAAAAGCTGTATTTACATATTAATAATTTTTCTGAAATTTATTTTTGACATATCAATTTTGCCCGCTTTAGATGTACTATTAGATGCGATTCACAGAATTGTGGTATCATTTTTCATTGCTGAGCTACAATGTTGTAAACGTAATAGTTCCGTCTTTTGAAAATTTTCGATGTTTGCCAATTTTCAGTAAAAAATCGACGACCTAAATCAAAAGTTCGAGACCAACAGTCACTAGATTTTCAGTTTTCTTTTAAAATGCAACAAACCTCGCCAAATTTGGTGCAGTGGTTGCCGATAAACACGAATTCTCCTTTTACATGTATTTAGATAGGAGCATCCGAGCTAATTAAAGCTTCCGCTTAATACGAAGTTGGAAGCGGGAATTCCGCGCAGCGCCGTACGATGCAGCATACACAATGAGTATTTGCTTTACTCTGTGTCAACCTGAAGAAGGAAAGAACGCTACGAAGGCCATTCCGCCCCGTGGTATCAGCTCCTTGGGACCAACTGTACCACGCGGTGACAGTCGAAGGGCAAGCCAGTCTCACGAGTGTCAAAAAAATTTTGCTGTTGTCGTGTCACCACCATAGAGTGCAAATTTCTCTCAATAAACATTCTACAAGCTACTACACTGCTGAAGTGCGCGTCCCCCGTGCGTTACTAAGGTAAAGAGATCTTTACTTTAATACCACACCATACGCCATTTTGACTCCTTGAGTAGGCTCGTAAACGCCTGGTGACCAACCGCCACCGACAACAACTGCACGTGACGTCACTGCACTAACCCTTAAAAACTAACATGCCGAGGATGACGAGGCCGCCTTTGACGAAGATGGGTCCTCCTATCGAAATGTTGGGCAGCCTTTCTGAAGCACCTTATCCCTGTTTACAAACTTTATACCACAGTGGCGACGGCAATAATGCGTCAGAATCACCTCCAGAATCACCAATCATACGTGATTGTCGCTCAGTGCAAGTCATCGAGAGCTACACTTTACTACCATGCGTAGAACAGATGGCCCATCCTTGTTATTAATCTTTTTCCCTTGCGTTTTACAGAACGTTTGCCGTCATATTCATCATTCATGATAACTGCTTCAGAGTCGAATTGCCGATGCACTAATACACTTTTGTTGAACAAATTTTCGCTCTTCTGTTTTTAAGGATTAATCTATAACGAAGAGCAACACGACGTCGTAAGCCTAACACTTCACACCACCGCATTCTCGAATGCATGTGGTAGCCCGTACAGCTGGCGCTTCGGGGCAAAACAAAAAAAGACATCGGGCGCCTATAGTACGCTCACGCGTTCGTATTCCGAGCGACCGACTCCGCCATTACGGGCATACAGTCACCGCTCGAAATAAAAATGGAAGAGTCCGAGGTTGGGGCCACTTAAGCGGCTGGCTGGGCAGGGTGTGAGAAAAAGAAAAAAGCATTATTTAGGTGTCGGCCAATCGAACGGTGATGCGTGTGGCAATCGCCGCACCATATAGCTCGCGCATATAGTGCGGTAGGATCCTGTTCTGCCCGAGCGAGCCGCGGCCATGCTGACCACGCCAGCTTCCACGGAGGCATCCTTTCTTTATTTACTTCGATCGTGATCGGCCGTCGAGTGTGCGAAGGACGTTTACTGCGCCGGGCAACTTGCGTGCGCTTCGTTTCTCAAAGTGCGCGGCGCGCTGCCGGACCTGCTCGATCGAATTTCCGGATGCGAATGCTGTTTTTCTTTTCATTTTTTTTTTCTTATAAGCTCGCTTAGAGTGCCATCTCAGGTGACTAATGCGGTGGTCGGTGAAACTGCGTCGCAGACAGTTTGGTTTCTATGTGCCCATATATAGAGGTGTAGTAAGCGATGTATACCATCCGCGAAAAAAAAAAAAAAACATTTCGCGTGGAGAATTTCTTAATTAGTTCTCCTCGCGCGGATTTCCTTCTTTACGTTTGGAGGCAAAGTTCAGAAGGGGTGGGGAAGAGTGCGCCGGTATAAATAGCGATGAGCCACCGTTTTTAGCTAGTGTATGGACACGTAAAACAGACTTATATATACATACGAAATACATGTAATCATGTAACACCTATAACCATTGGTCGGCAAGGCGAGCAGAACTCAGACTAATTCACACCCACGCACAAAATAAAAAAAGAAGCGAACATAGCTTAAGACTCACTCAGACCAACATTCGGCAAAGTTAGACTCAGCCTGCTCACTCTGACTTAAATTCGCCAGATATCAGACCGAGCAATGCTTACTCGCGCACAGGCTTATGGAAATCAGACAGGCTCCTATGGAGAAACAAGCTACTATCTCACAGACTCATACATCGGATCCACTTAGATTTACAGCAATACCTGCTCACTAAGGAAGTACAGCTGCATTCTAAGAAGGAGGAAATGGGGTATTGAGGTTACTCCTTTAGGGGAGGAACTGATCTGCCACATCGATTACTCCCCTTAGGGGGTAAGTGCGAGTGCATGAACTGTTACTCCCCATGCGGTTAATCCTTCGAGGAATAACAGTTTCCCTTTTCCGATGCTCGTCAGGGGAGTAACGGTCATTCTTCCGATGCTCCACAGAGGTGGAATTAATGAAATTAGCAATTTACGTCCTGATAAAAAAATTACTGAGCTGAAAAAAAAGTGACCGAAAGTAGCATTCGAACTCACGTCCTCGCGCTCACAGGTCAGGTACTCTAACCACTTCACCAAGGGCAGGCCGGTAGACAGGACAGGATATTGAAACAAGGTTAAGCATCGGAACGCAGGTGCGGCAATATTAAAGCGACTCGGCATTTTGCGCATGCTATGCGGAGAGAGTCTAACGGTGAGTGTACTTGCAATCATAAGCGATTGCGAATAGAAATCTGCCCGAGCATTCTTAGGGCGATTTAATTAATCTGAGGCACTGCGCGATATATATATATATATATATATATATACATATATATATATATATATATATATATATATATATATATATATATATATATATATATATATATATATATATATATATATATATATATATATATATATATATATATATATATATATATATGTGTCTGTGTGTGTGTGTGTGTGTACCGAGCTCAAACGGGGCACCAAAGACGACAGAGAAGGTCAATTTCTCTGTCGCTTAGCGTGTCCCGTTTGAGCTACACATCGCTTCAGTTCGCCATCTCCTTGGAACGGAAGGAACTTACGTACTACTGACCAATAAAATCTACCAGTCTATCAATCACTTGCGCGTTTAATGTGTATCGCTCACTTATGCTGTGCGCACCACGAAGGGCATTACTCTTCACATTCCAGCTTTTAGATTTTATGCAATTTTCTCACGAAGCGGCAAGGTGCTGCTTTGCATCTAGTTCTATAGACAGTGCACGCGAACTTCGAACTATTCACGATCTATAGACAATACCGTTTTCGCCGCATCGCTCCATGACAGGGACGAAAACGGCGAAGTGCATGGGGAGTAACTGTTGTCGTTCGTCCTCCCGTTGCTCTCTTTCCGAGCAAGAACTAAACACTTAGACTCCGTAATTTGCTAACGGCACGCACATTCACGCAGTTAGTCCTTTGAGGGACGAAAGCGCCCTTTTTAGGACTAACTGCCCAGTTTCCCCGGGAATACCGTTTCCCCCAGGATTTCTCTTATATATAGTGTGAGTATACAGTCGCTGCCTTATCAACTCGCCAAAAGGCCTAGGACTATTTCCTTTTAAGCTGTGTAAACGAAAGCGTGTAAGTGTGCGTGTCCAACTACGATGCCACAGAGAAGCCTCGGCAACTTTGGCACATAGATCGCACCCAACACAAGCCAGCTTAGAATTTGAATGTAGCCCTCTCGTAAATCCAAATTTTACAGTAACAGACCTGACCAACTTTAACCTATAGCATTTTACACCTGTAAAACTTATTCAGTACGCAAGTACTTTATTCACACCTGCTCACTGAGTCTGTTCTTACTGGCTCAAGTGAACCCCATTTATGGGTGCAGAATAACCTGGGATCGTGCAGGCTCAGCCTTCAGTGTGACCTCGTGGAGTAAAAATATTGGAAGCACAAATGATGAAGACTTACTTGAACTCACTCAAACTGACGCGAGCTCTCAGTGCGACTCGTTCTGCTCGTATTGACTGAGGCTCGTGCGCCGCTTCTACTCACCTCGACTCGCTCAGACTCGTGCCGACATGGAGGTCACTGCATGCACATGGGGTCAGCGCAGACTCATACTCACGAACTTTTGCAAGTCTGAGTGAGTCAAACTCATCATTGAGCTTGTCGAGCTATATGGTGATGGCAGCTCCGCCAATTTAAAACCGCAAACATAGTGGATTCGTGCAAAAATAAAAACGTATATAACAATGAGGTGAAATCTTGTCCCCCAAAAACGACGTCCGAAAACGAAGCCGGTTATGGCACGGAATAAAAGGGTGAAATTGAGTTGTTTGTTTGTTTGTTGTTAAACAAACGTTTCGGTCATAAAGTGGGCGAGTAGCTAAGTGAACTTTAGAACTTCTTGGTACGTTATCTTATGCAATACATAGGGCCGCGGAAATAAATCCCAGCGCATGACCGCGGATCACAGCGAGCCATTTAAGGACGTGACGGCCCTGCTCTTACGTGACGGTAACGCATGTTTATGTGATACCAGACAACGAACGATTCCTCGCGTTTTACGTCGCAGTACACTCCTACGCATATTTCACTCGAACCTGCATTCTTCTCCTAAATGCCTTTCCGTTTCCGCCAGAGTGGCAATTATGTCCCGCACGCGCGAATTCACTCTCCCCCCTCCCCTCCCCCTTTCGTACGAGAAGACGCCGGAAAACAAGCCTTCGTACGCACGAAGAACCGCTTATATTTATTTCTTGCCCTCCCAGCCAAATGCGCCTGAGCCGGGGCCAGCCGAAAAACCAGGGGTAATTCGTCTTCGATGTTCCCTCCCTACAGCGTTCGCCAGGTCTCATCCGAACGCGCTGCTATTAAGAGGTCGCGCACGTGACGGACAATACATTATCTCACGTATTGTACGTGCCCACCCGCGGGCCACCTGCGCGCGCGGTCAAGAGGACGCAACATCACTACCCCCCACCCCCTCATCAATTTATTCGGAAGGGCGCAAATGGCCATTTTTTCTCAAACGACGACGAAGGCGTGCGCTGCCCTAAAGTAGCGAGCTTTGGGTAAACAAGGTCGGCAAAGAATGGGGGGAAAAGGAGCGAAACAAAAGAGAAATACATTAGGCATTAATACGCAAGCGCGATAGTGTTTGTGCGTGCTCACGTACGTGTGTATGTGGGCGCGTGTGCGTTTGTGCGTGTTCGTCGCGCACGCGTGCGTCCGCTACAGACTGCGCTTGCTTGCATTCTTTTTTTTTTTTTTTTGCTTTGGAAGGCGAGAAGAAAGACGGAGAAATGCTCGAAGTGAGGAAAGAAGAGCCACGGACTGCGGGCCGAGAATGCTAAGTGGTGCTTACTCACGCCGAGCGTGTACGTGGTGGCGGCTGCCAGTTCTCTTCTTAGCTATTCAGCGAGCCGGGATAAGAGCGAATAATTTCTGACGACACGCCGCGGCCATGCGAAAATTGCCGAGAGGCAATGTCTGATGAACGGCTCTTCTCTATAGGTGCGCGCGCGCACTCGGTGGTGGTGAAAGCCGAGGGGCACGCAGAGGGAGATTGATGAGTGAGCTCTTCGTGGTTGTTGGCCGGCCCCTCGTATATAGCGTCTCTTACACGGCCTGGAAACCTAACCCAGCGGGTGCCGAACACGTAAGAAGATTCAGCGATGACGTGATCGGCAGCATCTTTTGCGAGCGTTCCTTACTTCTTAGCTGTAAAGAAATTAAAAAAAAAATAGTACCTCGAAGTTACGAATGGCGGTTTTGCAGCGATATGCTGTACAGTATAGTCCTTTCAATATGAAGACAAGACCGTTGGCCCTTATCACTATTTAGTCCGCATTTATATGCGGTGTCGACGAAATTATATTGTTGAGACACCTTGGGGTTATTCCGCGTTTTTAATAGAATCCATTAGCTCAGCGCAGAGTGCCAACCCTATCCTAATTAAGGCTCGCAGTCTAGCCTAATTGAGTAATGCCCACACTATTACAAGCAGAACACAAAGAGCAAAGTTACGCATTCGTCCTCTAATATTAACTTGATATTAGTTCTAACACTGAAAAATTGAGAGAGAGAGAGAGAGAGAGAGAGAAGTCGAGCTTGAAGTTAACATTACAAAATACCGCATACAAATGCCGGTAGCAGCGATTTCGAATATTAAGTTGGCGGGGAACTTCAGGCTCTTAAGTAAGTGGGCAGCCATGGCTAAATCGCCCTCTATCTTGTTCGAGACATATTGTATAGCTGCTATTGTTCTTAGGATTTTTTGGCGGCATAATAGGCGCGAGCTCCCAAACGTCCCATAATGAAACGGTGTTGTGCATGCATATTTCTTCGCACAACGTACAAATGGCTCTTGGTATAGATTTGCATTGATAGCTTGATTTTGCTCCAGTATTCACTCAAGCACCACGACGGCTGAATGGAAACTGCTGAAAGTGAGAGCTCAGAAACGAAAATTGGCAGACTCCGCTATAGTTTACGTGTACGTAGTGCGAAACAATCGTGATCTTTAGAGTACGGTTGCATGAATAATGTACTGCTGTGCAGAGAATGGTTATGTAGAGATCACAGTTTGTAGAGTGTTTATAATAAAGGAGAATGTTTACAATGGCAAGATATAAACTTAAGAGCAAGCTAAAACCTAGTGTCGAACGTTTCGGCACCTATAATGCACCAGTCTCATTAGTGGCACATTACCCTATGGCCCCAGGGGCCACATGCCCGATGACTCATACCCAGTAGCTCCATTGCACATACCCAACCGCCCCTGTGGACCATAATTTCAATCTGCACTATCAACGGGATCAGCCCGAACGGCGCGAGACAGGCTCGTCAGCCAAAAGGTGGCGCTTTCTTTCTTTTTTTTTTATCTTTTCGATCCATTTTCTTTTATCGCATTTAAAATGTGGATTTCTTGTTTCCCAGAAAAGCCGTTTTCCTTCAAGCAGAAGTCCAACAAGTCTGAGGATCACACGAAGGAGCAGAATTAGAGTGATACGCAGCCATCCAACGAGGGATTCCTTTGGAGCCAGCGCTACAAGTTTCGACAAGTACACTTGTAGAAATTTCGGCTTCAGCGTCATCCTTCGTTCGACCACTGTTGAAACAGAACCCTCACCTGGGACAACTTCTTCAACAACAAAAAAAAAACATGAAGCTCCAGGGTTAATAATAGTCTAGTTAAGCAATGAACGGGCTAGTTGGTGGACGTTCATGATTGCATTGACTTAGTTTTACACCGACGGAGGAACTAAACAACGAAGGCACAGAACAAGGAGGGGGCGTACGTGGCGCAAACTACAAACTCGTTTAATACAGTTAGAGAACACGCCTATATACATGGTGATAGCGGGAGAGGGGGCGGGTTGAAATGTAAGATATGACAAAAGATAGAGAGAGAGAGAAAATGGGAGAAAAGACAGAGAAGTTAGCTCGTGTACGTACAAGCTGGCTACCCTGTGCTGGGGAAAAGGCTAAATGGAATAAAAGGTGCAAGAAGGAAAAAAAAAACATGGGAAAAATTCCCATGATAGCGCCGTGCTACGCGCTACAACCTTTAAAGACGGTCGAACGGTGATGACACGTGATGTTGCGGTGAGCCGGAACAGCGGCGTTCACTTGCACCCGTGGGCTCTGGCAAGCTCTACTCCAGCTTCGATGAGCGTGATACACGGTGTGCTTACGCAATTCTTTTTTTTTTTCTCTGTTGCTAACGCGAGTGGTTCCCAAGAAAGAGAAGTGCTGTAGCACTTCTCTTTCTTGGAAAGCCCTTGCGATAGCAAAAACGCACCCTCCCCTCCCCTCTCAATCATCATGTATATAAGCGTGTTCTTTAACAGTATTAAAGCAGTTGGTAGTGTGCGCCACGTAAGTCCACTTCTTGTTCTTTATGTTCGTTCTTTAGTTACTCTGTCAGTATTATACTAAGCGCAATACAATACTTAATAATAGACATCTGTGCACGTTAAGGAAGTTACTATAGGTACGATCAAAATACTAACCTAGGGAATTGTAAGAATAAAGAGGATGAGGAATGGAGTTTAGCTGCGGGTGGTTCTAGCCCGGCCAAGACATGCTGCCTGAAATCGCTCCGCAAGAGCGTCTCCTCTTTAAAGTGGGAGGACAACGTGGTAAAGACTTGATTAAGCGCCGTGTGAGCCAATCTAACGCTAACAACAAAGGTCAAGGTATTTCAAGGTAATAATATAAAGCAGAGGTAGAATGCTACCACTCAGCTACCGCTCCGCCAAGTTTACTCCGCGCACACCGCGCACACCTACTACATCGAGCGAGTGAGAATGTCGAGTCACTGCTTGCAAAACGTCGCTGCTCGATGAACAGGCAAGCACGAAGAGACGATGCCATGCTGAATACGGATGTTCTGGTCAGGTGACAGGAGGTAAGCAGCATTGAGCTCACTAGTTAGTTTTCTTGGCCACATACCCGAGTAAAGAATGGCCCATTAACTCCGACCTTCGAGTGCCGGGTGCTGACCCTTCGGCGGCAGAGTACTAGTCATGTCTGCCACGAACGGGATAGTTACGGAGCCCGAAGAAGATGTCCCCTTTCCCGTTGTTCCTGCTCAGCAAGTACAACTCATGGATAACTATTAACCAACTGCATTCATTTCATTTATAGTATATAAAAAATGTTACGGTCTAATATATAGCATAGTTACTGCTCGGCATCGCTTGTAATCGTAAAGTTTCAATGTTACGAGTGAACATGCTTCGTCCATCTTGCCGGGATTTGATTGGGACTTGCTGCAGCAGACACGCGGACGTCATTGAGATCACGAACACATTTACGCTCGCTTGCACTGCTTTGCATTTTCCAAACACAGGAAAGAGCGTCACTGTTTCTTTCCTGTCTCAGGAAACAAACACCCAGAGTACGCTATTTCGACGGACACGAAAGAAAACTCATTCAACTCGTCGAAACGGGCAGGCAAAACTGATGACAACAAAATGCTTCCCAGCAACTTAGTTGTGTCTTGTTTTGTTCACGGTATATATCTCTGCTGTTCTCTTTTTTTTTTTTTTTGCGCAGGAAATGGGCGTGCCTGCTTCCACTTGGGAAATCCGCGGATCGGAGCAAAAATATAGAACCCCGATCCATGCGCACGAGTACATATATATAGGCACGCCAACGCCCGCTCAAGCCGCCCTCCCACCTCTTCCCACACGCGCAGCAGGTGCTCGCCTCCCCCCCTTACACACGCTCTCGCACATACGCATGCCCACGTATACACGCGCACGCACACTCGCACACACACACACCGAAAGAAGACGAAGAAAACGGATCGCCCTCAACAACATTGCTTCGCTTTCCCTTTGTCGCCACAATTTGTGGAGCCGGTAGGCGGTGCATCTTCGGGTTCAGTGATGCAAGCTGAGGCCCCCCCTCCCCTCCTCCTTTGAAGACTTTCTCCTTTTCTTACCGCGCCAACCCTCACCGTGAACGAAGTTGAAACGATGCGCCCGGTTCATTGAGCCGATTCCGCCAACGGTCGGAACAGCGGTGATCGTCTGGCGGCAGGGCCTGGCTCCACTCGCTTAGGACGACGGTGTCGTTTGATTACTACCTAGAACGGCGGAGCGAATGGTGTGCCCCACAATGAACAACAATAGCCCCAAGTAGAAAGAAAGAAAGAAAGATCGCAGAATAAGGATACATGCGCGTTATTGTGTAAGGATAGAGTTTGGCTATGCACCTGGGGTTTGCTTACGTGCTCAGTTTATTTTGCCTTGTGTACACATTCGCGGTTTTCCTAGAAAAAAGAGAACCCTTCCGAGAAAACCGAATAGCTTTTGTATACTTTTGGCATTTTCCCGAGCATTAAATTCTAGGGGAAGACCAACCATGATAACAGTTTGCGAGTATGTCGGTAACAACAGTTCCGGCGATAAGTCAGTGTCTGCTGGCGACGCTTCCAGGAAGAAGTAACAAAAGAAAAGGAAGGAAAAGTCACATTCCCAGTGGCACGGTCTTGCAACGTCACCGACTGGACCTCTTTTTTTATTATGCGGGAAAATATAAGGCGTAGAAAAAAAAGAACGTCGGTATCCTCGTAATAGAAAGATCAGGAGAAGAAAACGAGCACATAGAAACCCTCAATTCAAGTCTGCGGTACAACAAAGACAGGAAGTCGCCGCAACAGCGCCGGTAATAGTGTCATCGCTACACAGACCTTCTATTCTCCTCAATCTTCATTGCTCTCTAGTTTACGCGTGCACTGCCCTTAGATTGAGAGAAGGGCGCGCGACTGAGTTGGCACCCGCCAGCGCACGTTTCTCGATTCGAGACGGGAGGGCGGACGTGGTCGGTCGTTTGCGACGGCGTCGTCACGCGACCGTCCATTCCCGCGACGAAACGGCGCGCTACGTACGCTACGCGACCGCGTAGACGTGTCGCTGGTCACTGGGTCCGTTTGTTAACCCCTATTCGTATCGCCTCGCGGTTAGCCTCTCCGACCGAGACGAGTCCGTCGAATCGAGAACTTCACCCGTTTCGGGGCGTTCCTCGCGGGTCACGCCAGTTGCTGCTTTCTTGTCGTATCTTTTTAGTTTCCTTTCTTTTTCTTTCCTTCTCTTTCTCTCTTTCTTTTATGTGTGGATCTCTATGCGTGGCGGCGTTCTTGTTTGATTCCGCGCCGAAGCACCCGCCATTATAGTGTGTACGTCAGTGGCGGCGTGAATCGAACCGCGCGCATGAGCATCGTGTACGTTTCTGCTTGCTTGCGCGCACGCACGCACCCTGTCACGCCTCTGTAGTCTTTAGTGGCACAGCCGAGGCGTAGCCGGAGCGAAAGAGGAACCTCCGGAATGTGATCCCCCAATTTCAGCGCCGACCGTCATCGTCTCTCTCTCTCTCTCTGTCTCTTGTTATTTTGGTTGCGTAATTCCAGCCCCATGAATGCTGTAAGCGCCGGGATTTCTTGAATCCCGCACTATCTATACCTGCATGCCTGCGGCATGGGCGCACTCGACCGGCTATAACTACTTACGGATGAATAGTATACGATGAGCAACCATCGTCGAGTGCACTAATATCCGCTCGCGCGGTTCTACCACTCTGTGTATTGTGCGTAGGGGGTGGTTGCCGCTGCCGCTGTTGCATTCAATGCGAAAAGAGAGAATTCGTGTTCGGTTCACGCGCTTCCGTGTAATCGGACGCTGTGCACAGGATGACCTGTTTGAGCGGGTTAATATATAGTCAGTAGCCAGTCATCGGCATCGGTGTAAACGCGCCCGGTCACTTGTTGACTCGCAGTTAAATCAAACGCTTATTCTGGCACAGGGCTGCACCTCAATACGTTCAGCATAAAATACTACAAATATTACTATGAATGGCTGCATCAAAACGCACCTTTGAATTTGAATAGGCTCCTGCAATGGGAATCAACAGGAACTCACGAGTAAAGCAGGCAATTTCATGCCTGTTCAAGTAAGGGCCCTCGAGTATGTCGTGTTCGGATATAGTATATATACGGGGTGTTCCATGTTAATGTAAACAGATTTTCTTAAATTGCCTTTGGCATACGAAAGAAATTTGCTTATTCAGCTAGATTACGTGAAGAGGCAGACATTACTTACACTGGAAATCAGTATGTATGATTGACTAATAAAGAAAACATTCAGTAATCATATTTTTAACGAATTACTATAGCGCACGTATTGCTATGTACGAATTGAAGCCACTGTTATCAAAAGGCACCTCCACTTAGAACAAATTGTGCAACTAGAACTCGTTTGGAGATAGGCGCAGTCAAACTAGAGGTAAAAATCACCCTTGTCCCATTTGGTTTTCTAATAAAACTCCGTTTTATGCATTGCAGCTAAAATCTACTGGAGCATCAATGCATCTCATCGCAAACTTAGCGAACGCATGTCTCAAACCTGGTCCCCTCGTCAGAACTTGTTTTAAGTGGAATGACTTTAGAGGCCACCGGCTACAGTTTCTAAATTGGAATATGTGCCGCAGGGTTCCTACTTAATTATACCTACTTCTAATTATACGAACAAGGTAAACGTTTGGGCTGGTCGACGGGTCATCCTAAATACGCCTACAGGTCAAGGCTAAACTTAGACAAAAGAAACAACACGTGCAGCGCTGTCAATGTGTCGAGCGTTTTTACATTTCGCCCCAATGTGAATGCCAGGATCACTGCGATCGACTTCACGACCTCGAATTCGGCAACGCTACAGCCAGTATGCTACCGCGGTGGGTGATTGTGCTCCAATTGAGCTACGTGTTTGGCCTGCATATTATCGCTCAACTGTGTTCAGTGTTGCCATTTTGCTCATCAAGTCAACACATTAAGTACATCCGTGATCAAAAGTATACGGACCACAGTTCATAAAAAAAAAGGTGCCCGACGATTACGACACTCCCTAATGCGATATTTGAACGCAGCTCGATGCGTGTTTTCATTTCGCAATAATGGAGGCAAATAATTTGAGTCTAAAATCACCGCATCGACTGGCAGCGGGCCAATGCCGTCAGCGCCTTCGCAGATAGACGGGCAGTATGGGAACGCTAGCGTGGTGCGCGGCATCGGAGCCAGCTATGGAAGAAGACGACGACGAACGCGCGAGCAGTGGCACGAGCACGAGGGGTAGTATGGTAGCACTGGCAAGATGAGCGGCATCAGAGACAGCTGTGGAAGAAGACGACGGCGAACGCGCGAGCAGTGGCACGAGCCCGAGGGGCCGTATGGGAACGCTGGCAAGATGAGCAGCATCGGAGCCAGCTGTGGAAGAAGTCGACGACGAACGCGCGAGCAGTGGCACGAGCGCGTGGGGCAGTACCGGAACGCTGGCAAGATGAGCGGCACCGGAGCCAGCTGTGGACGACGACGGTCGCACGAGCAGTGGCACGAGCGCGTGGGGCAGTATGGGAACGGTGGCAAGATGAGCACCGTCGGAGCCCGCTGTGGAAGAAGACGACGACGAACGCGCGAGCAGTGGCACGAGCGCGTGGGGCAGTACGGGAACGCTGACAAGATGAGCACCGTCGGAGCCCGCTGACGACGACGAACGCGTGAGCAGTGGCACGAGCGCCTGGGCAGTACAGGAACGCTGGCAAGATGAGCACCGTCGGAGCCCGCTATGGAAGAAGACGACGACGAACGCGTGAGCAGTGGCACGAGCGCGTGGGGCAGTACGGGAACGCTGGCAAGATGAGCACCGTCGGAGCCCGCTGCGGAAGAAGACAACGACGAACGCGCGAGCAGTGGCACGAGCGCGTGGGGCAGTACGGGAACGCTGGCAAGATGAGCACCGTCGGAGCCCGCTGCGGAAGAAGACAACGACGAACGCGCGAGCAGTGGCACGAGCGCGTGGGGCAGTACGGGAACGCTGGCAAGATGAGCACCGTCGGAGCCCGCTGTGGACGAAGACGACGACGAACGCGCGAGCAGTGGCACGAGCGCGCGGGGCAGTACGGGAACGCTGGCAAGATGAGCACCGTCGGAGCCCGCTGTGAAAGAAGACGACGACGAACGCGTGAGCAGTGGCACGAGCGCGTGGGGCAGTACGGGAACGCTGGCAAGATGAGCACCGTCGGAGCCCGCTGTGGAAGAAGACGACGACGAACGCGCGAGCAGTGGCACGAGCGCGTGGGGCAGTATGGGAAGGCTGGCAAGATGAGCACCGTCGGAGCCCGCTGTGGAAGAAGACGACGACGAACGCGTGAGCAGTGGCACGAGCGCGTGGGGCAGTACGGGAACGCTGGCAAGATGAGCACCGTCGGAGCCCGCTGTGGAAGAAGACGACGACGAACGCGTGAGCAGTGGCACGAGCGCGTGGGACAGTATGGGAACGCTGGCAAGATGAGCACCGTCGGAGCCCGCTGTGGAAGAAGACCACGACGAACGTGTGAGCAGTGGCACGAGCGCGTGGCGCAGTACGGGAACGCTGGCAAGATGAGCACCGTCGGAGCCCGCTGTGGAAGAAGACGACGACGAACGCGTGAGCAGTGGCACGAGCGCGTGGGGCCGTATGGGAACGCTGGGAAGATGAGCACCGTCGGAGCCCGCTGCGGAAGAAGACGACGACGAACGCGTGAGCAGTGGCACGAGCGCGTGGGGCAGTACGGGAACGCTGGCAAGATTAGCACCGTCGGAGCGCGCTGTGGAAGAAGACGACGACGAACGCGTGAGCAGTGGCACGAGCGCGTGGGGCAGTATGGGAACGCTGGCAAGATGAGCACCGTCGGAGCCCGCTGTGGAAGAAGACGACGACGAACGCGTGAGCAGTGGCACGAGCGCGTGGGGCAGTATGGGAACGCTGGCAAGATGAGCACCGTCGGAGCCCGCTGCGGAAGAAGACGACGACGAACACGTGAGCAGTGGCACGAGCGCGTGGGGCAGTACGGGAACGCCGGCAAGATGAGCGGCACCGGAGCCAGCTGTGGACGAAGACGACGACGATCGCACGAGCAGTGGCGCGAGCGCGTGGGGCAGTATGGGAACGCTGGCAAGGTGAGCACCGTCGGAGCCCGCTGTGGAAGAAGACGACGACGAACGCGTGAGCAGTGGCACGAGCGCGTGGGCAGTATGGGAACGCTGGCAAGATGAGCGGCACCGGAGCCAGCTGTGGGCGAAGACGACGACGAACGCGCGAGCAGTGGCCCCGTATATTTCTAGAGAATGTCCTCAGACTTCGTGGCCTTTACTAACCGCTCTAGCACGAAAGCCCGGCTTGTATGATCTCGGGGTGCGGCGTGTACCGCTTCGTTTCGCGCCAGTCATTCGTGGCCAGGGGGTCAGACGATGTAGGTCTCTGGAACTTGCCATCGTTTCGATATTTCTTGCAAGATTTTCAGAGCTTTGGTGGATATGATGCCTTTTTTGGAAATTACGGCACGCGGATTGCGAGTCGCTCAGTACAGCAGCTATTTCGGTGCATGCGGAGATGGCCAGTGCTATTGCCACTTGTTCGGTCGTGTCTGGATCTCTTACGAGTATCGTGGTACAGGCCTTTTCTTTGCCTTGGGTGATAATTGTGGTTTTTAGGAAAGCGGGTACCCTTGGATACTTCGCCGCACCCGTGTACCTTGTCTTAGGGTCTGCAGAGAATTCTTGTGGAGTGCTCTTACCTGTCTTCTTTCCTTGCGAAAGTTTGGATGGATGTTGCGGGGTATAGGTGCAACTAAGATTGAGTCTCGTATGTGCGCTGGGAGTCTCGATCGATTTGTCGCCCGATCTCGCAGTTGTTTCCACATCGCAACCGAGTCATAGTAGCGCGCTTGTGCCGGTGGGAGTCAATCTGAGTCTTTTAATCTGGTTCGTTTTGTGCGCTTCTGCGTGTTGTTCCCACGTGTTGTGCAGGCCGAGTTTGAGTAATCCTGCCGTAGATGATTTTTCGGGACTTCCCAATGCAGACTTGGTAGCTTTTCTAATCATGATGTATAGTTCCTTGCCAATTTCTGCCTTCTCCAGGGCCTGATATAGGGGGTGCCATACGCGACCCGGCTCGTGATGGCATTCATGGGAGGATAAGAAAATAGGCTTTATCGCGGCATCCTCGGTCCGTACACTTTTGCTAAAGGGAGTGTACACAGAGAACTTCTATATCGAAATGAATGAGTGAGCTGGCGGGCAGGTGGGCATCCGGAAAGGAAGACGAAGGGACAGGCGCGAGCAGTCGGTCAAAACAAAGAGCGCGTGTACGCCCGAGAACCGCAATAACCTTGGCCCGATTACCCAAGTCGCTAGGAACAAGAGGGAGAGGACTAAACATTCGCGCGCATTCAATTAAATACGGGTAGGACGATTCCCAGCACCAAATTCGTACGCCGTAGTATTTCAAAAGGGCAATAAAATGACCGGCATTTGGAGTTCCTTTTTTAATGTTTTGCTTTTTTAGATATACAGCACGAACTCCGTACGAGTGTTCTTGTTTATTGCTTCCGCAGCTGTCCATTCGTGTAGGGTGCGGGACCCCTCAGGTTCAAGGGAGCCCTGTTATCAACCACAGCCATTAAACGTGGGCGCAAACAGCGCGTACACTTGGAGAAACCACAAAATCCGCAGCAAAAGAACAAAAAAAAAGTAAAAAATAAAAAATAAAAGAACCATATTATAATAGGTAAAGAAAAAGCAAAGATATTTTCACCTCTGATACTCTTGGAGTACACTCCGCGTCGTCAGAGATGCCACGTGAAGCCTGGCGCATTTTTACGGCGCTCCCAAAAAGGGCACTCGGACGCCAACGACCGTTTCATTCGTTTGCAGTGAACTGAAAGCTAATTCGCACCGCGTGGCGCCAGCAGCATCAGCAAGCCGTGCGGCGACGAGCTGGCGTCGTCCCACCCCTACACAAACAAACAAGAAAAAAAAAGAGCAAGAAAAACAAAAGAAAAACAAGAAGGGAGGCGTTAAAGCAACTAGAAAAGAAGCGAAACTATCGACAGGGCTATAGGCTTTGAGAGTCCACTTCCTGGATTGTCGGCTTTCCTTCGGTGCCGCAAATCATTCACGCGAAACACACGCAACCCTACTCGACCGGCCCCTTCGTCCTCTTCCTCTCCTCTGTACAATCTTGTAAAGCAACTCCGTACCACTGATACTGGTCCCTCCCCTTACGGATTGCAGTGTGGCTCGGGGACGCGACGCGAATGCGTGTATAACGGAATGCGAGTGCAATGCGCGACGAAACCAAGCGATAGCGCGAGGCCTCCACTGCACCTTCGGGCTACGAGGCGGCTTCTCTTCGCCCGGACCAACCTTGTCTTCATCCGGATCCTCTTTCTTCTAATACAGCGTCTGATTAGAGAGTTCCGTCGGTCAGAAATGAGGAAGGGACACGGAATTGCTCTTACCGTTTCCTTCACTCATAGCAACTAGGACACCGACAGAAACCGACGAGTGAAACTGAGGTGATACTCTTACGCATTTTCCCCCTTATCCGGCGTCTACGTCTCTGTTAGTCGTTCCTTTCTTTTTTTTATGTTCTGCTCTTATTTCGCACTTTCAACGATACCTTGAATACAGATTCGGAATGAAGTTCTGCCGGGTCGCTGGTTGCTTGCGGAGGAGCCAGTCAGATCTGCTTTCTGCCAACTTCAAGTGCAGCGAGTATTCTTTTATTTATTTTTTTTTTGTTTTTGTTTTGACAGCGACGCTGGAAGTACACTACCGCGCACGTAGTCCTCTAGGGTGGCTTAGTGGCTGAGTCTTTCTTCTTCTGAACGCGAAGTCTCGTAGTTCGATACACAGAGCGCTGTGTGTGTCAGATGTGCCTTTCTACTGTCCTTGTTCAGCTTGCGCTACGACAAGATAAGACATGCCGTACATACAAGCCCCTACAGCTATCCTCATCGACAACACTCGTATGGGGGCGGAATGCAAAAAAAAATAATAAATAAAGAAACACTCGCTTACTTAGGTTTAGGTGCACGGTGGAAGGCTTGAGATGGGCTGAAATTAATACAGTATCGGACAAGCATTGTGTCGCGTCGCAAATAAGGTTCTCTCCCCCTGTTTTTTTTGCGAATCTGGGGTGCGTGCTATTCTCTGGTCGGCCCAGCATACAAAATTAACCCGCTCGTTCTTCTAGAGCGGTAGGCTTTTCGAAATTGTCTTGGTTTGCAAAAATGTGTTGCCAACAATCTTTTATATCAAGAGGCACGACTGCCCACTCTTCCCTGCAGATTCCCCGTTCTAACAGCAAAAACATATTTAAACGTTTACGAATCTTCATTGAGACGATCACAATTTGTGTGTACTAGTGAAACGAGGCCATTTTTCGATGAGCATTGGTCCCGTTTACATAGGCCTCAGGTTTTGTTTGTACAAGGTCAGCTAGATCCATTAAGCGTTATAGCACGCGACAACGCCTGCCCAGACAAGCACTGGCCAAATATAAAGACTGAATTTTATTACATATTTCCATACAGTGCCAAACTCCTGCCCACTATATACTTAAATGACATGTAACAAGATCACTTAACACAATTGAGAATAAATGTCATCGCGACTGATGAGTCAATGAGTGAGGAAATAGCGGGTGTGGATATTTTCTCCGAGTCGCTATCCTGGTAATATGTATTACGCCTTCACGATTGTACAACCATTTTTCTGCATGAACAAACAATAAGCTAACATAATGGCTGAACAATCAGCCATTATCTTAGCTCTTCGAAAACTTCCTGTAACTTATTCAACAGTGGTTACAGTGACTGATCCACTGTCAGTATGCACATCACTTCTATCATCTTCAGGCACTGCTGCAGTCCATACTTTTAAATCACTAAGCACTCCAAATTTAAGTCTGGTGCGATTAGTGCGATCGGGGTATTTTCTTAAATATAATGGCTGACACACTTGTGCGGGTATCTCTTGATGGACCAGATGTGTACGTTTTGCCTACTTCGGCGTATGTCACTGCGGCTAGGTTTCGAAAATTTTCTCTATTCCAAGACTCTAGAAAACTGAAGATCCCAATGCCAGAATTTGATCATTTGCTTTTTCCGTGGGACTATAGATGGTGTCCCACACGTAAATTAGAAATCTCCATAACAAGGTTACGCTGCCGCCTACCACCGTTAAATTTTTACCTGTTCAGGTCCGGCCTGGCACCATCCACTGGGTGCTCTGCCCGCCAGAAACCTGAAAACAATGACCGTTTTCTACTAACGTGCCGTCACGTTAGAAACCACAAAAAAACAATTGTACTTTTATTGCGAAAGCTAGATATTTCTTTATTTGCTCAAGATATCCTCCCCTTCGGGGCTTCTTTATTGGACTTTATAGCCTCTGGAACATATGCATGGCCATTTTCGACTATCTATACGACACAAAAAAGGCTGGCTACCATGCTAATCCTAGCTAGCAAGCAAGCAAGCAAGCAAGCAAGCAAGCAAGCAAGCAAGCAAGCAAGCAAAGCAAAGCAAAGCAAAGCAAAGCAAAGCAAAGCAAAGCAAAGCAAGCAAAGCAAGCAAAGCAAGCAAAGCAAGCAAAGCAAGCAAAGCAAGCAAGCAAGCAAGCAAGCAAGCAAGGAAGGAAGGAAGGAAGGAAGGAAGGAAGGTTTTCTTCGGAAGACGGTGGCTTCTCCTTAGCAGAAGCAGACAGAAAATTCTCGTCCACTCTTAATTTTCATTAGTTATTTCCAGTGCATTACAATGACGTCAAATTCTATTCCGTGCCACCGCCACGAGCAGTATGATCGGTTTGATAGCAATTATAGGAGTTTTGAACATTCGTTCTACACATGAATGCGGTATGGAGCACAGGCGAGACCATCTTTCACCTCCACCATTTTCTCATATATTTTTGCCGATATTTATAAAAGAAAGTGCTACCAGTTGAAATAAACGAGCGCTTAAGCACTAGACAAAACGCAGAAGAACGCGAATGAAAGCGTGACTTGTAGCTATGGCGGATGACTATTTAAAAAAAATATTTTCCACTTTACAGGTCATTGTAGGTCACCATACAAATTCCAGCGTTCTCACTAATCGTCTTTCACAGACAGACAAGAAATTTATGCGAGGTCTTGCGCATGGCCTTGCGCAACTTTCTCAAATTACCAACTAAAAAGAAAAAGAAAACTTCGGGCGACGACCCCTCTGATGAAGATGAAGGAACAACAGAAATACGCAAACAAACAGAGAACGCGAAGAGAACAGAGGACGAGACGGGGAGAAGGCATGTACACGATTTCGGTCCTAGAGGCGCATTCATTAAAGACGACATCCGCTGAAGGAAAGAAAAAAAGAGAAAGAGAAATAGAAAAAGAAGACAAGGACGACAGAAAGAACAGAAAAGATTAAAAAGAGAGAGAGAGAGATACTCCACGTAATACCGTGCGCCCTCCTGTGACGCTCCCTGGTGTCCAGTGGGGAAGCCAACGTTACGCAAAAATTAAATATCCTCCGACCTTTCGCTTTCTGGCACTCACACCTCTTTCTTTCTTTTTTCTTTTCTTCTCTGACAAATGCAACAAATCGGTTTAAACGACAAAACAGGTTAGAGTGTTGATACACCCTGTTACCTTCAACACGTAGTGGGCTGCCCAGTCTCGTGAAAGCGAAGCGAAACGAAACTGGCAGCAGCATACTGTAGCACAAACCGAGAAACAGAATTCGAAAGAAAACGGTGACGTGCGAAAAGCAGTGCCCCGTAGCTGCTCTAAATGAAGCAAATATAAATAAATGCTCAAGCAAGCTCGCGCAACAAACAAACAAACAAACAAGTAAACAAGCAAATAAGCAAACAAACAAGTAAACAAACAAACAATCAAGCAAACAAACAAGTAACAAGCAAGCAAACGAACAAACAAACAAACAAACTGGGTGTTAAAACGCGCGCGGAGTGCGAGGAGAGAGCCGCTAAAAATTCCTCGTTAGAGCAGCACATCGGCTCCGCTAATTATCTGCCAGCTCCGACACTACTGGTGGCCCAGCAGCGGCGGTCCGTCGCGCGGAGTGGTTCTACTTGCTCCTTTATCTGGACCGCCTGCTCTTTCTCCGACGCCTCTCGCTGCAATGCGCCTTTCTCGCTGTATACGTCTTCAGGTATATATAAGCTAGTTCTTCGCAGTTCGCCATGGCACCGGCCACCTCGGGCGACCACTGCGCACACGCCGAGCGCTAGTGCAAACTGCTCGCCAGATTCCGGCCACTCCAGCGACCCTGTGCGTTGCCCCCCCCCCTTCTCCCCCAAGGTGGGCCGGCTATATAAGCTGCGCTCTCCCTTTCCCGTTTAGGTTTCCGAAGCCAACCCGCACCACCGACCGTCGCGACCGAACTGATACTGGTAGCACTTCTTAAGAGAAATTCCCGCGTGTCACTATTCCGAGCTGTGGCTGTGCTCGCCATGTAAGTGTTTATATTCAAGGTATTTCATCTAGCTCGTGCGTTGCCAAGGTTTTTTTTATTTGAAAAAAAAAAAATCGCAGTTCCGCCCGGAAGGCGAAGCACCGACTGCGATTATAAATTGGTAGATAGCTATACGAACAAAGGATAATAATTTTATCGGCCGTGTAAAGTTGTAAACATTCGCTTACAAACTAAATTAACGATGGTATAATATGTAAGCGCGATCGAAAGAGGGCGTAGAAAGAAGTCGACACACAGAGACAGCGCTGTCGCTGTGGGCCTGTTCTTTTTTTTGTTTTTCTACGTCCTTGTTCAGTCGCGGTTACACTTCTTTTTTCAGATACAGAATCAGAATTTATTATTAGAAGTTGGGTCACACTACATGTATTTAGTATACAGAAGGCGGTGCCATAGTCAAAGATTGTATCGGGACCTCCTCTATCGTTGATTCAGACCAACTAGCCCGTCAAGGAGGAGGAGGAATAAACTTTTATTCCTCCTCCTCCTTGACGGGCTAGTTGGTCTGAATCCTCTATCATGGATTCAGACCAACTAGCCCGCCAACGTGTTTTAAATAAATTAACAAGCACGGTGTCACGCGTGAGAAGGTAAGCATGAACACATCTCGCTCGACGAGCGCGGAAACTCGCTGTCCAAATTCTGGAGTGAGGAATCGCGGCAGCAGCAACGATCGAATCGACCATCGTGTATCTCTCGCTTCAACGCGAACGAAACGTCGAAAGCACAGCGCATACGAAGCTACCGACAGTACGCGCACTCTGCAAACATCGCAGCTCGCTTTGCAGATGAGGTCCGCGCGGTCGCGCGCTTTGGCTGCGTTGCAGATCGCCTTCAAGAAACGGCGCCCGCACGGCCGTAGCCGTAGCCATAGCCGCCGGAGAAGAACGTCCGCCCTCCCTCGCTTCACCCCCGTGCCTCGCGCGCGGCAGGAGAGGGCGCGTTTCCTGCCCGCCTAACTCACTCGCACACACGAGATTGAGCCGCGTTCGCTGGCTCACCCTCGCAAGCTTTCGCTCGCACAAATAGCACACGGCGCCCGGCGACGATTTTATCGCCCTTGGAGTTTGTACGGAACCTCACGGCGACGGCGACGGCGGAAATGCATCTGGAGTGCCGATTAATTGCTATCGCAATCAAAAATCAATGTGTGGCGTAACGAGAATACAATCAACTTCGTTCAGCGTCCTCCTGAGGAAATTGGAATATTTCTTATATGAGATTAGGTCATTAATTAACGCATGGTTAATTATCCAACGATTAAAGCATTGCTCTAAACATCACACATTTGAGGTAGAAGTTGTAGGGATATTGACAAAGATACAAATATTTTTGTTACCGTGAATATAGCTTCTGTGGTTTTACTTTTTCACCCGCCTTGGTTTTGACGTTGCGCTGCTACGCATGACGTCGCGGGACCAAATACCAGCTGCGGTGGCCGCATATGAATGGGGGCAAAATGCAAAAAAAAAAACGCCCGTGTACCGTGCATTGGTCGCACGTTAATAAACCCCAGGAGGTCGAACTTTATCCGGAGTCCCCCACCACAGTGTGCCTCATAAACACCATCGTGGTTTCGGCACGTATAAACCCATAATTTAATTTAAATTCAATATAATTTTTCGTGTTTGGACTGAAAGTGTGCGAGATTTGAAAAAAAAAAAAAAAGAGATACCGCGCGACTAGGCACGTGGTACGACACATCGTAGGACACGTGGTAAGGGCACCGACATAAGTGCCCTCAAGCATGCTAGGAACGAATGATCGGCGCTGCTCGCAGACCGAAGTGCTGAACAGACCACCTTGAGCAACGGAGGGGGATCGAATAGAATAGTCTTAGCTTCCACTTTCGCCGGGCTATCTTGGCTGTTGAAGCAACGAAGCAAACGGAGCCAGGGAATATGTAATAGATAACGCGCGAAAATTCTTTAAGTTCTGTCTGCGTTTCGGCTGTTGGCAGACAGCGTGAAAGGCGAGGGGGTTTCGGCGGCGGATGGCGAAGCATCGAAGACGACGGGCGTGGCCATAGCCCACCATTTTTGCGTGAGGCCTATTCATCCCTGCGGCCTGCGTGCAGCATCGATAATCCGTTGGTAGCATGTATGAGGGCACCAATGTCGCGGTGTGCGCCTGTCTAGTCTCGTGTTACTTCTTCAAACCTTCCACACCTTCTTTGCAGCCTGGAAACATTGAAACCACAGCAGCGACCACTAAGCAAAAAAAAAAAAAGAAAGTTTCGATATGTGGTAATATGGTGGGGGCCGGGGGGCTCTACAACGTGAAGATTAGGCTTTTGAAGCAGTGCTTTAAAGGTTTGTCAACTATTTACTAAGTAAATATCTAAGCTTATAGTAAAATATACTCGGAGCTATTCAAGATGACTGGAGCCTATGAAGCCGGTCGCATTTTCGTAACGCCGACGCGGATTTTTTAAAGTTTTAGCACGAACTAGCTTCACTGAGAGTGAAGTGAGGGCGGCTCTTCACAGTCTGAATAGTAGATCGGCGGCTGGACCTGACGGAATAACTAACAAGATATTAAGAAATCTGGATGATGAATCAATTTCTTATCTAACTGAACATTTCAATGAATGGTGGAGAAAAGGGGTAAACTCAGAGGAATGGAGGGTGGCCAATACTATCCTCATACCAAAGCCAAGAAAACAACTCACTCTGGACAACCTCCGTCCTATTTCCTTAACGTCATATCTAGGCAAAGCTGTGGAACATGTCATCCTAAATCGACTCACTAAATACGTTGAGCAGAACGACATCCTCCCATACAACTTGATCGGCTTTCGTCCTGGGCTGTCAAGTCAGGATGCTATGCTGCTCATCAAACACCAACCTATACAGGTCAGCCCAGCGCATACGAAAGCTCTTTTGGGATTGGATGTGGAAAAAGCTCTTGACCGTATAAAGCATAAGGCAATACTTGGCGTCCTCTCGGAGATGGGGTTAGGTAAGAGACTTTTCAACATGATTAAGGACTTTCTTAGAAATCGAACTGCACAACTCATGCTGGGTGAGCTTAAATCAGAAGCTAAGAATTTGGGAAATAGGGGCACTCCACAAGGGGCTGTGCTCTCACCCATGCTGTTTAATTTAGCAATGTCCAAGGTAGCAAGAAATCTGGAGAAAATTGAGGGTACACATTATGTGGTATATGCCGACGACATAACCATATGGAGCGCCAAGAGTAATGTAGGACAGACAGAGACCAGATTACAGGAAAGTTTATATGTTGTAGAGAACACACTGAAAGACATGGGGTTGAAATGCTCGGCAGCCAAATCAGAACTCTTGGTCATTAAACATCGCAGAAAGGTCGCAAACCAAGAGCTTACATTTCGGAAGATGAGCCAAGTGTGTGCTTATACACTCATGAAGGATCCGCAGTCAAGCTAGTTGAAACAATCAAGGTACTTGGGTATCACATAGACGGAAACAATGCTAACTATAGAACAATACAACATATCTCGAATAAAACAGAGGAAGTCATTAGGTTACTAAGGAGAATCACCAATAGACACAGAGGCTTAGGAGGAGACAGCGCTTTGAGGCTAATACACGCCTTTGCTCTCTGTCACTTCACTTATGTGGCTGGATTATTCAAATGGAAGCAGGCAGAACTTAACAAACTTCATGTGATGCTCAGGAAGTTCGTTAAAGTAGCCCTAGGGATACCCAGTAACGCTGCAACTGACAAACTCATGAGTCTAGGGGTGCACAACACAATGGAAGAAATCGCGGAGGCCCAACAGCTAGCGCAACACGAAAGATTGACAAAATCACGAGCTGGCAGGAACATATTACAGGCAATAGGTGCTGAACTGAATACATCAAGGAGCCCAATAGAAGCTGAAGTAGAATTAAGGACTGACGTTAGGAACAAGGTCAGAACCAACCCTCTCCCCAGAAACATGCATCCAGAATATAATGTCCAAAGTAGAAAGGCAAGAGCTAAAGCACTCTTGCAGGAAATAGAACAGCAGAACCTATTGGCAGCTATTGTTGATGCAGCCTGGGTGAAAGGTAAAGAAGCATATACGGCCATTGTCTCAAATTATCAAGGGAAGGTGCAAGATGCTATCACTATTTTTACAAAGGACCCCATGGTGGCGGAACAAGTGGCAATTGCTCTAGCCATCAGGAGTAATAAGTGGGCCTGCATTTACAGTGATTCGAAATCCGCTATAAAGTGTTTTGATAAAGGCTATGTAGCTGGTGTTGCAGCTAAACTCTTTGAAAACATTGGGATTATGAGAACTGAAATCCGATGGTTTCCTTCGCATATGGGGAAAGTGGACGAGACTCGGATAAACCTCAATAAGGTTGCTCATGACTTGGCACGAGGACTTGCTAACCGTGACAGTCACAACCGAGCCGTTCACCATCAAGCCAGGGAATCTAGAGATCATTTAATAACATACAATGACATTACCAAACACTACTATTTAGGACGCAGGCAATTCCCACTGCCACATTCAAAACTGAACAGGGCTCAGGCAGTTTCATTGCGCTTATTGCAAACAGGTACATATCCCACACCGTACACCATTAATAAAATATATCCAGAGAGGGAGATTAAGATGGGGGCTGCAACGATTGTAATGGCATCATTGGAATGAGACATATGCTGGCGGGGTGTCCCGCGACTCTCCCCAACCTCGTTGAAGAATGGACACAGTGGGAGAAAAGGATTCAAAGCCCATTGTTTCAGGACCAACTAAGGGCCGTCCAGAAGGCCCGTGATGTCGCTGAAAGGCTTGGCCTGACAGCGCCAACGTGGGAGCGGCCCGCCTTGGCTTAAGAAGTCGAGCCTCCGGACCTCATTGCAATAAATGTTTTAACACACAAGAACTAGCTGAAACACCTTGTATTCGTGCGGACGCCACTGACTTATTGAGTGCTCCTCAATGTTATTTTGCCACCTTTCTCTCTTTTTAGTCTGGCGTCGTACATCAATAGATCGTTCTATACGAATCGGCTGGAAGATTGCTTGTTTCCCTTCGGGCACATTTTTTTGTCTATATATAGTCACCCCGTGTTCACGCGCTTATAACTTCGGAATAGGTGACATCCGATGCATAATAAGCTGAATCTGCCTGACTGGGTACACCTTACAGAAATGACGATGATAAAGTTTGTGTTTGTGTTTCTCGATGGCTTGTCATTGCTTGTCATGCATACGCACGCACACAAGCCCACGCACGGAGGACGCAAGACCACACAAGCAGATAGGTACGCACACGTACAAGTATCCAGCGTGCACATACAATTTCCTCTTCCTCGCTTTACTGGAATTGAGGGACGCGTACTCTTTCAGCCTGTTTCCTGCGCTCTTCCTGACAAGTCGCTCCATTCCGTGCCGTGTGCGCAATGTATACCAAGCAGAAGAGATATAAGCGCTAGATAAGCGCCAGGAGATGTACACTGAATGCAAGAGATAAACCGACAAGAATGTCGACTAAAGAAAGTGGGCACGGAGAGAGGCTGTCGGCAGTGCCGAACAGTAGGTGGCGGCGACGGTCGGAGCGCGTTTCCTTCCCAATTGCACATGCTGCTTGCGTGCGGCTTTGCTAATCGAGGAGCGTGTACGGGAGACGAATAAAAAGAAATATAGAAGCGAAAAAAGAACACGTCGTTTCGATCTTTCTTGACGGCGCAGCAGAGGCAGCCCACGGTGGGACGACGCAGACAAATGCGGTTCAGCGCTCAGACATGTGCAACGTATGACCTCTGGCCAGGACCGTCGCTTCACCGCCCCCTACACCCCCCCCCCCCCCTTTTACCCCTCTTACCCCTATTCCATTTCAACTTTTAGACACACTGGAAATATTGCCCTCTGCAGCCTATACACCACATCCACCTTCCCGCCTCACTGTCTGAGCCGTCTCAGAGCGATATTGACGTGCACGAGGGGTGCCTTGAAAAACTGAGCGTCGTGAGCACGAATAAAAGAAAACGCGAACAAGCCCGACGAACGACAGTCGGGAAAGGACGCGCGGGTGTCCATCCGTATGCCCTGCGCGAGTCTCTGCCTTCTCGGCACGTAGAGACACGTGTGCAGACGTAACGCGCCGCCTGTAGGCCCGGCATTTCTATATTTCGAAGAAAGGAAATATATTCTCGCCCTGTCGCCGTGCGCATGGGACGGGGAGGTGCCGCGTTTTCCATTAATCAAGAACTTTCGCAAGGCCGACCTTTTTCGCTTTCTGGCGGCGACCCGAGGCGCGCGGAAGAGTGATAACGGGGGGAGGGCAAGGCTGGCACCCAGTGAGGCCCAGCGTGTGATAGGGTTAGTGCACTTTGATCGCGTCCTATAAGCGGCAGTGTAGACTATTAGGGCAACGATGTCTGGGCGCTGTAGGTCAGGGTGCCTGCGCAGCACTCTCCGCCATTTATCTGCCTGCACTGCAGTGGAGTCCAGCCCGAAGGTGCGACGTCTGACGGATTTCCAGTGCACTGCGCGCGCGCTGGCTTTGCTACGCAGGCAAACTGCGATGGTTCCCTGCTAACGAGAGGTCTTTCGTGAGGATTCAAGCAGGGAACGCTATAACTGAAGCTGTTCTCGGCGTAATTGACTCGGCCGCGAAGGGGCGTTCCGTTCTTTTCTTTACACTGTATCGTGCGCATGTCCGAGTGTTAAATGGCGTTAATTTGGTGTGCGGGTGCTCTTCGTCCGGTACGACGGTGCTACGTGGGAGGCATGTGTGGTGATACACGGTCAAAGTGCCCCCCCCTCCCCCCCCCCCCCCCTTCCGTCCATCGCTCTCTGCCCTTTGCCTGCGTGTGAACAGTGGAGTCCAGTACGCAAGTGCAATGCGCGGGGCATTCCCTGAGCACTTCGTTCGCAAAGAATAAGTTACGCGGCTTTCCGTACGAGGTCTTTCCCTTGTACAGGGCAGCTAACTGATGCCGTTTTGCGGGGTTATTAGTCCGACTGAAGGGGCGTTTCGTTCGCTTTTACGCTATATCATGCATGCGTCTCAACGCTAAGTATTCTAAGTATTCCGAAGTCGTTACGACTGTTCTGCGGTGTGGATGCGTGATGTGTGGGACTTAGCATGTGCAGATGGGTTGGGGGCAAGGCGGCCACTGTATTGTGGGAGATTGCTTCGTTAGAAGGAAAACTAATCGAAAACGTTTTAACCACCATTAATTTTCACGGAGGGGTGACCGCCGTCTTCTTTCTCTCGCGGCACACTCGTTAGTGCTAAATACTGTTCATTAGCCGCAGATGCTCTCGATATTTATCTAGCTGCCTCTTTAGTTTGTGTAATTACAGAACAGCGGCCGTAGTTCTAAGAATGGGCGTTCAGTTCGTTGAAGACGATTGACAGGCCATAACTTTTAGTTGGCGGGGCTCTTCTTGGGCGGGGTCAACTATTAGCAGTGCTTATACAGGCAGATAATACGAATAACCGGATACCGAGGGATTTTGCTTCACCAAAATAAAATAAACTAAAAAGGCAAATACAAATGGAGCTGAAGTGAGAATGATACAGTGTGCGAGGTCTCTGGACGTTGGGCAAACACTTCGCTAACGTTCGCTGAAACATAATGTTCCAGAACGATGGTCGCGTATCTATGATCCATGGGATTTTACATCCCGAAATATAATCTTAGATACAGGGACTCAGAAATGTGGCAGTGAGGATAGACATTTTCAGTAGGTCTCTGGCCATCGGTCCTTCAACCAATAGAATGCGCGACAATTACGATACTCTCTAATGAGAAATTCAAGCGCAGGTTTGATTTGGAGGCGCAGGAGATGGCTGCGCTGCTTCGGCCACTACATCAGCTTGTGATTTGCGTTAAAATGTAATTTCCACCTCAGATTGTCTTGGTGTCACTTTCGACACGAAGGAACGCTACACTTGGCGTGTGTTTAGAGCTTTTCGATTTAAAAATGTGATATAATTACTATTTTCTTTACCGCCAAGAAACGCACCTGACAGTTCGGTGAATCTGTCCGGGTCTGGAAAATGCAGCACCTGTACAACGAAGCGGATGACCTTATTATTTGGCGGTCACGTGCTGTTGAGTGCCCTAGTACGGCATGGCTAAACTCTCTACGCCTAGGCGGCAAGAGAAACTAGTCCGTAGCAAAAGGGAAGCTTCCAGTATACTCAGAGCTCCTAGGTGGTTTCCCCCGATCCTAAATATATCCACCAAGCAGAATACCGATTACCTGCGGCGACGTGATGACAACAGGTGTATTAAGTATAGCATAGCCGATGGTAAGGGCATAGGAGACGATTTGCAAAGGAGGTACAGGCTTGCTGCCTTCTAATAGTTCCGCACGGTTTCCGCAGTATCCGCACGGAAAGGAGAACCGAGAAAGATAACTTATCTTAAGGAAAAGGAGGGAGGTTGGCCTGAGGTAACAGCCCTCTAGTCTGCTACTATGCGCAGAAAGAATAGGAAGGTTAGGAGGAGGAGAGGCGAAAGGAAGGAGTCATGAAGAGGATAGATAGTAGGGAAAGAAGGCTGAAATGGTACATTCTAAGTTTGATAGTGTCACGTTCCGCATTAGTTGTGCAGTAGTACGCTAATCCACTCGCTCCAACTTGCTTGTAACAAAACTGCTGGAGAAGACGGGACGAGCCCTTCAGCCGTATTCAGCCCTCTCGCGTCTTTTCGAGTTCTCCTAACCATATGCGACCAACATGAGACTATGCAAACTCTCGCAGTTCACTACCTCGTTCCGCTTTACCGTACGGAAAGATTTGCCGTATACGGTAGGAAGGTCTTACGCACGATAACGTCCGCACGGCTAACACTCTCTATCACAGCGTTTTGGCACTGCCGCGTTTCCGCATCACTTGGATGATAACGCGGTAATCCTTCGCCTTGCACTGCTCTGTTACGGTGAACAAAAATATCTGCCCTGCGCGTAGGTGCCTTTCCAAAACAAAACAACGCGGCTAATTACTTAGTCTGTATCATGTCCGTGCGAATCATACGTGGAAAGTATGACATTTTGTGAATGCGTGCAGAACCGTAGTAACGATTAGCAGCGGCACCTAGAACCTGCTTCTTGGCTCCGCGTATGGCTTCTCTACGTGTACTTTCCTGCGTTCGGGCTTCACTTCCGGGCACTTTTCTTTTGTCTGTGTGAGAGCAGAATTACGCATTGCTTTTCGAAAAAAAAAAAGAAATAAAAAAGGCCCTCTCTTTATTGTTTACTCTAGAACGATACGCATTGTTCTCTACCTAACTCTTGAATAGCTCTTTGTTGTTTTGTCTCGAATTCGCTGTTTACAGTCTGGGCGTACCCCGCCCTTGGATGCTTGTCTTCCCGAGAGTTTAGGTAACTTGATGGAATGGGCGAATGACTCTTTTCGCACCTCGTTTGTAGTGGGAACGTCTTCTTCCTTCTGCGGAGATTCTCACGCCGGCATCCATCCCGTGCGAGAATGAGCGAAGTTTGGGTTACGTGAGAATCAGCGCACCACTCACGGTTACTTCTGAGAGAGAGTGGAGAAAAAGGCTCGTAGATTGCGAGAGTGCAAGTAGTGCATGGAGAAGACGAAAAACAACTGCCTCTAGAGGCGCAGCCATTTCCTCTCAAACGTGTAACTGTATAAAAAACCTGAAATTGGAGAAGCACGCAACCACGTTATAACTCTTTTATCTGGTTGAGCTTTTGCTACTCATAACTTTCGATTACATTACGTGCATAACCTAGGAACCGGAAGAACTTCCCCTTCCTTGCGCAGGGCCGAGATTCTGAAGCAGTCTCTACGACACAGATGACAGTGGAACCCAGAGATAAAGGGCGCTGTCCGGGGTGCAGTGATTCAAATGCCACGAACAGCCATTGTCGTCTGTTCTGGTACTGTTCAGACTTCGTGGAGCAGCGCAGGTCTGAGGTAGAAGGCCTGGTGATCACCTGTTATGAGCACAGAATCGCTCTCTGAGAAAATAAAGGCATGAAGGCAGCGCTGACACTTCTGCCGTACGTCCAAGGGACTGAGGTTCTCAATCACATAAGGAGATTTTTCTTTTTTTTTTTTACAGAACTTCCAGTGCCACCCGGCCCTGTCATCCTATTCCCTAGCCCCTTCTTTAGTTAGGCCACCGAGCGATACCATTCATTCATTCATTCATTGCTAAACTTGTCCCACTTCTAATCGGCAACCACTGGATTTCCAATATACTATAGACTTACTTGTTCTTGTAGCATGTAAGCAAGGGACACGTGATACTCTGCGGCATTCGTCCAATAAATTTCGCGTTTGAAAGATACCTTCTCCGACTGTTCTACCTGAGAGAAGGAGGGAGAGAGGGGAGGGTATTTTGTAACTGTCTACCTACTGGAGTATCGTTTAGGCCACCGCTGATTGGCCGGAGTTGTACCGAAGAGAAGGAGACAGCATGCGAACGCCTGTGCCATTCTCGCTGGCACCCGAGCCGAGCAAATTTGCACTTCAGCAGCAGCCGAAATGGACAGTTCACGATGGGGACACTTGATGTCACTGCTAACAAAAAAATGAAAAATTACTCGTATACCTGCCCAAGATGGGGGTACCCACGATCCAAAAATAAAGTTATGTGTAGGCGTGTCGGGACAGCGCTATGGCGAACACGAAACTTCGAAGCATTTCAGCGCCGATTGATGCAGTAGGGGCGCTGAGACAAATGGAGCCGCGTCGGGACGTCCGATGCGCGAATAGACGGAGGAACGCGCACGGTTGCACGCGGCGCCGGAGCAGCGGGAGCGGCGGGAGCGCCGCGGAGTCGCATCCTCCGCGGCTCCCCCCCCCCCCCCCCCCCTCGTCCGCTGACAGCGTGCGACGGGAGATGCTGCGGCGTCGGCGGCGCCTGGCCGCCGTCCTTGCGGGCACCTAATCGAATGCAGGAATCCGCGGCGTCGCGCAAAGCGAAGATGGACGATAAGGGGCGGTGGCGGCGGGTGGGCACGCGCGCTCGCGGTCCCAACGAGTTAAACGCTTGTCGGGGAAACAAGTTGCCGGCCGCGGTTGCTCGCATAAATCTCGCGCCCCTGCCGCCGCCGCTCTCCCTCCCGGCATGCCCGGCCCGGCGCGGTGGCCCGGAGGCTGCGCCCCCCCCCCCCACCCCCCGCGGCGAGAGCGACCGCGCGATCCGCTCGTGCGTGTCCCGGGATGTCGACCACAGGGCCATCGGTAATCGACGGCCCGAGCGCGCGCGCGCATGGCTGTCAGTGAAGCACGGGGTTTCTACGGCGCCCGTGTGCATGTATGTACACTTCGAGTAGCCGACACTCGCTTCTTGTGGACGCGGTTGTGTCGGCACGCGCGCGTCGAATTTTATGAGGAGCCTGCATGACGGCGGCCTGCTGAGGAGGGCGCAGCGTGTGCGAAAGAAGGAACTCGCGCCCGCATATTCACAGACGGGCCTTAACTAAGATATATTTGTCGATTCCATGGTGATGACCCGAGAGTCCTCTTTTACGCTGGGTGGTGAACGTGGCACCCAGCTGGTTCTTTGGAAATTTCTGGTGTATCGAAAAGCTTATATACGTTTTGATGATGATGACATAATGGTGGTCACTAATAGCATCCACTTTGGGTCGGGGTGGCCACAAACTTCCTCGTATGAGCTGCATACTTACGCATTGCCACGTTGTATACTAACATTATGCGTATCTCCGTTTCATTTCGTCAACTTTAGTTATCTCAGCAGGTGACGACCCCGTCCCAATCTCTTCTTTTCCCAGTACTGTATGGATACCTGTCGTACATATAGTCTAAACGAAGACAGCGTTCATCAGTATGGCTTCCCAACGATTCGTATACGTTGAGGAGTTAACTCGTTAACTGACTTCCATCAATGTATTTTGTACGCCTGAAAGAAATGTTTAAAAAAGTGTTTGTTCAGGAATCGCCGTAGATTATAATTGGAATGACATGATCACTTCAGTCAAAGCGAGGCGCTACCATCCACTTTCTCTAGTCGAGGTTCACTGTCGCCCAACAAGGGAACGTTCCAGCACACCGGGACCAGTCTTCTATATATACCCACCAAGCAATGGTCACGGCTGGTGGCCTGCGGCACTTAGTGCTGGCCAGATCTGCTTCCTTTTCTTAGTAGCCTTGAAAGCTTGCCTGAACCCCTTGTTAAGATTGTCTCAACTCTTGCGGTTAATCTGCAATTAAATACAATAGGCATTTTACTTCTCCGTTGACAGGTCACTCTAAAACGCAAGGGCGTGGAAGCAAAGCGTATCGGTGGCGGTGATTTAGTGGCTTCAGGCGGAAGTTGGCCTGGCAGTCAAGTGCCAGCAACTGCCCCAACGGTGAGCTTACCTTCCCGGGTAACACAAACACTTTTCACAGGGCGTCCATCGCATCTGCTAAAGATGCGAGCGCACTATCATCGTCACCGATTCTCCCTTCACGCATTAAACGCTCCGTCGCACTTTCCGCTCTTCTAGCTGCGTTCCGCGGAAGCTCGCGACCTTTTATTCTCCGAGCTTGTCTCACCGAGTTATCCAATCCATTTTCCTCTCGAGCACTTAATGAGGTAAGACACAGTTAAAAGAAAATAACCCCAGGAAACATGTTCTGTGGGACCGTGATATTAGAAAGGAACGCGTGTCCCCGGAAAGGCGTCCAGTGAGTCCGCCTCCTGTGCCTCCTTCTCTCTCTCGACCTTTTTTTTTTCTCAAGGTAGGGGGGCTCGCCGACCGAGCCCCTCTTCTCAGTGCGGCGAGCGCCGGGCGCCCCGAATCAGGAAGCGCGGGCCTCCGAGGTGATTTGGTAGCCCTGGCCCACGTCAGGTCATGCATGCGAGCACGTAGTACGACCGCGCCTCTCGGCCACCACCACCTCCACCACCCGAGCAGCGCCAGCAGCGCCAGCAGCGCTCGCTGCTTGTGCCTTCGACGACGACGCGTGGCGAGACGGCAAGGGGCGCCGCTATATACTCGACGTCGTCGTCTTCGTCGTCGTCCAGCTCGTAGGCCTCGCGCAATCTTCGCCAGTTCCTCGTGTGCGTCTGTATGCAGACGCAAACGGAGGCCGTGCCCGCGCGGTGGACGTGAAATAGATAGTGAAAGCACGCGACGCGTCGGGATTTAGGAAGTGGATCCGCAATTTAGGGGTTCATCGCTTGCCCACCGAGTGGGGGAGGGAGAGCTTGACTAGTTCGGACCGGATGAGGCAGGCGGCAAGGGAGATGCGAAAGAAGACGGAGGGGAGGACCAAGAAGATTTCAGGGAGAGTGGCCGGTGCCGAAAAAAAAAGCAAAGACAAGAAGCAAACTGAAGCACACATACAGCAGTGGTGAACGGGACCGCGGCGGCGGGGTCGCTTTCCCAGCGCGGCACTGGCTTCATTATTCACGTCGTGTACACAGGTTGAGCGGGATGCAGCTGAAGCGACAATTGCCCCGGCTCGAAATTCCTCTTTCTTCCTCTCTCTCTCTTAGGTGGCGCTTAAACTTAAGACGCATATCCTCCTGAACGGAACTTTGTGCAGCCTTGGAGAGGCGAAAAGGGTGAAAAGAAAGAAAAATGAAGCGTAAAATGGATAGGGTGACCAAGCGCTGACTCGAGTTGATCAGCGGTTGCAACATCGCAATAAGAAGCATAGTTTGCGTACTACATCAAGAGTCACGGTAGAGCGTTACGGCTTAATCTAGATAGTCTGGGTTTCTTCTCTGCGAGACGAAAAAAAAAATTAATTAGCACAGAGTCCCGCATGTTTGTTTTTTCAGTTTTCTTTTTATTTCGAGATAACGGGGCTGTAGCGACAAATCCGCCACGTGAATCCACTCTTGCAGCTGAAAGTGCCAGTTGCTAAACCAGCCACTTCAGAAACATTTTCGACGGTACGCTTCATCTTCTGAACTGTAACACTCGGTACTCGGCAACGCTCTAAACCTGCAAGCCAGCGGCGACGCTTCTCTAGCTGATCTGAGTTCAATAGGCACATTAATCTGTAATCAATTCGTAAAGTGACATGCAAGCTGCTCCACGGACTATGTACCACCGCGATATTCGTGCCCCAACACATGCCGTGGGAGGTCGTAACAACGTGCGTTACTCGGTGCGTCAGCCTTTAAGGAGGACTGCACAGCTGTTCTCAGAATAACGTGTAACAAATCACTCAGAAATTCGCGCTGCTAACACACGTCTTTAGGTATCGTGCTGTCGATTACGATTATGAGTGACGTATGTGCGCCCATAACCTCTCCATCACGATAAGTCTCTGAAATGAACCTTTATAGCTGCGCTTAAAAAAAGTGATACGCGCACATCTGCTGCCTTCCTGGTTCCGTGGTTGTAAAACTTTCTTTGAAGCCGACCTACTAACACCACGTGCTTCCTAATTATATCGGGTTATATCCATGGCGCGTCACATTAGGCGCGATAAGTGAGACGTTCGGGTCAGTTAACGAACGCTTTCATTTCGATGCGACACAGTAGAGGAAAGTGGGAGGTTGAGTACAATGTCTGTTTAGTGGAACGGGTTAAAGCGCCGATAAGATTGAGAGGCTAAAAGCTTCTCAATATAAGGTTATAAGGTTTACGAACATCGCCGTAGGTATCTCACCTTCGTGCCAGTAATAGTAAAAAAGTAAAGGAGACCAGGAAATATTTATAACCGCATCATCGCCATTCTTTACCGCTCGTAAATTGACAAACAGAGCCATGCCAAAGAGCTCGCAGTATCGTAGTGTCATCGTTAGCAATCGGCTTTATCTGAACTGGATGATACGCATTTTAAAGAAGCAGACAGCCGTGACATCGGCACGCAGGGGCAGGTAGAGGCATAAACACAGACAGCTAGCTGCTCGCGTGCAGAACGTTCTGGCTGCCCGAATAGAGTGACCATCATCCGGTCCTTCACGTGTCGTAAAAGCTTCGCTGTGGGGCTTCGTTCCCGTCCGTCAAAAGGGGATCCAACCCAAAACGTTCGACGCGCCAGCCTCCCATCCGCGGTGCGAATTCTCGGGGCGGGGCGTTAAACTAGTCCGCATGCGTCCTTTCCGATCCTCCGAAACCTTTCTTCCGTCAACAGAACGCGCTCTCTGCCTCCCCCTTGCGCGCTCACCTCCACTGGTCCCGCCAACCTCGTCCGCGCGACAGATCTAACAAATCTCATTTCCTCGTCGGCGCGCTTGTTCGGCGTTCCCGGGCCCTGCACCCCTTAACCGCGCGGAGATAGCGGCTAGTTTTCCTTCTTGCGTCTTCTTTCACGGGAGAATATGTATTACCCGCGGTAATTATAAACAATTTCCTGGCAGAAGGCACTGCGCGCTCGATAGTGCTCGGCTCGTGTCAAGTCCTCTCACGTGCGGCGTAAGTCTCCCCCCCGTCGGCGCCGGGTTGTCGCGTCTCCCGAATAAATGGGCAACTGTGGGGAAGCAAACCAGAAATTATCGTTTCGCCGAAGCTAAGAGACAGACGCGCGCGGCACCTCCACTGCTTAGTGTATGTGGTTCCGCTGCTGGGCCGAAAGGGCAGAGAAGCGATGGAACGATAGGAATCGAACAAGAGTAAACAAAAGACAACAGAGGAAAAGGTCCGGTTAGGGTCGCTGTGTGTACAGTGCCGGCGCTTCGGGAAGCTAAATAAGCTCGACATTTGCAATAGAGACCGCGTGCAGCTCAGCGTGGAAGGGCAGGATTAGATAAGCGGATACGTGGTCAAACCCGAGGATTATGCAAACTTGGCATTTGTCACGTTGAACTAGACGCTAAAGCTACAGGCTTTCGGCCTCGTGAAAAGTGAAAGCCAGCGCGCACGAAGGAATTCGACGCTTTATCGAGAGCCTTAATCGCTTCCGTCATGTGGCTTTCGTCCGAATGAGTCACACTGTGCTAATGGACGGACGGATCGCAAAACTTTATCGAGGTCCATCGGAACTTGCGCTAGCACGAAGCGGGCCGCTCCCACGTCGGGACAGAAAGACCTAGCCTCTCCGCCACACTGTGGTAACAATAATACAGAGTACGTTCAGTAATCAAGTAAACGTACCTCCAACAACTAAATTTGGACGAATTACTTTTTAAATGTTTGTGCCACCACTGTAAGCTTCCCAAATTTCTCGTGAGATGTTTAGGAATATGCGGAACATATCGCGCTCATTCGTGGCATGGCACATTGCGAATAAGAACGTGAAAAATGTCAGAAATCCACCTATAAATGAAATTGTGGAACGGTTTGCAAACGTTAATGTCTCTTGAATTCTCTAAATCTGAATTGGTATACCTAAAAAAAGTGACCATAACATCGCACACTTCGGCATTTTTTTTTGTTTGAGCTCATTATCACCCCCACAAAATGATTGCCTCTAGAGTTGAACCTCAAGTATCAAATACTTCGTCCTTTCCTTTCTCTCCATTTTCTTTTTCTGGAGCCAAAGTGCACCGTAATAACGAGTTCTACAATAATCCCGTTGATAGAGCTTGCCACTGCGGGGCTCCTCAGTATTAAACTGAAGTTCTATTTCGAAAGGAAGGAAGGAAAGAAAAAGTGGAGAAGGAAAGGCAGGGAGGTTAACCAGTGTAGCTCAACCGGTTTGCTACCCTACATATGGGAGCGGGATGGGGGGGATGAAAGATCGAAATAATAACCATATAACCAGGGAGCTAGTCGAGTCATACGATATCAGATTGTAGGCATAATAAATTTTTTCACCGGGCGTAAAAATGATGGCAACCGACGTCCCATCTATGCACGATGACCTAGTCGCATCTGGTCGGTTCCACCACACCTTCCCTGTGAACGTTCTCTATTTCGTGGGCAAAGAACAGTGCTCTCTAAATAGTGCTGTATGGGAAGCTCCTCAGTTCTTTTTCATATTCCTCCGTGCTTTCCTGAACAGCTGCATGGCAAATTTAGGGACCGGAGTCTGGAGAACGAAGAGAATCACACGCATTGATTCCAGTAAGTGCTCCAGCAATTTCTCAATTTTGCAGTGTCCCCATTTCGATCCCGTTGCTTGCCTCCCGTTGTTGCAACTGCAACTGTTGCGTTGTTGCGTTACTGCAGGGCTACTGACATTGGTGCGTAATAACCATTGCGTGTGAGACATATGTAGATGATGCGTCAGAAGTAGGCAGAATCAGCACATCGTGAGGATATAGGAGCAGGCAGGCTACGACATTAGATAAAGTAAGTTGTTGGCAGGAAGCTGAGCACGTCATAGAACCGTATAGTCCTCGAATGACAATGGGAAATACAGGAAGATCACGTGGGTGCCGATGTATGATCATCTAATGATAAAACACCATAATGCTATCACGTCACTGGCCCTCCGAACTAGCTCGAACATGACGTTTTTGTGATGTTTGCAGCATGGGCCTTTGCGAATTCGTATCACTGTTCGTCTATGTCTCTTAGTTGCCACTACAGCGCCTGCGATGTGCGCTCCTGCAGTTTGCTACATATATAATTCGTACTGTTTACGCCAGTTCATTGGACGCACTGCTACGATGTACGGCATACATACTTTGCTGCAACATTGAACTTGCAGGCGCCGACGCCTCTGATGGTCGCCAACCAAAGTTTATCAATCTTTTGTGCCTGCCAAAGGATTGGTTGCAGCGCTATAGCCTAAGATCGGAGCTATTCGATGAAAAGAAACGCATCGCACGTCTCACTGCAGCGTCTATTCCAGTAAACTTTTTAGTATATACTTGGCCTTGAAAAGCAGCGGTTAACATCACAATGCGCGTATGCAGAAAACAAGGACGTGGTTTATCGTTGACCTATAGTCGAAGTTCAGCTGTGGTTGATGACGTTGATCGCGATGAAAAGCCGATGCTCGTAACTTGCATCCCTACGGCCTGACAAACAGTGTGATGTTCAGAAACAGGGAGCTCTGACCTCTTAACAAAAAGGTGTTATCGTTTGATCTATTCCGACAAGCCCGACCAGTGTTTCGCAAGGGATTGCGTGGCGCGCGAGTCTTAATCCTGAGCACCAAAACACTCCATTTTCTTGAGCAACGCTCCCCTCTCCCCCCTTTTTGCTATTAAAACTTTTATCTAACTTGTCACGGCATCTCATCTTCGGAGTCATAAAATGTAAGCGTTGCACTGGCCTCGCGCAGGCTTCGAGTATACTGATGAATGCAGCTTAGAATCTTGAGTGATCACGTGCGCTGCACAGCCAACGTCCATCTCGACTCTCGCATTGAAGATAAAAAAAAAAAAGAAGAAAGAAAGAAACAAAAAGAGCATAGCCTGAAACGACGGCTAAGCAAAATGTATCAGCGCTAGTAGTGGCAAGGAGGAAGCGCATATGTTGCATACTTGGTGCGAGAAAAAAGAAAAAGAGAGCCAGCTTGATTCTTGTTCGAAAGCGCTCATCCGTTTTGTCGCGCCGCACGCGTGAAAAGCGCCGAGCGAGATCGAAACGAGAAGTTATAAGCAGCAAAGCGCGCCGCGAGCTTAATCCAACGCCAAGGACTCTTTGGCCGGTCACCTCCACGGCTTATGATGGACAAGGGAATGGTGATGCAAGCACCGCGTTGTATACAAGTTCTGACTCGCCGCACCGGGCAGTATGCTCAAGCATTGGGAATGTCGAAAATCGTCCGAGTGGGCATGCGCTTGAAAGAGAGCGATGGGGGAACACACACACACACACACACAAACACACACACACACACACACATATATATATATATATATATATTATCCCTCAAGAGGAAAGTTTATAACAGCTGTGTGTTACCAGTACTCACGTATGGGGCAGAAACCTGGAGGCTTACGAAAAGGGTTCTGCTGAAATTGAGGACGACGCAACGAGCTATGGAAAGAAGAATGATGGGTTTAACGTTAAGGGATAAGAAAAGAGCAGATTGGGTGAGGGAACAAACGCGGGTAAATGACATCTTAGTTGAAATCAAGAAAAAGAAATGGACATGGGCCAGACATGTAATGAGGAGGGAAGATAACCGATGGTCATTAAGAGTTACGGACTGGATTCCAAGGGAAGGGAAGCGTAGCAGGGGGCGGCAGAAAGTTAGGTGGGCGGATGACATTAAGACGTTTGCAGGGACAACATGGCCACAATTAGTACATGACCGGGGTAGTTGGAGAAGTATGGGAGAGGCCTTTGCCCTGCAGTGTGCGTAACTAGGCTGATGATATATATATATATATATATATATATATATATATATATATATATATATATATATATATATATATATATATATATATATATAGAGAGAGAGAGAGAGAGAGAGAGAGAGAGATTGCCTTTATATTCCCACCTCAAGTTTGCCCGTTGTGTTTGTTTACTAAGCCTGCAGGCATTTGCTGGGGGATACATTTCATATGAAGGTCAACATTGTTCACTGAGCGCAACCAACAGACAGGTGATTGGATTTTCTTTAGTAGAAAGATAATCTGAGGGTCATAGAGAATGTTAATTGCAAAAGGATTGCGAATAGGGCGAGCTGGAAAGTATTCATGATAATCAGCGTGCGCAGAAGGATAATACCAAGAATAGTCAAATACGGCTTACAAGAACTGACGTTGGCGCGAGTTTGTAAGAATTCATATTTGACTTAAAGCAAGCAAGCGCACGCACGCACACGCGCACGCACTCACGGACCCAAAAGAGATGGATCAGACAGCTCGTCCTGTCTGGTCTTCCTTTCTTGTGTCCTTTTTTTTGTGTGTGTTTTGCGCTTCAAGTCAGATATGAGTAAAACACGGGACAGGTGCTGAGAGTACCCGTTGCAGCAGTTTAGAATTGCAGGGAAGTCCCCACGCTAAGGCAAAATCCCTTTGACAGTTCGACTTAAGAGGACTGTTGCCGTGCAAGGCAACATTAGTGACGGTGTCGCTATAGTTGGAACTGTATACGCGTGCTAACGGTTTTCCAATTAGTACCACTCGGTGTGACTCAGTGGGACTCGCTTGTCCGGAAGCAACAGTCGGTTACCTCACGTATTAGGGTGAGATGAGGGAGACATAGCACAGGTGCTGAAAGCTTCTACCTGGAAAGAGCAACAATTAATTCCCGACGGCAACACGACTTTCACGTGCCACGGAGAAAAACGCATGCGTGAATTTGAACTTCGTCGAATGCACACAGGTAGCGTGAGCGCAGTAACGGTGGCTCCGTCGATACAGGACTTCCCCCAAATCTGTTTGCGGATTTCCACCACGGCGCGCATTGTTCGAAACGTCCCGCACGCGTGGTCAATCCGTTTACAGACTGCGAGTCTCCGGTGTGACTCAGCCACACGTGATAGAGCCGCTGCTATTAGCGCGCGTGACCTGAATATCTTCGACGATATTGTAGGAAAAATGGGGGCCAAGAACATTATTCAACGCTGAGTGGGCGAGTATCTGCGCTGGGAACGACCTGTCCGATAACGCTAATGTTGTATCGCCGTTCTCCTGACCATGCTGCTGCAAACGAAAACGTAGAGCTAGCAAGAAAGAGACGAACGCGTCAGACTGAAACCGTCAAAGTGGCACACATTTCGGCCGCTCTATAACCGAGCACCTGCACGGGTTCCAAAACCGAAGCTCCCAATGCTTATTGCTAGCGCCGGTATGGGCAAAAGAAAAAAGAAAAACAAAGAAAAGAAGTAAGCGCTTATGCGCCAGAAAGTTACCGGAAATCATATCGTCAGCCTCCGCTTTCGCTGAAAGTGGCTGCACGAACACGGAACCACAACATCGGTGCTCATCCGCCGGAGAAGGGCAAAAGGTAAGAAATACGAAAGAAAAAAAAAGGGGGGGAGGGGAATCAGAGAGACAAGAACGGTGCTGATGCAAGAGCACGCACAAGAAGAAAGCCGATTAGTATGGAGAACGGAAGGTGCGAAAAGGACTCTCACTAAAATGCATTCAATGGGCGCAATAAGTGTTTACGTCACGGCGGAAGCAAGGGAAGGGTGCGAAAGGTGGCGATAGCCTGGAAGCGGAGGTGGCCGTCAGGTTGTGAAGGTTGAAAGAAGACGAACGCTCGCTTCGCGTCTAAGTTCTCTCCCTCTTCTACTCTCTCTCTCTCTCTCTTTTCTTTCCCGAGAAACAAGAGATTCTGCTAAAGATAGCTCTACGCAGCCAAGCTGGCAGGCTTTCGCAAACCGCATGCCGCGATCCTGATTCATTATGGGTTGGCGTAAGTTCAAGATACTATGCGTATGATTTCTCGCACCAACTGTTTCCAGGCTCTTTCAGCTGCGTCGGGCCTGAAATGCTCGTTCGTGCGTCACGTTCACGTGGCAATGTTTGGCCCCCGGAGACCTTTTCCTACTGTTGCAATTTTTGTGACGTCAGGAGACGTATCGTAATTGTGAGTCACCGGTCGCCACGCATTCAAGCTGAGCGCAGGGGTAGGATCCTGTTATTGGTACTACTCGCTCGTTTATTTTCAATACATCAACATTTCTTTTTTTTTTTTACTCTTGCCAAAGAAATATAGAATGTTCGAGCTTCGAAATTTACCTTCACGTTTCTTTGCCTGTGACGAAGGAGGCACGGAGGCGACTGGATTCCTTCACGGGACATTCAACATATAAACAAAGAAAAAAAATAAAACTTGTTTGGTCATTCAATAAACCGCAGTATGTTTGCACACAAAACATAATAAATGAATAAGTATATGTGGTCTCGAAGCTATATGCTCCAATGTTTGCATATCTGTATCTGTGGGCTCAATGCAAGTCAACATGTCTTCAAGGCCTTCAAGAACAAATGCAGAATAGCGCTAGTGCTCTCTTTCTTTCTTTCTCTTTTTTTTTTGGGGGGGGGGGGGTTATCCAGGTATAAGCCAACAGGCAGAGATAGGCTGGTAGCTGTCCAAAAAGCTATTATTGCAAATAGTTATGACTGCGAATAAACATATCGTAGGTTTCATTATTTCCTGTGTAATAGCAACAATTAGAGCGTATTCCTTTTTCTCGCAAGAGTTTTTAAACGAGAACGTAGGTGCAGTTTCTGGCCTGCTAGCACATGGGCAACTCCCCCAAAAGTATTCGTAAACGCTGGCTTACCCGCAATAGGACACCTTGTGGGGAGAAGCTTCCTTCCACAAGTGATAGTCGGAATAACGGAAGTATATGTGCGTTCGACAAATGACTAACCACGGAAACAGCAGCTGTAGTTCAGAATAAAAGCAAGTATACATAAATTAACGACTAAAATGGCACTACGTAATCTGGAATCGCAATTCAACCCGTCTCGATTCTGTAACGAGAGCTCAAGCGGTCGCCTCCTCATGACTGCGTCTCAAGAATCTAATGGCTTCAACGTGTGCAGTGTGAGCACAGCATGCCAAAGGCTGATGATTGCAGCATATAGCAACAGAGTAGTGGTGTGGACAGATGAGTGTGTCGGAGACATCGTGAATGAGACCAGCATGTAATGTAACGGGGCCGGGAAGCCGGTTGTTGTCAGATGAAAGCAAACATCATAGATTCTTTAAATCAAACACGAAACATACGCGCATACGAGACGTCTGCCTTCTTTTTAAATGCGAATCAGTCCTTTGCTCATCCCAGACACTATAGCAGTGGGTAGGTGTCCGTCTCGCCACGTGTCGGACATCTTGATTAAAAATAAAATTCAAGTTGCTCGACGGCGGGGACTGAACCCCAGACGCTCAGCACAGCAGCCCGATGCTCTACAATTGAGAATTTTTTTCTTTATTGCGTTAGATAACTATCGCCAGTATGTTTTGCTGGTGCCAACGCTAACTGAAATATATATTTGCGACGACTGGCACGTGAGCCACGTCACGTCAGCCACGTCAGACATCTATGATGATAGTTGCTACTCTTTGGAGGTCGCAGGCGAAGTCGCTGTCTCCGATGTCGATACCGGCTGTCCTCGCTGTTGCTGCTGCCGTCACTCTCCTTCTGCTGTGGCATGCCATCTGGCCTACGGCCTATCCCGGCCCCTGCCCGTGGTTATGGGGTGGGGGGAGCCAACTCTCGCTCACGTAATGTGGAAATGCACGAGCAGGCCCCCCAAAATTGAATTCCCCCCTGTTGGAATCTAAAATCACACATCGCCGCCGACGCTGACCTGGAGACCCAGAGGGGTCTCCTCGGCCAGGCCCGGCGAGTAGCTCTGGCCAGTGCAGTCTCGGAATAAGGATCCACCCACACGCTCCCAACACCCCTTTCCTTTTCACTCAATAAAATGTTATTCTCTCTCTCTCTCCTTCTGCTTTTCAGCTGCAGTCGGCGGCCGGGATCGTCGTCTGCAAGGACATTACCAGCCAGCTGTGTCCACGGAAGCGAAAGGCACTCCACCTTTCTTGTGTGTAAAAGTACCCACTCATCGAAGGTATAGCTGGGCGATATCCCTCGGCAATGCCATTGAACGCGGTCGCATGCTGGGTCAAAAGGACGGGCAGTTCTAAACGATATACCCGTTGTTGCGACACAGCCGCTATCACAGCACCTTCCCCCATCCGGGTCCCCATCGTAAATGTCTTGCCGCATAGCTCATGATAACCGACAGGTTTAGAATAGCCTTTGTCCGCTTACATGCACGTTAAACGTAAGCATCTTTGCGGGACGTTAGGCTGCGCGTCCTTTCAAGACATTTAGTTTAACGCACGCGGGAACACAAACCATAAGGAATACGTTATAAAACAGGGTGCCGTCTGGTGCCTCGTGCCAAACGTATCCAAGCCAAGACAATTCATTAGCAACCATCTTGTTGTTGCTATGCAGATGCCACGATGTAAGAATATTATTCATAATATTCTTACACCGTGACAGACGCGTCTGGTTAGGCCTACGGGCGCCGAAATAGGCGAACGATTTCGGAAATCGAACACGCTATGCGCTCATGAATGACGTTTCAGGTGATTTTAGAGGAAGGAAAGCTGACTTAAATACTTACTGGCCATCAACGAGAGTGAGAGCGCAGCTATCGCGAGAATTCACATTGAAGCGGGAGCCAGGGGTGCCGCCATGATCACAAACGCTATTTCTTAGCGTCCGTAAACACTACGAACGGTAAACTCTCTAAATAACCTACGTTACCATAGCGCACGTCAACCACAGAAAACCGATAACGCTCGGAACATGCGCAGTGAGGACGACGCTAATTCTTCACGTACGCAATGCGTTTACGTTTGGCTGCAAACGCTATTCTAAAACTGTCTAATGCCGTGTTTGTAGCCACAAGGCGCACGAGCGTCCGCGTACTTCGCGGTAACGTGTGCGGAAACGCAAGAACGGGCCGCCGTCCGGAGAGCCTCGACTCTGCGGCTCTCGTATCGCGCAAGGGCTGAAGCGCTGCGTTGCCGATCTGACAGTGATGGAAGTTGTTACCGCTTGACGGCTTAACAAGTGCTGCTATCATGGTAGCCCTCCAATGGACCTTCGGTGGCAGGTGAAACCATGGACACCGCTGACATATTGACTGTAGTCGACGTCATCGACGATGTACCTGCTCGTGCGCTCGGCGCGGATGTGAAGATTCTCTTAATTGCTGCTCGCGCCTCGCTTTTGGCCCATTAATTGTCGGTGATTCTTGCCTTGTCACGGCTAACGATTTGAGACACTGTGTTAGACTGCGCACGGCCTTCGGAATCGGGTGATATTTTCCAGTCATTTCCCAATGACTGACAACGGTACCAAGACACTGTGCGACACTGTACAACCTTCGGTATTGTCCCAGACCATAACGAAACTCGTTGTGGCGTTTCTTCGCCATATTAAACACGGACGTGTGCTTATTCCGTCGCCGTCATACTATCTTCGCCGCTGTTGTCGCCATCGCCTTGCTTCGGTAGTCAAACGCAGGTACGCGTCTCACGAAATCGCTTGCTCTGCACAAACACCTCGGTCTGTATGGAAACTCTTTTAAGAAAAAAACAAAAGATGCTGGAAAGCCAGCCACCTGCAAAAGGCTTCTCATGATGTCGCCTCCCACAGTACATGACATCTGCATAACTTTTTGGTAGGAGAAAATGTCTCGCTGGCATGAAAGGGCGTAGGGCCGGGTAAACCTGGTTAAGTACGCCTGATATATCTTGCTAGGTTACGGGGCTCGTTGGGAAACTTAGGAGCGACTACGAAATTTTTCGAGAAATTAAGTGCTTAACCTTTCTTTCTTCCCACAGGAAGGATAAGTATTGCTGCTCGCTCTATCGCACACCCGTTATGCTGCCAGCAACTAGTTACGCAAGAGCGATGGGCTGGGTGAATTTCACTTTTTTTCGTTATAGCTCTCGTCAATTATCAGCGATCCCATAGCTCCCGGCAGAAGCCACGCGCGAAACCAAACAGGCAAATTGCTTGAGGCGCCGAAAAAAAAAAAAAAAGCATCTTCGTGTCTGGCGACGCCTGCAAGCTGGGCGGGAAAATCCGGAGCTTGACCAGCCACGAAAAGTGAGGAGATGGTTGACCCGCACGCGTTACCTGTCACGTAGGCACGCCTGCACTCCGCAAATTCCGAAATGGCAGGGTCAGGAGGACCGAGGTTTTCCGGCGCCAGCTCCTCGCGCCTGCGGAACCGGCCGCGCCGCGAAAACCACAACCACGTTCCGCCTAACTCTCAGTGGGGAGGTAATGCGTGTCTACGGTCAGCAGCATTTGCGCTTTACATTTTATCTTCCTATCCGTACTAGTTTGTCGCTCCAACCTTTGTCTCGTCTCACTCTCACATCGGCTCGCACACGTTCTATCTCTCCTGTGCTCCTGCGCTCTCTGTCGCGTTTCTGCCCTCCCGTGTATCTCCCCGAGTCTTGCATACGTCCTACAGGGTGTATTCTTCTCTTCTGCCATACACCGAGTGCCTCTCTGTGTTTTTGCAGTGCGTGTCCTTCAAGGAGAGTCTCCCACACCTCGTTTCGCCTCGCCTGCGTTGTGGCAGGCTCGCGTTCTCCGCCAAAGCAACACGTATGCCACAGCCGCAAACCGAACAAATGCACGCGAAGTTCGGCTCCCTCATGCAAGGGGCAGCGACCAAAGCAGCCACCACCACCACCATCACCACTTGCCTCGCAGGGAAGGACGCACACGTGCTCTCGGGCAGCGGTGACCGACCCTTTCGCGGCCCATCACGCGACGCACACGCCATCGGGTCATCAGCTTGTGCTCTTGACACACACACACGCATGCACCCAAGCAGAGATGCGATCGTCACCAATGGCGAAGGAATGCCACCAACAAGCCGCATCCACGCAGAGGAGCGCGGCAAGCTGCGTAGAGCATTTCAAGGGCGGGTCCCCCCCTCCTGATTCCCCCCGGAAAGAACGCGCCGGGTACGCGCCCTATGTGCCCGACGGTGGGGGTCATGGGATTACGCGGGACGATTATTCGACACGGACCGCTCGCCACGCGGACGATTTCCCGTGCTTCGCTCGGTGCAGCCGCGTCGTTCCTGCCGACGACGATGAAGCGCGCGCACGACAACCGGCAGTCGCCGCCGTCGTCGTCGTTCGCTAACGTCGTAAAGAGAAATAAAGATGTTCGCCTTTGGCGCGCTGAGCGCGCTCTTGGCCGACATACTGGGTGACTGTTCCGCGGCCGTTCTCTCCTACGTATTACGCGCGCGTTCTCCTCTTCGCCCCGTTGCTGCGTCGCAGTCGTCATGTGCGCGCAGCCGTGACTGTGCGGAAAGAAAAGAAAGGTGCCAGACGGCTCCTGGCGCTGACGATGTTTCGGCGCGCGATACAATCGCGACATGCGAGGCACAGGGTCACTGGGCAGGAGGAGCATTTAAGGCGCGGTCAAAAGGGCGCGCGATGCCTGCTGCTCTGGCGCCTGTCATGCAGTCGGACGCGTTGCGCGTCCAGGAAGTGTGCGAGCGTCGGAAGCGGAGAGGCCACCGCTGCACAGTTCGGGCTCTGATTCCATGTACGCACCACTGACTAAAGCTTGTTCCCATATGGCTGCCGCACCAGCAGAGCTACGCAACGAGCTCACCTTCGAGCAGTGATTCCGTGTTGGGAGTGGTTCATTTCGTTCCGAGTCGTTTGCTCGCTTATGTAAATCGGTGACCTTTCATAGGCTCTGTCGTAATTAGCAGCTTTATTTAAGTTAGCTACCTTCCTTTCTGCCTCTGTTTCTTAAACGCCTAATACGTTTCAACTTAAGTGAATACCATGTGTCTAGATAGATACAAACAAGTGGAATATATGCGGAGACGTTAACCATGAAGGACAGAGTATCCGGTTTCCTTTCTTACAGAGGCCAGAATGTTAAAGAAACAGAAACAAAAGAAGAGATAAGGGGTGCGCGAAAAACACGCAAGCACAGGTACCGCTTCAGATCAATTTAGACAACCTGTAGTTCCTTCAAAGTGCACCTAAAATCTGAATACGCGAGCGTCTTTTTTGCACTTTGTCCCGATCAGAGTGCAGCCCTCGCGGCCGGGGATCAAAATCTCTACCCCGTGCTCAAAATCAGAACTCTTTATAGTCCTGCACCACAGCCGTGGGCTTTAGCTGTTTGGTAATTGCCTACAATGGCAGTTATCCGGAATCGCCATCTCTCTTTCGGTCTGTCCCAACACCGCTTACTGACAATACTCACATAGTACCTCCGGTTGGCCTCAAGATCCTTGCTAGATGCCTAGCTTGCGCGTTTGCTTTACTTGGATTAAGGAATCGTCCGATCATAGACGTATATCGTGAAAAAAAAAAAGATAGTACTTTCATTTTCTTTTGGGGCCGTCACTTATGACGTTGTGGAGCTACCTTCAGCAAGTAGACAAATAAGCGGTTCTCCGAAGATAAGCTTCATGGAAAGCTGTGTTGACGAGCTATAGGTAAAAACTCCAAATTTTACACTTTCTGCTAAGCAACACTTCCTCACTTTCTCCATCTCTCTTTCTTTCTCTCTCTCCCTTGGCTACCGAGTTGCAAGGAGGCAAGTTTAGGTCATGGTCGCAGCACTTTTCGCTGTGTAGCGGATTTCACAGTCAACGAGGGTTGAAATGTGGGCTTGTTGGTAACGCGTCTTGAATAGGTGTATGGTAGCGCGATTAAAAGACAGGATAAGAGGACAGCGCTGTGTAGGTCTTCTTTCGTCCTGTCTTTTAATCGCGCTATCGTACACCTATTCACAGTCAAAACACATGACAATTTGGGCTACTGGGAACTCGAGAAAGGAGGCCGCGCCGTTTGCACACGCACTCTCTGAAAGGATCTGCACTGTTCTCGCTATACATAGCGTCATGGAGAGCGATCTTCTATTAAAAGGCTGTCGCCTGTTTCAGCGAATACCCGTAAATTTTCTTGTAACGTGCAATGCAGAAAGTAAAGTATGTTTTCGGGGAAGACATTATAACGGCTACGCAAAGAAATTCCATGATGCGCACATACTAATCAACAAAAAGAAGCTAATGAGATCGCTAATGTGTAGATTTACTGCGCGCGTAATTACACAGCTGATACCATGCAACTTTTCAAGGATCTCCGTTGGCTAGGAATCGCCGCTCTACAGCATTGGCTTCGAGATGCCTGTCCGCTTGTCCTTGTCCACCTTTCTTATTTCCGTGTTTTTATCGCGCTAAGTTACTACTTCAATTATGGACGACCAACTAGCACAACAATCAACTCTTCGAGATGCTCGTCCTGAAAGCGTGCGGCTTTCTACATATGCAAATGTTTATCCCCTCTTCCTCCGATTTCTCAAAAATAGATATAGTCGTCCTCACTGGAGCAGAGTGCAACACTTTATCAGGTGAGGCCAATTCACAATTAGTACACTGTTCACGTGTTTTTCCGCGTTTTCGAAAGAAAACCACGCGCGAGGCGAGAACTGCTACAAGAGCGCTACTGGCTGAATCAGGCCTAATAATTTCTTCACATTGCATAAAAGGCCCGTTTGAATGCATGTGCGGCTGCGAGTTACGAGGTAGAAAAGGAAGCAAGGAAAAGAAAAGAAAGAGAAAAAGAAACCTATCCTTAAAGCGGACAGAGAAACAAGGAAGAAGAAACAGAGTGAGTGCGAACGCCTACGCATAGTATGTAGGCTTAAGAACGCATTAGCAAGTGAGCGTGGAATTCAACGGACTTCAAGAACTGCAATGGTAAGTCAGCAGTAGGCTTGAGCATGCCTGAGCTGATCGGCCAAGAGTGCAGCATCCATTATTTAGACAATGTTCTGCCACCTAATAGGCTGACACTACGGACTCTCTTTCTCACAGTTGAAGGAAGGAACAAAACGTGCATTTTACTCGCATCCACACAATAGATGTTGCTTACTACGTTATTGTTATCTGAGCGGGAGTGGGAATCTGTAGACGTAAGCAAAGCTATACAGAGGACTGGAGGCAAATGAGAACGCAGGTCGAAGAAGAGGAAGCGAACTAAGAAAAATACGAAAACTGGAGAATTCGAGCGAGAGAGAGAGAGAACAAAAAATCACCGTTCGTAGTTCGGAGTAAGTAAAACGAGACGAAAAAGAAAGAAAAGTTCACGAAGAGAGAAGGTCGAAGAAGGAGCCGGAGAAAGGACGCCCGAGCAGTGGTCCTTACGGCAAACGTGAAAAATTGGTCCGACTCCCTTTCCGCTTCGATCTCTTGCTGCTAGTCGCATTCGACACACCGCACAGCCGGGTTCAAAAGCCGCTGGGCGCCTGCCTCGGACATGTAGGCGAGACCGGCGCGGCGGCGGCGTCGGTCCGATCGCGTTCCCTGTCGCGCCTATCTCCCCCCCTCACCATCCCCTTCTTTTCGTGTCTTACATCAGGACAGCGAGTAGAAAAAGTTCAGGTGTGGCAATTGGAGGGGGTGGGGAGGGCAACGGAAGGGGGGAAACGCTGTCGGGTAGTTTCGTACTCGTTTCCCATCGTCTTTTGTGTGTAGCTGTCTCTCTATCGCGTTCCCAGATGTGCGTATGCGGCGATCTGTCAGTGCGTATGTATGCAAGCTAGCGTGCGTGGCGATGAGATCGAGACCCCCCTTCCCCCCAAAAAAAGAAATATAGAGAGAGCAACAACAACAACAAAAAAAGAAGGTGACGCTGTGGCACGGTCCGCTGGCCAGTCATCGCACAAACAAACGCAAACGGCGCCGGCGCTGCATGCTCGACCTTGGCCACCAATTCTCGAAGGTCGTTCGTTGAACGCGCCGGGCCGCAGAGCGCGCGCCAGCGCGAGGCGCACCGCATGGCCGCAGTGTCGTGCGGGAAAAACCCCTCCCCTTTTACCACCGCGCATGGCAGACAGGACTGACCCTGTGGTGCTTCCGTGCTTGTTGGTGCCAGCCTGTTCGAGGCTGTTTTGGCACGCGAGAAGAGAGGACATTACAGGCATTCTCGAGTGCCTGATGTGAGTTTCGGTGATGGCTGATGATGGCGGACGCCCGCTGTCAGAGCTGTTCTCTCCGCTCTCTTTCGCATCCCGTCTGCCGGGGGACCCGTTATTTCGTGCGGTTCGAAGAAAGAGCGTTGCCCTTTCGCGTTGTCGAAAGTGCTGCTTCGTGTGTGGAGCGCCTTGGACCCGCTGTTTGCCGAAGACGGATGGAGAACAGTCGTGCGAGCGTGGCGTCGTGAACGAGGTGAAATTCCGAGCCTTGTTGCGCACTCTGACATTTACGCCGAAAAGAAGGTGGGGAAGAGAAGACAGAACGGCGAGATGGATGAAAACAGGACGCACTTTCTGTTTTTCTATGAAGGAATGTGGGAAGCAGGTAATGTGTATAAGAGAGACTGACTCATTCGGTATAACGTTCGCACTCAAGTAAGCCACTTATACTTTCTTACAAGTGAGATCGTGTACTCTTACGTCGGACAGTTCAACCAGTCACCGATAAACGCAAGGTTCGCTGGGTACTTAAGAAATGCAGCGCTAACGCCAAATTCAGCGTAGCTACCTCGGCTAAAGTGTGTCTGGTCATGCCACCTAATATTTTCGCAATGCTTCCATCACATAAAGTGCAGAGACGACTTAAAGCTATTTTAAAAACAAATTTAAATTTGTATGTTATATTGTATGGTCTAAATGCATGCATGCTTACAGGGAAAAAAAAAAGGAATCTGTGGCAATTTAGCGGCAAATGTGAGGGAAATGCTATAGACGAACCACATGTCACACCACACCGCTTTGAGGTCCCGGATCCACGAGTTAAACCACGTTGACCACATTGCAAAGTGTTGTTTAGGAACTCATTCGACACACATACTGCATCATCGAGGAGCGAAGTGCAACTGACGCCGATTCGGTGCAGACCACCCTCATTTGCACTATATATACGGCTTCTTTTGTAAGCTCTCCCAATTTCTCTCTACCTCCACAACATAACGGGCTTCCGACATTTGACACACATACACTTTTTTCAACTTTGACAATACAAATGCTGACGCTATAAAAAAGGGCGAAGGAGGCATTGCTTGATTGCTGAAAATGCGGCGTACAATATACGTTTGAAGTTGTAGATTAACTCTTGCCGAAGTTTTTGGAGCGAATGAACAAGCATCCATTTAGAACACTTAGTGGTTTGATCCTCGTTTAGTCCTTCAAGAAATAGGTGGCATGTTCCCCCAATCCTTTCAGAGCGTCCCAGAGCAACCGAGTTTTAATTAAAGCAGAATCTTCTGCAACAGGGATAGTGAAGTTTGATTATCTTTCACATAAACTGCGCATGATCGTATTCCAATTCGAAACCTTTATAGCTCTGCAGGAGAGTTCTGGAGCGGTCACTCGAAGAGGCAATGCCAAATATTTTTGTAACGCATATGCCTTTCAGAGGAATCGAATAGCACCTGTTTGCCTCCCTTCATATCTTGCTTAAGGTCGTAAACAGAAAAGATGCCATTCACCTACGTCTAGCACGAAGCCGGTAAGACAACCTCGAAAAGAGAGGCTCTCGCAGTTGAAGAAAGCTTGTTTGGCTGGCAGTCGAACCCAGGACCATTGCCTGACGGCAGAAGTTCGCACTCATAGACAGAAATTCTGTCGTTCAGGTTACATTGACGTCAAATCGGGGGGATTTGACGTCAATGTAACCTGAACCCATGTAACCCCCCCCCCCCCCCCCCCCATTTTTAAAAATTATTTTAGGAGTCTTCAGAGCGGCAGCAGGGCAAATTTTGTTGTCGCTTAAAGCCTTGATGGGATGCGGAAAGGCTATTCAGATTTAAAGGAGCCGACATACCAGTTTGTCGTTGGCGCACAGTACTTGATGAAATAAACGTAATCAATGTCAGCTAAGGACCCAACAGATGCGGAGAAGCAAAGAAATTAGGGTCTGAATGAATACTAAGTTCGAAGTGAATAACGTTTGAAGCACATAGATCGCGAGCGACCTTTCTAGGCACCACGGTGAGTAGACGATGATCAGTAATTCGCTTTAACAGAAAGTAAAACTTAGCGGCAGCAGCGCTAAAGAGCATCTAACTTGTAGCGCTGCGGCACTTTAGCGCTGGCCCGAAGAATAAATGGAAAAACAGAATAACTTGCCTTCATATTCTGAATTAGGTTTTCCTCTGCGTAGCAGTTTTTGTGGAAGCAGTTGCGCAAAAGCTCTACGAATGCTTTGCCGAATATTGTGGGCGGCAGCTGCATTGATAACTGGCTCCAAAACTCCTCGGCAGAAGAAGTTGTGGGAAGAGACGGTGAGAAATGGGGGGAGGGCAATCGTTCCTGTTCTGCCACTGCACTGTGAAGCCACAGTGTCTGCAGGGGCAAACGAAAGTCTAGGAGCCCGAGTTTGGGGAGAGGACTTGACCGCGACACCCGGCCTTCCTTCGATGCCATTTCGGGCACAATCAGACATGACAATATTTCTATGCTTTGAGTCGGAAAAACTGCTTTATGAACAGCTGCTCGGGTATACTGCTGCTGTTGCTGCTGCAATGCGCTCACAAATAAACGTGGTTTTGTAATGGCATCGGAACAAAGGTAAAGAAAACGCCCCATGCATCAGCACTGGTCCTTCGACGTGCTTCACAAGGTGGGAAGGACGTACACGCGAGATGGATAATCTAGAAAGAAAAAAGGAAGGCGTCAAGACAACTCAATCTTCCCGTTCGGTCCACGAACGTAATTGATGTGAAGAGAAACCAGTGAGTAGGAAAACGCTTCATCACGGACAGCTAGCGGTTATATTAAACTGGGTATATCAGGAAATCGCAGTGTAAATTTCTACTGACCAACGTTCGCTTGCACTTAAGCGTAACGCCACTTTCTCATCGATTCGACATGGCATGCTGCGCCCCACGATCCAGAGGCGACCTATGTGTCCCTCTGGTATATTACACAGAACTTCATCATCATCATCATGATCGTCATCATCACCAGCCTGTTTTTATGTCCACTGCAGGACGAAAGCCTGTCCGAGCGATTTCCAATTAACCCTGTCTTTTGCAGGGGCAACTTGGAATCAGCTTGCACCTGCAAATTTCCTAATTTTATCACCCCACCTAATTTTCTGCCGTCCTCGACTGCGCTTCCATCCCTTAGTACCCCTTCTGTAACTCTAACGGTCCATTTCAGCATAGCTTGCAATACAACGTTTCCGCCTGAATTTCACAAAATAAATTAATTTCATCGAATTCATAAATTTGATTTCATAACCTATACTACCGTACTGTTCTTGACAATGAATTCATCTTATCACCGCAGTACATGCCGCATCGCATTGATAATCGTCATAAGGCAGACGTTCTACTCTGTAAAACAAAAACGTGGTCTAGTTCTCTTTTTTTGCGTGTGCTTGGTAGAGTACGCATATGTGCAAAAAATGGCAAAAGGCGTTAAATAGAAAATAAATACATGGAGCCCTGTTTTATCCAGGTACTGCGGCAATGAATTAGCGCATTGGTCCGTTAGCTAACGGGGTAAAGACATCGGAGACATTCGCTTTAATTTGGCGCAGAAAAATTGTGAAACTACCTTCCCGCTGACATCACATCTATTTGAGATAAACAACAATTTACGCGGTGCGCTAGCCAGCATTGTGTACTAACGCTATACTTGAATTTTTTATTGTTATCATTACTCTGTGCATTTTGTTCTGTTTGAAATTATTTGTACTATGCTTACCTACTCCCATCTCCAATGAATTTGGCCTTGAGAGTAAAATTAATAAATAAATTAATTAATTAATGCGCCACCATACTGTTCGTTTATTAATTACTATATCTGAATCCAAAATGTGCTTTCTGAAGCAACTCGCCCAATGCTTCAGCGTAACACACAACGTCATGTCTTGCGAACACCCACGTCTCTGCCCGACTTGATGTGCATGAAATTTGCATTGGCACGGTGATAATGGCACGTCAATGAGAATAAACATTAAAACAAAGCTGCCGCACACTGGGCCTTTCAAAAAAGGACATAAATTTTCAGCTTTGACGATAAATTTGGACCAAAGTGGTTTGTGTTGGCGTAGACACGTTGGCAAGAAAATCTGGATGGAGCATTTATGAACTTCCGTGAGCCCCTGCTAATTAAAACTAAGAAATTGACGCACACAAGGTAAATTCTCGACGTCACAGTCGCAGGGGTGGCAAACGCGGTACAGTCAGACACATGGTCCCTTCAGAGACAAATAACGATAGACTGTCGCAAAATGTGTTAATGTTAGATAATTTTACCTCCCCCCCTCTACAGTGATGGATTCTTAATTTCAAGGAAGTCAAGGCGGCAGGATGATTGCTTGAGCAATTTCTAGCAAGCCCTCATATTTACTAACTAAATATCAGCACAGTCTGTCGCGTTCCAATGTTTCGTGAAAAGGACGCAATCATCGGCTCAAGCACATATTCAAGGAAATAAATGTCTGCAAACGTCGCGAGAGAGTAGAACCTTTTCTTTTGCCCCGTCACTCAGACCGTGGTACGCCGAGTATCCCATCAAGCATTTAGTGCTTTAGATGTGCTCTGTAGCAAGACTCGGCACAAGGAGATGAAATGCATGCAGCCACGCTGGAATGTAGGAGGTTCAACATACACTGTAAGTTTTACGCCCGCGGCTTTTTTTCCTTGTCATTCTTGGGTAGAGCTGGAAAAAACAAGTCGCGTGCACATATGCGTACAACGTGACCGGAGTGTGTAGTGAACGAGTAGAAGGGGAATCGAGGAAAGCGATTTTCGCTAGTCACAACCACACGAAGCCAACAGATGATGACGCCAAGGAAAGCACGCGGGAAGTTATTTGTAGTTTTAATTGAACTGTAGAAATTATGAGCTAAAGGGGAATGGAAATGGACGAAAAGTACAACTTGCCGCCGGTGGGAACCGAACCCACAACATCCGCTTACGCGTGGGTTGCAGTACAAATTGTGCTACCGTGACGGTTCTCAGGTCCAGATTCTTGGGTATCTAGGTATGTGCAGAAGATCTAACACGGCGATTGTAAGCCATCGCCACTCATGGCCATGGCGGCAGATCTGGAAGCTTCTTTTGACTGACGTAATGGATTTTTTCGAGGCATACTTAAAAAGACCACCCACATTGCAGAGTTGCATTGCAACATGGATGCTCAGGCGGAGGCCGGAGCTGAAGACTGAATTGGACGATAGAAAATGGCCGACAGGCGGCGATGTGCTGAGAAATATTTCCCGGAAACATCGTAGACAGCAAAGAGTGGGAAATAGACTGCGGATGTTACACAATTTTATCCTAAACTGCTGCAGTCTCAATTGCAAGCAAGTCAAGGCGGTATGATGATTACGCGAGCATTTTCTCTCCCAACTCGCTGTTTCGAACCATGGGGAACAGCCGCCTGCTGAGGAGAAGACGGCGACGGCGTGCGAGAATCACTTGTTTAGGCGGATATATAACCTTACCGGAATGTGCTGGAAGCGACTTGCTTTTTTCTTTTTTCTTTTTTTTTTGCGCGCGCGTAGCTCTAACCGTACTAAGATGAGGTCACAACCCACCGGGTTCTATCGCGTGGGCGAATAACTTGATGCGAGGTAGCAGATGCGGATGCTGACGACGTCGCTAAAAGGATTCTCGAGCGAAAAAGTCACGACTCCGAAGGCAAAATGAAATATGCGCAGCGTGCCCCACCGGCTGTGCCAAATGCGCGCTCACAGCCGCGTGCATGTACGGGGGAGCGATACGCGAGGTACGGTATAAAGTGACTTACAAATGAGCAAAGCAAAGCGTTGACGCCGGCCAGTGACGCGCCATCTATAGATACGAAATTAAACGTAATGTAGCCGTATTGGCTCTCCTCTGACAACCGCTACTGAGGTAAAACGTAAAGCGGCGGTACGTTCTCCTGATATCCGCCATTACGCGAAAATCCGTCGGCGTTGGAGTGACCGAAGAATGGTAACCAAAATGGCCGATGACGCAAGGATTAAAAACACGTCAAAAAATGCTCGGACTGACGTCAAAATTCTCAGGAAGGCTCCTGTAAACAAAGTAAATTAATGGCTTTCAAAAGAAAATTAGGTACATTTCGGTCTAGATTGAAATAGAACTTGAGCCTCCGGGGTTCGGGACGGGCATGCATCCTCGGTTGCACAGCAGCTCCACGGTTCTTCGTGACTTAAGGTGTGCCCAGTGCGTGCGATCATTAGCACGTTCATGATGTTCCGAGGTCTACAAGTGGTGCAATGCTTTCGCGTTCCCACACGTAAGCAGTATTAAATGTCTCTGCCAAATAGCTCTTTTTTTTTTTTTGCGTGCACTGTTTTGTACCCCTTTGGGAATTACAACCACCACAACTCGAACTAGCACTGTGAGTCCGATTAGCTATTCAGGCTTGAGGTTGAGGGTCCGAGTCGCTATTCTTCAACAACTACAGCTGATATCGACAAACGAGTTCAGTAAAAATCCAAAGGTATAGGTGGATTCGTGGAGAGAAAGTTTACATCTAGGTTTATTACAGCATAGTACTGCAAATAAACCCCTTGCAGATCGCATGAAAAGAAACTTCGCTATTCAAAGTTCATCGTAGTTCAGGAGTCAAACCGATAATTACAGCCTGACAGAAGCAGTCTGTCTACCGGATTAGCTTATCAACTGTCAAACAGTCAGCAGCCCGAGGAGGGTTTAATCAGTAACTCAAAGCACGCGAAGCGAGAAACAACGACACTTTATAGTATCACGTCACAAACAAGTGAATGGGACATTACCCTTCATCAACAGCCGTAACGCAGCAAGCTACTGGGTGAATCGTATTCATGCGTGCAAGAATGAATCGGCAGTAGACAGGTCGTTGCCGAAAATAAAGCTTCACATCGAACCGGGATCCAGCCTCTATAACGGTCTATTGACTCATGTTTAGATCACTTAATAAACAGTAGCCAATGACGCAGAACTGAAGAAGTGACTGCAGAAGCAATGCGTGCACGACGAACGAAAAAGACAGACGACGCAAAGTAGCAAAAGAGTAAGCGATGCGCGTGCAGTGCTTAAGATAAACGTGATAACAAAGACGTCTATTTACACAATGAGGCACAAGCAAGGAGCGCATGTGACCAAGAGCTTTGGTGGTAGTCTACAATCTTGCTTCTGCATCAGTGGGAAATGGGACGAGCACTGATATCCAAAAAAACATCATGAGAAATTATTTTGCGCACATGTTTGTTGTATTCTATCGACCATACTGTTACGGCAAAGGTCTAAAGGAAATACATATGTGTGTTTAACTTTATTTACAGCGAATTTCAAAGGAACTAGGTCCCTTTTTTGTTGGACATTTATTGCGATAGCAAATATACGGACACTTCGGGCGAATTTTCACCGTCGCTGTCGATGTTCCGTATAAAGTACAAGGGCGATAAGAATGAGTGGCTCGCACATACTGTGCTGCGGGGCGAGGGCAGTATGTGCGAGGGCAGTATGTGTGGTCAGTCTAGAGAAGTCTCCTTCTCTAGACTGACCATGGCTGCACATTGTTGTCCGCGAGCCATATTTTGAAGGTGTAGGGGGTATTCTGCGGCGGGTGCAATGTTTAGGGCGAGCCGAGATGGCATGGTGGCGTCGTGCGCGCTGTCTTCTCGCGCGCCTGGGTTCGCGAGGTGCAGTGAAGCGAGCGCCAGCACAAAGTGTGCGCTTCTTTCTGCCTTCGTTCTTAATCAGGCCAGCGTGTGACAGCGAGTGCTTGTGGTAATCAAGTGAGGACTGTTCCTGTTTGTCTGTGCGCGCACGATAACATGCTCGTTAATTCAATTGTTTAATTAGTAATTGATTGTTTACTGCACTTTGTACGGCCAATAAAACTACTAAACTTACTTCATGTAATTGTCTGATAATTTGCTAACACTATCAGTGCTTCGCTTTTCGGGTGGAACTGCGACTTTTCGTGCGAACAAGCTAAAGTGCCTCAAGTTCACAGGTTGCTACAACCGTTCATTTACTCGTGGACTTGGTGCACACCTTCAAGTGTGCGCGCAACTCATGTTCTCCCTCCGCTTCTTTCTCTTCATTTTCCTATATCCCCATCCCCCATTGCAAGGTAGCACTGACATGCGTCCGGACTGCCATGGTTAACCGAACATCCGTCTCGATAACCTCCTTGTCTTCCTTGGTTCTCTACTTATGAACAAGCTATATAGGTTGTGCGTCGACTTTCACTTGAGTTTCAACAACCCTTCTCTTTCACTTTTCATAAGAGCGCGGGTTCAAAAGAACTAAAAAGAAAAGTACGAACAAAAGCGGCAATTCTTTCTCACTTTACTACATGTAGGCACGCTTCCACCACCTTTGAAACTGCGCTTCTGTTCATCACACTTGCAGTCTGTGCCTGTTTTTGGCTTCGTCGATCGACTCCGACAGTCTCGGCAAGCGTCGGGCATGAGCAGCCGCTCCGACAGTGAGCGACACGGGACGCATGCGCATCACGGCTGCTCCGCCGCATCGCAAGCAGCAGCAGCAGCAGCCGCGGTGGCGGCAAGCGCCAGGCTGAGCTTGAGAGACGAGCTTGGTTGAACGCGGGGAGCCGAAATCACTATTATGGGGGCGCCGGCAATGCCTGCAGTATGATTGTTATTACGCGATCGTGCGAGCACGAGGAACGCCTCGCCCCTGCCGTCCTCTTCCTTTCCCTCGTTCATCTTGCTTGCTCGCCGCGGTGCTTACAGCGCGCGCTTTTGTCCGAGACCTGGAGCTGCGTATGGTGGCGGTGGTGGTCGGTGCTGGCACGCATGACCACGTTAGTTCGCGGACTGGCCGCCGCCGCTGGTCTATAGCTGCCGCGGCTGGCCGCTAGCTCTTCTCGACAACTGGTTCTCTTCTTTTCCAGCGTCCGGACGCTGCGGGAGTGGGCAGTGCGGAGAAAGCACGCGTGCGTGTCTGCCGTGTCTCGATGCGATCTCGCCCGTGATGACGCGTTGAGTCCCGCACGATTCGGAACGATTCGATGACAGCCACCTCAAAATTGTTCTTAGTGCTTCCACTGCATTCCTCTCTACCTCTGTCGGCACGCCACGGAACCCGAGAGTGGGAGATGGTATCGGATCGGATCACGTGCTGCCGTACTGCGCAAAACTAGGTATACTTTAAGCCGTGTTCATTCGTACCGCACAGTAGCGTACCGCGAGATGCGGAGAGGAATGCGCAACACGGTATGGCTTGAAACCGTGCCTCGTAGTCTCGAGCCAAGGTTGAGAAGTAAGCTCACGGCTGCGACTAGCGAAGGGCGTGATAAATAAAGGTTGCGCAGGCGCCTTGTTCTACAGACGGAGGTCATTAAAGTGCCCTGCAAGCACCGAACACCGCATTTTCTCTGTTTTGAATCTGTGCGATCTCTCATCTCTTCTCTGACGTCTCGACCGGCTTTGTTGCATCACTATCATGAATAAATGTTACCATCGGGCGTTGTTTTCATGCGGGGAAAGAGCGCACGTTTGCAAGTACACCAACGAAGGAGATAAAAAGCTTCGGCTCTAAGCAGTGCAAGCATTTCACATGCTGTATTAGGATCGCCGCTGCACCACACGCCATGTCTGCAATGGCCTAAGGCGAGGATGCCTCAGGAACATGGAAGCTGCATTGTTGGTTAAAGGTGTTTCAACGTGCTGTTTAGAGCGAAATCTGAATTGGTGGTGGCGGCTAGCACTCGCACACCAAAGTTCTGCTTTACACATGGCAGTGTGACGCATCGTAAGAAACTACCAATTCCGGCTTTCGACATCTTCTCTAGAAAAGTGGAGAACAAGTGACGATTTTCTGGGAAATTAGCCAAAGGAAAACTGCTTGAGTTACGTTTAATAAACAACGTGTATACCTCAACATGTAGTGCAATACGTAGCGTCATGCTTCGCGTCTGTAGGCGCTATACTGCGCTGCCCTTCAGCGTAAAAAAGTGTGCAGACTTGAGAAGGAAACTCGCATGAATACGAGCGCATATATCAAAACTTACTTGCTCATTTACAGTCAGTCAGTCAGTCAGTCAGTCAGTCAGTCAGTCAATCAATCAATCAATCAATCAATCAATCAATCAATCAATCAATCAATCAATCAATCAATCAATCAATCAATCACCTCATATGAGCATGCGTCTGTAAAAAAATTAAATTAAATTAAATTATGGGGTTTTACGTGCCAAAACCACTTTCTGATTATGAGGCACGCCGTAGTGGAGGACTCCGGAAATTTGGACCACCTGGGGTTCTTTAACGTGCACCTAAATCTAAGTACACGGGTGTTTTCGCATTTCGCCCCCATCGAAATGCGGCCGCCGTGGCAGGGATTCGATCCCGCGACCTCGTGCTCAGCAGCCCAACACCATAGCCACTGAACAACCACGGTGGGTTTAACCTGTACAGACGACGAGGCTATATTTTAGCTTTGAGCGTTCTCGCTTAATTTTGGACATGTCCTACTTTTCTCGGGTTCCTCGGGACGAATAATTCAGTGTACAACGTTCGCTGGACCACCACTGCACGTAACCAGCTTTCGAGGTTAGAAATTCACGGATGATCGTACGCAAAAAAGCTCATCATCAGCATTGTAAATAAAACGATCTATTTTGGTGCCGGTGACTTCGTTTTCTTGAAGACCTTGGTGGCTGAAAACGACCTGTATAGTTCAACGACAATTACGAGTTCGGGGTTTCTACCTGTCTGGTGGCTGTTCGATAGTTCGTCGCAGATCAGCGCCAGCGCGCTTGTAAATACACATCTTATGGCTTCGGCCTGTCCTTGAACTCAACAGCCCATGAACACTCTCCGAAAGCTTTCAAGTATGCTTACATTCCGCTTTCGGTATGACGACCTGGTGTCGCGGCATTAATAAAGACGTTCTTTCTTTCCTTTCTTCTTTTTCTAAATTGCTTTTCACTGGTCTTTCACGTCTTGACTAAGATATTAAGGTAGGAAACAGCCAAGTCGTTCATCAATCTGTCCTACATGGCCAGAGTTTTCCCGCCATTTCTGTGTATCATCTTTGCGGTGCTCATTTTACTTCATATTCACTACACGTGGAATGTCGAACACGTGGCTGTTTTCACTATGCTAAGTATTTCTCACGTGGCAGTAAATCTGGCAGGGCGAGGACTGGAAACATGTGTCTCCAGTTTCTCAGAACACCACACCTTCACGAGGCAAATCTACCATGACCTGCGTGAATACAAATTTCTGACGATTCTTCTCGTTGTTATGTGCGTTGTTTATTCAAGGCTGTTGCAATATATCTAGTAAAGGAAGCTGCGGTACGTGAATGGAGCCATTTTATAAAGGCGAGCGCCTGCCTCCTGTATCGTCAAGCGAGTGCAAGACGTGCGTTTCGTTTTGTTCAACGTATAAGCTCGAGGCCAACTAGGCGGTTGTTATCAACGTCGTTTTGTATTGTTGGTTTGTATGCATGCAGGCCACTACTTTAGAAGAAAGAAAGAAAGAAAGAAAGAAAGAAAGAAAGAAGGAAGGAAGGAAGGAAGGAAGGAAGGAAGGAAGGAAGGAAGGAAGGAAGGAAGGAAGGAAGGAAGGAAGGAAGGAAAGAAAGAAAGAAAGAAAGAAAGAAAGAAAGAAAGAAAGAAAGAAAGAAAGAAAGAAAGAAAGACAAGACAGACAGACAGACAGACAGACAGACAGACAGACAGACAGACAGACAGACAGACAGACAGACAGACAGACAGACAGACAGACAGACAGACAGACAGACAGACAGACAGACAGACAGACAGACAGACAGACAGACAGACAGACAGACAGACAGACAGACAGACAGACAGACAGACAGACAGACAGACAGACAGACAGACAGACAGACAGACAGACAGACAGACAGACAGACAGACAGACAGACAGACAGACAGACAGACAGACAGACAGACAGACAGACAGACAGACAGACAGACAGACAGACAGACAGACAGACAGACAGACAGACAGACAGACAGACAGACAGACAGACAGACAGACAGACAGACAGACAGACAGACAGACAGACAGACAGACAGACAGACAGACAGACAGACAGACAGACAGACAGACAGACAGACAGACAGACAGACAGACAGACAGACAGACAGACAGACAGACAGACAGACAGACAGACAGACAGACAGACAGACAGACAGACAGACAGACAGACAGACAGACAGACAGACAGACAGACAGACAGACAGACAGACAGACAGACAGACAGACAGACAGACAGACAGACAGACAGACAGACAGACAGACAGACAGACAGACAGACAGACAGACAGACAGACAGACAGACAGACAGACAGACAGACAGACAGACAGACAGACAGACAGACAGACAGACAGACAGACAGACAGACAGACAGACAGACAGACAGACAGACAGACAGACAGACAGACAGACAGACAGACAGACAGACAGACAGACAGACAGACAGACAGACAGACAGACAGACAGACAGACAGACAGACAGACAGACAGACAGACAGACAGACAGACAGACAGACAGACAGACAGACAGACAGACAGACAGACAGACAGACAGACAGACAGACAGACAGACAGACAGACAGACAGACAGACAGACAGACAGACAGACAGACAGACAGACAGACAGACAGACAGACAGATTATCTGATGTGCATTCCTTTTGCCAGTTGCTTTGCGCTGGGAGGAGAAGAAAGAACTTTGTGTATGCGGGGTGACGATGAGGATTAGTCCGCATCGCTTTCAAAATTATAAAGTTCGAACTGCATTTGCAAGGGCAAACTGTGGGATGAGGTAGGGAGGCTGGAAACGTTTGCTCCGTGTTATTTATTTATTTATTTATTTATTTATTTATTTATTTATTTATTTATTTATTTATTTACTTAAGATACCTTACAGGCCCCAAAAGACATAAAGTAAGAGGGTTTGTTACTACAGTGAAAGTACAAGCAAACTAGTAAGGAACATGGTTACTAAGCAAGTGAACATGGAAACGTAACGCAAATGCAAAATACAAAACAAGGTTCCAACGCAAGTGAACAAAAGGAAACGTAACATAACAAAATACGCTCCCGAAATAAGCACTAAAAGAGCGTTTGAGTGCAAGTGAAGGAGTAAATGCAGCATATCATAGTTACTCATATCACATATCATATCACAGCATAGTTACTAAATAAATTATGAACTTAAACGAGTAATCCATGATACAGGACTATTGCAAAAAATTCACCTCAAGCTTGTGACGAAACGTATACAGGTTGTTATCAGAGGAGATATCCTCGGGAAGATCATTCCACTTGCGGATGGCTTGTCGAAGTGCGGATGTGTTAAAAGCATTCGCGTTACCAAAGATGCTCGTGAAGCTGAGGTGATTATGTCACCTGCGTGATGCGAAAAGGGGGCGTTCAAGTTGTAACGAGGCTATTTTATTGCTGTAGACGTACTTGCGAAACAGGAATAGGAGAGACATTTGACGGCAAATGGCCAGTGGTTAAAGGGAATGATCGAGTTTAAGCTGAGTCACGCTTGAATTATGGTCATAGCTCCTTGAAATGTAACGGGCGGCTCTGTTCTGAACTGCTTCAAGCATGTTAATTTGATAATGAGCGGAATGGGACCAAATAGATGAGGCATATTCAAGTTGTGGGCGGATGAAAGTTAGATAGGATAATTTGCGAACATTAGAGGGACAATGACGGAGGTTGCGGCATAAACAACTTAATGTTTTTGAGGCTTTCGTGCAGGCAGCAGTGATGTGGTCATACCAGGAGAGGCCTGGTTTAAGGTGAAGGCCAAGATGATGACCGGGACAGCTTGTCTCCTTGTATGAGGTAGAAAAAAGTGGAAACGTCACGCTTACGTCCCAAAGAAATAATTTTGCATGTGTTTGGTCACGAGCGAGGTGTTACAACAGTTAGAGATGATGTTAAGGTCGTCTTGAAGGATCAGGTGATCGTCGGTACAGTTTATTGGTCTGTATAACATGCAGTATTCGGCAAAGATTCTAATACTTGATGATATGCTATTTGGCAGGTCATTTATATAGATCAAGAAAAGAGGCGGGCCCAGAACGCTGCCCTGTGGAACGCCAGAAGAGACGTACTAAGAGTGAGAGGAAAAACTATTAACCATCGTGTACTGTTTGCGAAGGGAAAGGAAATTCCGAAGCCACGATAAAGTGAGGGAATCTAATCGAAAGGCAGATAGCTTATAAGTAAGACGGCAACTCCACTTTACTTCTGAGTAGAAACAGAAATTCCACGCTCGTGCGAACTTCAGACGTGCAATCAGCATAGATTGAAGCGCGAACAGGAAATAACTGATGAGAACGGCCTGTTATGTGTATAATTACACCAAGTGCGACATGCAATCGCTTCGAAGCCGGTTTCTAAGCGCTGTAGCAGATGAACCTGGAAACGAAACAACGCACTGGAGTAATATTGAGATGGGTCGGGTTTCATTTTGAGCTGGAAGTACAGGCACAAGAATAGACACAAAAGTAAAAAACAAACAGAAACAAAAGAATTCAACGCCCATTACAACTTCTGACGCGCAGGTTATACACTCCTCGAACCTTTCAAAGTTCGATTATCTACTCCGGCGCTTCGAATCTGCATCCTCGCGTCGCTTAGGTTGAGAGGCGGCAAGACGACTGCTACTACTACTGTGCGAGGTTCAAAGAGGGGGCCCTTCAGTCTGTCCGCAAATGAAGGTCTCCTTCCGAAAAAGCAGTGCGCGCGGAGGTGCCAGCGGAGAGGCACACACAGCAGCAGCAGCAGCCGCAGCAGCAGCAACAGCACCAGCATCACTGGCGGCGGCGGCGGCACTCGTCCCCGCAGCCGTTGCTCGGTTGCTGCTGCTGCGGCTGCTGTTCGGGTTATTCAACCTTCTGCACACTCGCACGCCGGGACCCGCCGCCGCCGCCGCCACGGCTGCCCGGTGTCGCGCCCACTTGCCTCGGCCGGCCGGCAAGTCTGCTGGCCGGCGGCGGATCGACGGAAGTCGCCGTTCAGAGAAGCGCGCCTGCCGGCGAAGGACCCTTTGCCTAGGGCAGTTTGAGAGAAAGAGAGAAAAAGAAAATGGCGATTTTAATGAAAAGCTCGATAGGTGTTTTGCCTGGCGGTCGACGCGACCGCACTCTATACTGCAAGTGTTGGCTGAGACAGAGAGAGAAAAAAGAAAGAAAGAGAGAAGGCAGAAATGTTAACCAGGAAAGAGACTGGTTAGCTACCCTCCGCTGGAGGAGGGGAACTGAGGAATAGAAAGATTAGCGAGAGGGTGGATGGCAAGACGCGGTGTATTGCTTGGACGGGAGTGGCACCATGCCGTCAGATGGACTCGGATAGACCTGTATTTCTCAAAAAGCACAATAGTTCTGTCGCTGCCTTGAGGTGTGCGACGAGCTTGGGGGAGGTGGGGAACAGTGGCACATGAAGGGGCCAATGTTCCCTACGCAGTCGTGTTGGGTGTTCGATGAAAAATATGACATAAACACTAAGCAGAAGCCCACAGAAGACGCATACGCCCTATAAACCTATTCCCGAAGTCTCTTTAAGACAGTATAGTGTCCAACTTCAGCTATAGAAGTGCTTTTGTATTGCGCGAAATGCAGACAGTGCTTCTCCACGGGCCAAGAGTGTTCTGCAGTGAAAAGCTTGAGTCGCGTTGCAAATACAGCGCTGTCCGAGTAGACTGAATACACAGCGAATTTTTACGAAGCGGCTTCGAAGCACATACACAGGCGCTGACTTGCAACAAAGCACTTTATTCTATCACTGCGCGTAGAGAGAGAGAGAGAGAGAGAGAGAGAGAGGCGATAAGGGAAAGTCATTGAAGTTCAGACCGTCACAAGCGGTCGTATAGGCTGGTACATCTTAAGAAACGCGGCCACGCTTTAGTAGCTTCGTATATCGCAGATGCCCACGAGGCCACAGCCGCAACATCGTCCCCTCTTTAACCTGCCTATCGTCTAATCTCTCTAAAGCGGTCCGAAGCGAAAACCTTTGATGTTCATATGAGGGGCAGTCACACAACCGATGCCTAAAAAGTTCTGTCTTTGCCACATGTATTGCCATCGTTCACCATGCATTAACTGTGCGTAACTATCACTTAAGGTTAAGTTCGAGGGAAATGAATCCACATTGAGTATGCACAGGGTTCAACTTACCCGAAGCTGAATGTCTGTGGCTCTTTTTTTTTTCTCGCCACCAATAGACAGAACTGACAAGAAAAAAAGAAAAAAAGAAGGTTTTCTGCCGTTGTTACCTAGCACAAATGTGAACACTGCGACCGAAAGGGTTAACACGGGGCAAAAATCATCAGAAACGAGTGTGTACGATAAGGGGCACTAACTTTATGTGCTAAGATGACGCGGCCTTACCTGTTTCCTCTGACTGATCGGCCGCTTTCGACGAAACAAACCGGAAAAGCAGCGCCAGGGGTCATGTCCGGAAAACAGACAGTGAGGAAAGAAGGCACTGGACAACATCGAACAGATCGAAAGTGAAACCAAGCGTACTACTGGCACCATGCCCGGTGATGGAACGCGTCTATCGGCGCCGCGGTTTTACGGCCGTCGGCGCCAGCGACGAGAGATGCTTCACAACCTAGCAGAGTGTACGCACACACACTGACGGCCACACTGCCGCTCTCCGACAGCGCTGTCTGACAAGGCTTTCTGGCATCGGCCACTTAAGATGCCGGGCTACCCATGCCGACTCTGTCGCAAGTTCACGGACCGATTGAACCCCTTCAGAACATTGCACCTGGCGCGCACGGCATTACATATGCAGCGCGGCCATGGCGCGACGCGTTTCGAGGCGCCACGTGTTTGTAACAGCATGAGCCATACTAGTCTTCGGGCATGCGAGATATTATCTCGTGAGCATGTCCACCGACGCTCTGGAAACGGTAGAAAAACGCCGGGAGTCTCTCATCTTGAAGAGAGCCTTTCTTTCGCGCTCGCGCTATAAAGAAGGTGCAGCAATTTATTGGGAACGCATGACAAATGCGTTAGTTCGAACATTTATCAAGCATGTTTTTATACTTTCTCTGGAAGCCACTTGTGCTTTGCGCTTTATTCTCATCTCACTTTGTTTATTATTATTTGTGCGTGCGTGCGTGCGTGCGTGCGTGCGTGTGTGTGTGTGTGTGTGTGTGTGTGTGTGTGTGTGTGTGTGTGTGTGTGTGTGTGTGTGTGTGTGTGTGTGTGTGTGTGTGTGTGTGTGTGTGTGTGTGTGTGTGTGTGTGTGTGTGTGTGTGTGTGTGTGTGTGTGTGTGTGCGTGCGTGCGTGCGTGCGTGCGTGCGTGCGTGCGTGCGTGCGTGCGTGTGTGTGTGTGTGTGTGTGTGTGTGTGTGTGTGTGTGTGTGTGTGTGTGCGTGTGTGCGTGTGTGTGTGTGTGTGCGCGTGCGTGCGTGCGTGTGTGTGTGTGTGTGTGTGTGTGTGTGTGTGTGTGTGTGTGTGTGTGCGTGCGTGCGTGCGTGCGTGCGTGCGTGCGTGCGTGCGTGCGTGCGTGCGTGCGTTTGTAGCGTCTGTTTTGAAGAATGCAACCATAGCGACTTGTCCAGCTGCCCATACTTGTGGACATTGTAATGCCAGTAAATACAGTGTCGTCGACAGAACCGCCTCTCAATCTGCCCATGACAGCAGCTGACGTGCTCAGTCCCCACTCTTGCAAGTGTTGACTGTACGGCGAGTGTTCATTGGCTGGCTTCGCGGAACCAGGCCGTTTTCTCAAACGCTCGCCCTACATTCATTAGCCTCCGAGTTTCAGCTCAGTCTTCTTGAACTACCACGGCGTCACCAAACTGCGCTGCACTGTGTGCGGCGTGCTGTCGCGTTCTTCAACTCCTTCATTCCTTACTGCTATGGCTGGCAGTGTTATCCATGGCAACACCTGCGGCTTTGACAAACTTGTCGTTCACCTGCTTTCTCTCGTACGATTGGCGTGGCCATAAAAAACTGTCGTAACACATGAGTATACCATTTATTGTACGAGCAACTATACGCATGCAAACATTGTTTGATTTCATTGCCTGGTGCAATCTCATGGTCGAAGCAGCGACTATGCTGGTGCTGCTCTTCGCGAAGAGAGTTTGTCTACTGAAAGCTAGCAGTGATATCAGTGTACAGACATGCGCAAGTTCGTTTATCTCTATTTTATCCAGGTGCACGTGAGCAGGCATGTTGAACAGCTCCGACGTAAACAGAAGTTCGCTCTGAACTCGTTTTCCCTTTCGCAGTCGCGCACAAAGTCACAAAGAACTCCATGCGCTTTCCGTGGGCTGTGGTTATTGAAAGAGTCTGCCTTGTTCTTCTGCAATCGCACCGCCATGACTCAAGATGCCCGCTGTCCCAAGTGCCGCAGTGCACGCTAAGGTGGTTCTGCCCATTCCGTAACCGCGCTTAGCTGTCACTCAGGGTGTCCGAAACGCGCGTGCGCAGTGGTTCTCGCACGTGTCTTTGGACGTCACTCGCGCTTAAGGAAAACAGGAACGTGCAGCAAAAAAACCTGCGTGTAATAACACGAAAACTGACTCAGCGATTGCATCGTGCGAACTGTTCAGTCGTAACTGCGAATTCGAAATCTACAAAAATAACGTTCTAGAGACAGCTGTTGCAGAAATGTAGCTGCTACGCTTGTTGAATTGGATTCGCGGCGACGCTGTACAGGCTGCTGCAGTAGGACATCACTGTGTAGAGAATCGTTTGTAATTATAATCACGTCGTTGTGACGACGGAAAGGAAATCAGCAGGCTTCAGCGACTTCTCAGGCTCTGAACTCATTCATTGGCAGCAGGATCTGACAGAGGAAACCATCATCCTTCGCAATAGAACCAAATAGGCCCTACCGAACTGTACAATGCCACGGAACAATGAGTTGGATCCCCAAAGGTTGCCGGTGTTTCGTTTTTCGTCGCCATATTGCCGGGATGAATCCGAGGATGAGGAGGTGACCTGACGACGGCAACACCGTAACGAAAAGGACGAACGGACTCAACAAATCGAGTTTGCAGCTTTTAATTTCGGTATCAATAAAACAATATGCGTGGAAAATCAAGGAAGAGGAACATGAAGAAGTCTCCTCAGCCTCTTTTGAGCCTAGAGACCTTCTAAGCTCTACATCGAATCTCCCTGGCTGGGTAGACGCCACTGCCTTTAAGGCTATCGCCGTCATCATCAAGTTTCCTCTACGAAAATGGCACAAAGAAGTGTCATAAATCGGCGAACTAACAGCGTCTCCAGGAAACAGGTGATGCACGGCTGCAAAGGACGAGCAATGTATTGCGAAGGGGAGGAGGAGGGGAGGGTTGCTTAGTGCCGGCTGACCTATAACCTCGCAAAAGCTGCCGACAAATGCTACGCCCGAGTGCCATTTATAAAGTACCGTAGCTTCTGAAGCTCGTCACAATTCATCCGGCAGCCTAGGTAATATCAGAAAGGCATGTGAACCATATGAATCCAACAGGTAACGAAGCTAAAATAAAACTCAAGGGTTGGAGGGGGGAGGGGGGAGGTATGTTTGATTACAGTCTTTAATTGAAGTACAGAAATGATAAGCTAAAGGTAAATGAAAGTGTACGAAAAACCAACTTGTTGCCGGTGTGAGCCAAACCCACAGCCTCCGCATTACGCATGCGTTGCGCTACCAACTGTGCTATACGGCGGCGGATGTACCCACGTCCACTTTCTTGGGTATGTGCGTATGTGTATATGTGCGGGATTTAGACATGAAAGTGTTAGCCAGTGCAAGGCCATGGCGATGGTCACTGTACACAGCAGACAACAAATGGTATTTGCCTGTAAGTTCTCTTCGGGGTGAATAACTTGCCCGTACATCATTATAAAACTGTGCCCACTTACCCTGCCAAGTAAGCGATTCCTCGCGTTCACAAAAAGCGAGTAGTAATCGAGATTATTACGATCTTTCAACTCGATGCGAGCTTTTACCTGAACTGTATTCTAGACCCCTCGTCAAACTGATGTCTCTCTCACTTCGTGTATTCGAGCTTTTTTTTTTTGTGCTAATGTGGAGTCCTAAAGCCTGCATTTGCGACATTGTCAACTTTTCCTTCTATTAAGTTGCGTTTTTGAGATAGGTTTGATCGACGCGCAACCAGTGGCATGCAGCATAGCGTGAAATCTTCACTGAGTGTGCACAACGCTGACGATATAAAGAAATACAAGAACACACACAAAAGAAGAAAAAGAAGGAAAAGAAGGGGAACCGAATGTGCCATGTTTATGCATTTAGCGGTGACCACACTTGTTTGACCCAGCACCGGCGACCCCTCGCCGAAGAAGCGCCGCTCATCCTGCGACGCATCCTGAACAATCCTCGGTCTGGCCGCGGCCAGACAGACGCGTGACAAATGGTCGACTTTGGAAAGCAGACGGCAAGGACGCGACGCTTGGCTCGCTCGGTGGAGCGTTTCGCACATGCATACAAACTCTTCGAGCGCCCACTTTCCTTTTTAACTCTTTTAACTCCTACTCGCGGTGCTTCGTCCCGTTCTTCTCTCCTACTTCGGAGCTACAGGTTCGAAAGAGGGCTTTCCTCAACAAAGTCGTGAGGTTATCTTCTTCGTGGCTTCCACAGGCCTAAACAAACGCACATATATATGCGTCCCGAAGTTCGCCCGTTTTGTTTCGCCTTGTTCTCGTTTTCTTTTTCCTTTCTTTCTTTTTCTTTTTCGGCTTTCTACCGGCCGTGGCCTTTAGGTCTTGCGTCGAAGCGCAAGAGAGACCTTTTCGTCTCCTATGCCTCGTACAACCTGTCCGCACCATACAACAGCAACAACTTTTTTTTGTTGCTTTATGTCTTTTGGTGTCTCTATTTTCTTTCCCTTGTTACAAACCGCGGCGGTGATAATTTTGATGCGTTAGAGGACGCGCTCGAAGAAAGAAAAAAAAAGAACGTTTACTCTGCGCAAACTATACATCGAGTGTGAACGTTCATCTCCTTCCATACGTTCGGCCTTCGAATTTCCTTTCCTTGCATTTCTTTTTTTCATCTTCTTTCTTTTTTACAGTTCCTTTTTTTCTCTGTGTATTTCTTCGTCCTCCAAGCTATGGGGTTGGCAAAAAGCAAACGGAAACACGCGTCTCGTGCCCGGCCTTACTACGCGACCTGGCTGGCTGGGTTAACGGCGGCGGCGACGGCTCGCGTAGTCGCGGATGAGGCAACGTTTGATTCCCCGCTGGTCGGTCACTCTTGCTCGTTGCTTGCGTTTTACCTCGCTCGCGCGCATGCTTCTTCGTGTCCGTTCCTTTCCTTCGGCCTGGCACAGAAGTATGGAAAAAGAAGATGATTCATAGCGGCCGCCTTGCGCGTACGACAAGCTTGCGTATACAGGACGTGATTGTACAGCGGCGACCTTTGCTGGCACGGCACTCGTTCGTTTTCGTGCGCTTTCTTTTGTCCCGTGGCTACGATACAGTGGCATGAAGTATGCGCGAAATCATGTGCATCCGAACGATATATGTGTGCGTTTGTGTACCTATACGTCTATCATGCGCTTGTTATAAACTGCGCGTGCCGGTTTGTAACGTATCTGTACTATAGCTTGTGTGTGTGCTCGCGCATGTTAAGTGCGTGCGTGTGTGCCTGCGTGTGTGTTTACACGCATGTTATGTCTGAGGATCTGATTGAATCAGCATGTACATTCGCACCGTATGCGTGAGTGTTGTGTTCGCGTGTGTATGTGCGTCTGGCGTGCGCTAGTCACTATATACGAACGCTCCGAAGCGTATGAGATCGTGCGAGATGCCTTTGAAATCGGTCTGCTCAGGCTCAAGATACTCGGGCGGTGGTTGCAGTGTGTATGTATGTATAGTTCCGGGACGACCGCTGACATGCTGCTTCAATCGTGGCGCGCGGATGTTCTTTCAATGGCGGGGGCCATTGTCGCGCCGATGATGTGAGTCAGCGAGGGCTCTCGGATCCGGCAAAAACGTTCGAGAGTCCGCGTGACGTTTGGCTGTGGTTTGGACAGGGCAATTACTCTTCGCCTTGTATTTCGTTTGAAACATATTTTTGTCTATCCTTCTGCATTTATTCTGGCCACGCGATCCGTGTGCAGGTCTGTCAAGCGGGCATACCACCTGGCCATTTCGAAATCGGTGACGTCAGTCAAACTTAGCCTCACCGCGAGGTTTAGTTTCAGAAAGAAGCCCGCCATGGCTTTGTTGATGCGCCTGCATGTGCGCACTTCTTGTCAACAAAATGGAAGATTAAAAAACATGCATTTCGTGACGCTGCGTAGCAGTCACGCCTGCTCTTTACTGATTATTCTGAAAAATGTGTAAAAGAAGGAAATAGCCGGACACGTTGTACCTTATTAGTAGGTGAAAGCAGAAGGCCCGTGACATTACTTAATGAGCACTACTGCCAGTCATCGTCGTCCTTTTACATGGGACCGGGTGCTATGGGAGATTTCATCTAGTTTATTTTGGTAAGCGTGTCATTGATATCCGAGCTCCGGCCTCAAATGTTCAATGAACGGGTTGCTACAAGAGTGGTGGTGTGGCAACTCAGGAGATGGAATGGTTTCAGCATGATTCCACATTTTCAAACACCCTAACTGGAATGAGAATGGAATGTTGGCTCCAGTCGGGCGAATGCAATCAGAACGGAATGGGAACCCGAGATTCTAGAATAAGTGTTAGATAGGAATGGGCAGATGTTCCTGCAGAGCACGAAATGTTGATTTTAGCCGAGACTACAAAACCGGTAACTGTGCTAATTAGGCTAAACTAGACATGGCCACTACATCACAATTCTCGATTTTTGCTTAATATCGACTCTTTCAGTATCTACATCTGCCACGATAATTATGAACAACAGGGTATTCTACACTTCTAAAGACACGGAAACGTTTCTGCTCAACTGGGCTGAAGTGCATTCAAGGAAATGAATTTTTAGTTGCCGATAACGATTCTATTTGGCAAGGGCATGCTCGAACTGCGACACAAGCATGGAGGCTAAAAACGACGTCGGAAACGTGATTGCACTCGGCACGAGTTCATGCTGATTGGAACACGCGCCATGTTTTTTCCGCACACTGTTCAGCATCCGGGAGGCGCGATAATCGGCGGTCAGAGAGTCGGGCGAGTAGGAATGGTGCCACTAGTATGCCAGTAAATGTGAAACAAGAAAAAGGTCATTCGGCAAAATATGTGAACGCGTTTCGCGTTTATGTTAGTCATCAAAGCGATAGAATAATCTACCTGGATGCATGGCACGTACAACGGTGTGCGATTATTTTGTACATTGCTTTATTCAAACTATATTAAATAAATTACAGACCACAACGCACTGCAGAGATACCAAGCCACAAAGCGTGTTTGTTCTTCTGGGAAAAGAATAGTGCATAACCTTATATTTAACGTTGTGAATACTTCAAGAAGTGCGTTTTAATTACTAGGCAAGCACACTCGGATCTCATGGATGATGCACCGACGACATACCACGAGATAACTACTACAAACAAAAGAGGCGAATCTACCCGCCTCCAAACGCAAGCCTCACGCGAGCGCAAGGCTCGTTCCCCAGCCCACATTGGCTGGCCATAATTACCAACGGGCAATGGAACCCAATATGTCAAAACTGCACAAATCAAACATTGCCTACCCAAAATGACATTCTTTGGGGGTGCGAGGGCTTACCCCCTCCCAGGTCGCTCCTGCCAGCTCCCTCACAACAGACGTGGGAGGAGCTGCTCAGAACGCCGGATCAAAAACTACAAAAGGCCCTCGTTGCCTGGGCCGAAAGGGTCGCTCCTCGTGAGGGGCCATCCTAGGACTCGGGCCTGCCAGATCAAAACTGAGCAGAATCTCAGTAAAGTCGTTACCACTACCAGGCAAGCACGCGCAAGTAGTAAACATTTTACTAAAGAAAGCGCTTCATTTACTGGAATCAAAGAAATGGAATGGATCAGCTCAGTCACTCCAGGAGTGGGAATGGCCCGACTCTCTGCGTTCCCAGGAGTTAAAAGGAATGGAATTTCGAAGAACTCAACTTCCTGCATGGGAGTGGGAATGGGATGAGGGGCTCGACTCCGCAACTGTGCTTGCTATAGAGGGGACGAAAAACGCTTCATGGACAACGCAAAGGCGGGCGCCGATGATTTACATAGGGGACAGTTGCCAGGTGCCAGCAAAACCATGGGATACAAAACGCTGTCGTGCAAAGGCTACCGGAGTCCTATAACGTCGGTAATAGATCATTTTTGAAAAGCACCAAGTTGGCTTTCCTGCGGTGCATAATACTGAAAAACTTGGGAGGTCGGAGGCCATACCGTTGTTGAAATCGTCTTAGTAACGCAGCTGGCACATCTTGTTGCATTCCTGCTATAAATGAGGTCGCAAGGAACGAACGAAAGCAAGAAAATGCGCCAGTTGGTACAGCAAATCATTATCAATGTGTTTCCATATGTTAAATTGGGCTGTTTTGGATCGCAAGAGAGCCAGGTTGGCAGGAGGGTCTCATCGATCGGCGTTCTATGACATTGCTTTACACCGATCACAGTGAAAGGGGTGTGCGCTGGACAGAAGCGCGGTTAGTGCAAGGAATGCGAAGACTCACGATACAGCGTGGCCGGCGAGGTGATGCGTGGGGGTCCGGGGTAATCCCCCTGGCGGAGTCTAAACCACACCCTTGGCACTAGACGAAGCAGTCGTGAGCGCTCTAGTCGGAGTGTAGAATTTTTCCTGTTGACATCGTAGCACCTGCGCACCACGCATTACGGCTCTGTACGCTCCAGTTCCGACCCCACTTGCGAATCATGCGCAAAACCAAGAAAAGTCGGCTTGTCGCAGTGATGACGTCCTTTGGAACGTCATACGCGTGTTGCAATGCGCACACCGGCGAGTCACAACAAACTGCGAGTCCTGGACACCGGCAATTACAATCCTTTTACAAACCTACGGCATATAGTCTTCACGTGACGTCACGCCGCGTGCCGGTTTCGGTCGTCCGCCATCTTGAGGAACTGGGAAAATTGTGCTAGTGGTGCCGGACCGCATCTTCTCTGCAGTAAAACTGCCACGTTTACTGTGAAACGCGATGGCGAAAGAACATGGATTTCGTCCTTCGTGAATCGACATGTTTGTTTCAACGCAGACGCGTTACGGGGTAGGGAAAACGTGGCGTGCGTGGCCGGACTGATACGTCTTGTTGCGACTGGGGGTTCGAAGGATCCTCTTTCCTCATGGAGGGGCAAGTGAACGTGAGGCTGAGTCCGATGTACTGGACGTTAGACAAACACGTTTATATTTACATATGTACAAGAAAATCCGAAGTAATACAGAAAAGTTGATGAAGTGGTAGTCGCCGATCACTCCCGCCGTCCGTTGCTCCTTTTATGCCTTGCGTGATCATATTGTTTAGTCACTTCGCCCAATCCGGTGTCAGGAGGCCGATGAGATCAGGTCCCACCAATCCGGTGTCAGGAGACCGATGGCATCAGGTCCCACAAATCCGGAGGCAAGTTGCCCTTTCCCCAAAAGGGGAACTTGGTCGGAAACGCACGCACATCCTGGGCACAAACAGGGGAAGGAGGGGAACGTACGCTGACTCCGATCGTACTCTGACAGGTGATGGCCGGATCATCGCACTGACCGCGTCTCCGGCTTGGACACGCCAGTTTGTACTGCTGACTGGTGACAGCCGTATCATTGCTAATTGCTCAAACCTCTCCTGAACGAGGTATTCCCGCGGTGGTCATAATTCATCCGTATCGAGAACCATTTTAACGAGGCCGTTGGCCCATTCCCCATAATCGTGCGAGCCGTGACCGAAGGGCGTCGTGGGGCGAATGGCCGATCACAACAGTCTCCTGACGTGTTGCTACCTTTGATGACCACACATTGATATAGCGTACTAATTGGTTTCATCAACACACAATGAATTGCTTTAAAAAATGACTGTGTACAAGTCTTTCGACGCCTAGAGCTTCTTTGCCAGTGGTTCGGTGTAAAGCGCCTCTTAGCGCGCCATATACGAGGTAAGCTCAGAGGCACTAAAAAGAACATAATACAGTAATGTGGCATTAAAATGTTGGAGTTAACATAATGTTTACCCGTGTAACCTTGTTTGCTCACTTTTTCTTCACCTTCCTTCCTTCCTGCACCGTCTTTCACTGGATTGCTTCGGACGCTAGCCATTTTTAGGAATATTTACGACGCGAAAGGCAATTCTACTACTAGTCACCATGAATTGCAAGCGCTTACTAATGAGCAAAAGAAAGAAAGAAGAAATACAAAAAAAGCCGACAGAGTCGGAGTTGCAAGAAACAGTTGCAGATATTACTGGTGAAAAGACTTAGATCTAAGTGGAAATCAATGTGGCAACGTGAGGACTGCGGCAGCAAAATGGCGATTGGATGCGCTAGGTAAGGTGCGGATGGTTTGTAGTGTACTACTAGCTGAAACGGAGTGGCAACTGCACACGCCTGTGTTGCTCAGATTCTCGACAGTCGGTCTTGTTTGCGCCAGTGAGTTAGAAGCTCCGACGCTTCCATGATAACATCTATGAGCGTTCACAGTAATGTCGTATACTTTTGCAGATGCAGAACGAGCCTGAGTACCTGGCTTTTTTTTTTTTCGTTTTCGTTTCGATTCACAAACAACTCGCCTTGCGGCATACGTGTACTTAAATAGAAGCGTGTACGCTTTCCTCGTGTAGAAATTGCAGTGTGGCTATGCGAACTTATCGTCGATGAGCCAATACCTGCCACTGCCTGTTTTCGTGAGCGACACTTACTGCTCGCGCTGCGACTTATCATTTAGAGAACGAGGCAGATAGTCAACTTTGTTTTACAAATTAATTTTTGTCACTGTTGATCACTCGGCCCATGAGCACATATACGGCTGTCCGGTGAACCAAATACACAGTATAAATGCCACCAATCGGAGCCGAAATCAGTGCCGTATTGACGCCAGCCGTGGCGTATCCAAAGGGTGGAACACAGGCACGTGCCCTCCCTCCCCACCTCCCGCAATATTTGTGTTAGTATGCGGCCTTACCGGCCTCCCTTCTCACCCTAGACGCCAGTGGACGCCAGTGCTGGAAATCAAACCCGCGACCTCGCGGTTACATGTCCACTGTTCTGGTAGCAGAGAGAGATAGATAGAGAGAGTAGATAGATAGATAGACAGATTTAAAATTTAGAATGTTGATAAATATCTTACCGGGCACACCATAAACGTAAACTATCAAGTGGTTGAAAAACGATAAAATGAGGTAATCGTGTAATCGATGCAATAAGATGCCGCCATCGCTGCTTCTTCTACGGGATACATCTCCACATCACGGTCGCAATGTCACGGCAATATTCGTTTATATACGTCAGCCTAAACTCCAATAACTGACCAGCTAGTTTGCTTTCATCGCCACGGACGTCGCGACCGGTTGAGGTCCACTATCACAAAGAGCTTTGCGAAAATACGGGCGTAAGTTGACAAGTGAACAAAGGATACGGAACTCATTCGCAAGCGGCGCGAACTAAACCGGCTTTGCTGCCAAGCACGCGAGTTCGAAATAAGACTCGAACCATTCAGTATGGCGCAAACAGCAGTCGGCGTGTGCATCTCACAATATCGCCGAGCAGCTAAAGAATAATAAAAAAAAAACGACGGGGCAAAGCTCCTTTTCTCTCTGTCCACAAAATAACGGCAAGACGACGAAATGAACGTACCTAAACGTTGTCTATGGTCGAGAGACGCATACGTCCGCTGCACGATTCACTGAAAGCGTAAGATCCTGAATGTCCTGAGCCCATCCTTTAAGAATACGCATCGTTCTTTACGGCTCTTGTGACGCAACGCTTGTGAAGTGAAAGCATAAACAGCAGACACTTTATGAGCGTCTAAGTATAGCGGTACGTCTGACACTCGCGAATCGTGACAGCTGTCCGCGATGGCCGCTTTTTTATGTCTTCGGAATCCTCTTGGAAAGCGCTTTTATTTTCAAACGATTGAGTCAAAATGACGAGCACCATCGGCTGGCTGATGTTTACGAACATTTGCGCGAAACACGAGAACCATGATGTAAGATGGGGGAGTACCACATAAAACAACCCGTTCGAAAAATATTACTGCCCGATTTACTGCACGATTTACTGCTCGAAGACGTACGCTGATAAAGGCTCGTGTTTCTGTTCTTTTCTGCACCAGCGGTTCGCACGGGAACAAACTTTTCAATGCGCGAAAATGCTGAGCTTCAAATTCTGGTGAGCAAATTAAACAGAAGATGGAATGAAAGAAAGAAAATTCATAAGATCACAATTATAAACGCTAAATAACTCTAACTCGGTAGATCATTCTTTTCCCACTTTCTCGGTTATTGTTATTACTCACAGGAGCAAATGAAGGGCCAGATTACTGTGTATGAATTTGAAGCTTATATACGTGACGGCACAATGACACCACAGTGACGTCACAATGTTTCCGTCATTTTCTCACATTTGGCTTGCTATTTGTAGAGAAGGATTCTGCGAAGGTTGTTAGGTTGAGTTTTAGTCCATTCTCTAGTGCAATGCAATAATTTTTACCAAGCATTTATTTAGCCGCAGCAACACTTTTCCTACATGAATGATGTGACGGGGAGCTAGTGAGGGAACTTCAAGGTTGCGTCAGCGCACGTCATTGATTGTCTACTTCCTTTATGGCACGTTGAGTCGTCGCTGACTGGCTTATCTACAAATGCAGAAATGCCATGTATCAACCTTAGCTTAGCTTTTCACTTCTCTTTTGGGCCTTTTCTCTTTAGTAACCCCACCTATATAACGCAACGGTGAACTCACTCACTCACTCACTCACTCACTCACTCACTCACTCACTCACTCACTCACTCACTCACTCACTCACTCACTCACTCACTCACTCACTCACTCACTCACTCACTCACTCACTCACTCACTCGCTCACTCACTCGCTCACTCACTCACTCGCTCACTCACTCGCTCACTCACTCACTCACTCACTCACTCACTCACTCACTCACTCACTCACTCACTCACTCACTCACTCACTCACTCACTCACTCACTCACTCACTCACTTTTTGTACAATCAGAAAATGGAGTGAAATGAATCAAGTAGGGTAACCAAAAAAAGAAAGTGACGTCCTTCAACTAGCCGTACTAGTCCAGAGGAATGACTTGTAGCCGAGTTCACAACAGCGGTGAGTGCGTGGTAACCACAATTGGTTAGTGAGCTTCTGGAAGCGTCGACGTACATTCAATACAAATAAAAGCGGCACGCGTCTATTAAATACAAGACAGCGCGAAGCAATCACGCATGTTGCGACAAAAGAAAGTACGAGTAGTTTTTAAGTTACGAGTTTCTGCGTCCCCAAGCAACAAAAAGAAAAGGGGGGGGGGGGGAGAGCACAGTCGCTACGAAAGACGCTATAGTGTGCTGCTGCGGCTAATTTCAATCACCTGGAGTTCTTCAACCTGCACCCAGTGCCCATGTGAGGTTTTTGTGTTTCGGCTCCATCCGAATGCGGACGTTGCAGCTAGGACGCAATGACCCACGACTTCGCGCTAAGCAACACAATACCGCAGCCAATCAGTCAACACAGTGAGTGATGACAAAACCAGTCAGAATTCTAACACGGGCGTTTCAAATGGGAATACAGCTTCATACGGACGAGGAAAGATGCGCGATATCTGCGAATTTCAAAGCCAAGATCTCGATGGCCCCTTTCGCATACACATGAAGAACGACAAAGAAAGAAGTGAGAGAAAACATCGACTGAGTTTCACTTAAACTGTCATTACCACGGCGCATGCGCTTTAGTTCGCAAGGCGCTCCTTGAACGTCGAGCATATCGGCGCCCTCCGCAGTAATCACAGTGTGCAAGAGGACGTAACATTCCCGGTAGATTGAGATGTTTTCAGCGCCGGTGGGAACAACGTCACTGCCTGGGCAAAGCAAAAAAGAAATAAAAGGTTAAAAAAAAAGAAAACAACAAAATGCAGAAAAAGAAACAACCTTATTGCGATGTTATTCTGGAAAACTGGAAGAGCTCGGTTGAGATGGACTCCGATTACATACAGCTACCCGGAATTCACTTCGAGTAATGGCGGGCCTCACTGAAAACGATTTGCTTAATCTCTTCACGAGCACTTCTTCTGCGTACACATTTCCCGTGCGGCGCTTACATCAATGCCAAAAATAGAAATGGCAATAATGAACCATCTTCGCGAATATAAATCGGTCCTCTCAAGTTCGTGGAACTGCGTATTTATTTATTTATTTATTTTAACTCATTTGTTTCTCTATAAGCATGGCCTCTCAGCTAGAATATAGGCACTGCGTTTTCAAACTGATTAAAATAATGTCCGACTAGTTACAGTAACCGAGAGCTAATTAGTATTATTATTACTCGTTCTTCTTTCTTAATAGCAGAAAAACAGCACCACGCACGGACTTCCCTTTCCGTCATTCCATCTAAAATTCGTCTTCAGTAAAAAATCACGAGATACTTCGATCTCTGAGTGCAACAAAACATATTGTTTGAATGAAATTAACGCATACACCCCAGATAACAGTGAGCCAAAGCCCATTTTTCTTGCACATGCGGGATGTTCCCTTGATACGGAAGGATGACGAGTTTATTGACGAAAAGGAGTGATAACTATACACAGTCGCTTGTCGCAAGAGTTTGCGCGCCGCGCTGTTACCTTTGAGCACACGGTGTACTTGCTGCCTTCCCAAAGCTGGCAGCTTTGTCCCAGCCGAATAAAGTAAATACCGCCCCCGGTATAGTCAGGGGGATCCCCCTTCGGTGAACGCCCCAGTAAGCCAGTGCTGTGGCTATATACGCAGTCGGACGGACGGAGTAACTCATCAAACAGGCAAAAGGGATCCTCACACACCATTATATCGCGCCATAACTACGTCTGGGACCACTTATTTCTAATGTAACCGACTTCATCTGCGGGGATGGAGCGGGTGGTGGGAGGCGGGAAGGGGATGCTGGGCCGGGACCCTCCGGGCGTGGGTCTGTAGCAAGGGAAAGCCGCAGCAAGGGCTCCCAGCAGTGCCCTTCTTTAATGGCCCACCACTGCACCGTCTGTTGTGCCGTCTGGCCCAGAGAAGGCGGGCGGTAACAACAGGTGCGCGCACGCAACTACACGCAAGATAAGCAGAACTGTGCGTATTCACATGCAGAGACAAAATCGGAACTTCCCACACCGCGCCTCCCCCGTGACCCGGGCGGCGAACGGCTTCGATGAGGTTACTATAGCAAAGCGAGACACAACGGAGTGGATGAGTCTCAGGCACGAATAGAGGGCCAACAACAGTTTCTACCCAACGACCCCTTGCCAGGAATGTCGGCGAGGCGGTCGCGAATGCGCGCGGCCATAAGGGAGAGAGCTAAGTATCGGTGGTCCCGCAGCAGCTCATGTTCCCTGGAGAAGGTCCGCGAGTCTCTTGCGGGCCCGATTTTGTATCAGCAGGCTTATAGATCTTTACTTTTAGAGCTTGTCAATGTCTTTGAAAGCGAGGAGGTCATTGTCTTTGCCCGCTCTTTTCTTGTCATTTGTAGATTGTCTGCTGTAGGGGAGTTAAGACCTTGCTTGCCTCGGCTGTACTGCTCTCTCTCTCTCTCTCTAAAACATCTTGGAGATGTCTTAGAGCATGATGCAATGTTGCACGGTCGTGATGCACATGGCGATTATGACAGCAGCGGTGGCGCCCATGCAGAGAGAGCGCTAGACGCCATCGGCCATTGGTGCTCGTGGGCATGAACCACCGCTAAACGCGCGGACGGAGACGTCGACGTCGTGGGAAGGGCGGGCGTCTGGCTCGCAGCTTCGGCGACGATGAAAGCACGGAAGAGAAACGGGTATAAGCCGAGGCGCAGGGCCGGACGACGTACGAAAGTGCGAGACGGCCGGTAGTGCAGTAAGTCTCGTCGGCACGACTTCGAGCGCGCGAAAGTGAAAGCTCGCGACGGTGGAGCAGGAATGCTGCCCGTATAATTGGCGCGCATTAGACGCGACGCGCCGGCAGCCAAGCTTCCTCGCTGCCAAGTCCGCCCCTTCGCGCTTTGATTGTCTTTTATCTCCTTTCTTTCTTAGGTTTGCTTCTTTCTTGATTGCTCCCTGTGCTTAGGGTGCAGAGAAATCCTTTGAGGGTTTTATAAGACGGCAATAAATTTTACAACGTATTCTACCTTTAACCTTCGTTTTGCTTCTTGCGCTTCTAGATTTGTGCACATGCTCGACTCGGGAAGGAGGTGACGCTCCTGAAAGGACGATGAGAAAAACGAGAGGGGAAAGCTAGAAAAGGGCCGACTGTCGGGGCGAGAAGGTTAGAGGTTGCGTTAGAGGCAGAGGGCTGGACTCCGTCCGGCCGGGTCAAGCCTCAGGCAGAGCCTCACAACCAGCGGCATTCTATGGCTTTCCGCCGAAATTAGAAGCGGGGAAAGCCCCTCCCTCCGTAGGTCTCTCCGCGTACCAGTCGATGTCTTTGGAAAGCTTACACGTATAGATTTTCTTTTCTTTCTCGTATTTCGGAAAGCAACGGAGCCAGTCCACATCGTCATCAAAGGCTTCGCGCACCGACCACGCTTCGTCGATGCCGGGCCACGGGGACTCGGGGAGGCTGCATTCTCAGCCACTGTGCTTTGTCCCCGCTACCTACTTGCGAGACAAAGCAGCCTTGGTGCAGTGCAAGGTCTCAGTGAGTGCGCGCCAAACGCCGGATGCACTGGAGAGAGGCAGTGCACCGCGCGCAGCCATCTCCTGCCCGTTCTTTTTTTTTTATTATTGTTTATTTCACTCTCCCTTTCTTAAGTTAATGGTCTCCTCACATGGCGTGTCCGGGATGCAGACGGTCCGGCGGCGGCGGCGCCCGTCTGGCCCGAAGGTGCATTTCGGGAGTGCCTGAAACGCGCCGCAGTGCTGCGCGCGGTAGGTAAAAAATGAATCCCGGAATATAGGTTGCGAGGTAAGTGGGCGATTAGGGTGCAGTAAGTAGCGTTATGTAAGCGACATAATTAATCACCCGACACTCCTCGCGATCGAAGGAGGGCGCTTTGTGTGCTCCTTGTCGTTTGCATCTGCAACGTGCTCGAGATAATAAAAACGTTGGTCGAGATCAGCGGCGCGTTTGTAGGATCCGGGAAGGTGGCGTGGCGCGAACAGACGCCACTCGACGAAAGGCGAGCCTTGTTTCCCCCTTGAACGTCGTCGAAAGTCCGACGCTGTTATTAATACGTCAAAATTTGGAACGGCCCCCACTGGGAATACGCTGAAGTCACGTGCAAGCGAAAGGGTCATGCGTCCTTCTTTTTATTTTATTTGTATTATTTTCTTCATTTCTGTTTGTTCTTTTATTAAGGGGTGAATAGGTCACCAGATGTTGGCGTGGGAAGCAAACAGTGACTACTGCTGATTACTGCAAAAATGATAAAAATGATCAAAGCCTTGTATTTGTGTGTTCAGGTGTTTAATTACATCATATATATATATATATATATATATATATATATATATATATATATATATATATATGTAGGTTTGCCTCCAACCAGCGGAAAGTTGTTTTTTTCGTCCTCTTTCACTTCCTTTTACCTTATCACTATCACTTACAGTTTTCAATGAAACGTTATGCTATTCTTGGCTTCATTATCCATTGGCTTCATGTCTGTTGGCTTCATATGGTTGTAATAAATAAAAATTGGACCCGCTTCTCTTTCGCCGCATTCTTTTCGTTAACATATGTAATCTTCGTCGCCGCCTCCTTTATCCGAGTCGCCGACAAATATTTTCCCCGTCGGGGTACAACATACCCGGCGGTTCATTGCCGTCTGACTGGCTCGCTTCCATGGAACGTCTGGTATTCAATTGGGAGTTAACTCTTGCGACATTAACTTTCGTAGCGTAATGCAGACGCTGCTATTTCGCGCTTTCTACTTATTAAATTGTTCTGTAGAGGAACAGCTAAGAACGCGCGCTCGGTGGACATCACATTGTAGCAGGGTGCGGACCAGGCCACCGTTCGACTTTTATTTTTAGCGGTGCTGCCACCCTGCGTTGTCAGTTTTGATGTACCTGGCCCTGGTACGACAGGGCGTAAATGCACCTTAAACAAGCGGCACCGCAAAATCATACATATTCCTTATTTCAAGGAAATGCAAGCAGTACAGATGTTAATGATGAGCGAAATAATATACGAAAAGAAGAGGATACCGAAAGAACATTCGGTTGCTTCTACGCACTCACCTACCGAGGTATCTAGAGAGACGTGTAGGGAATTGCAAATGTGTGCAGCACGGGGTAAGATCCATCAGATATCAGACTACAGAACTACTCGTTCATAAACATATCACGCCTGAATTGTCATACCAGGATCACGTGTCTATTTTAATCGCAACTTATAGACCATACGCATATGCACTCACACAGGAGTTGGTCATACACGCTTCCATACATACTCTCAGTCCGAAAATATAGAACATGACATAGAAGAATGAGACAGATATTGAGACCTGTATTTAAGTTCTTGCATCTCAGAGCAATGATTCTATAGTGCGTGCGTGCGTGCGTGCGCGCGCGCGCGTGTGTGTGTGTGTGTGTGTTCGTGTGCGTGCGTGCGTGCGTGTGTGTGTGTGTGTGTGTGTGTGTGTGTGTGTGTGCGTGCGTGCGTGCGTGCGTGTGTGTGTGTGTGTGTGTGTTCGTGTGCGTGCGTGCGTGTGTGTGTGTGTGTGTTTGTGCGCGCGCGTGTGTGCGTGTGTGTGTGTGTGTGTGTGTTTTTAGAAACCATAAAACAACCCTTTAACCAATTCCAATGAAATTTGCGACAGAAAGAATATACAAAGTCAATGTGCCAAATGGTGAAATAATTTTGATTTCAGCGTACAAAATATCATTCACACTTAAATAAAATTTTCTAATAGTGAAACAGAATTGAAACGTTAAGTGAATAACTCTGTAGTTGTGCAATGAAAATTAACGTCATAATTCTGTTTGAACAGTTAAGGTGAGCAGATTGTACGGCTGAAACAGAACGATCAACTTCACCATTTCTAATGAACGTAACTTTAGCAGAACTCACGTAAAACCGATGCAACAACGTCGAAGCACGCGTAAACTCTAGTGTTAGATATCGATTTAGATCTCTACTAGTAGTCGTTCAAAAAATGCGATAACTTTTTTGTAGCGGAATTAAGGAGTTGTGAGCACGTCGATTGACTATTTTTTTTTTTAATTTTGCCATATTTTTAAGCTTCCATTAAGCCTGATTGAGACCGCTTCAGTGGTTGGCTGCGCCGTATAGCTCTCCGTTTCACGTCGCTTAGAGCACCGAAGGACGGAGCTGAACAGATTTGTGCGTAACAAGTTACGTGCAAATTAATTACCCATAGTCGATTACATACTTTGCTAGCTCCGAAGCTGGTCGATAACTTTTTTTTTTTTTTGCTTAGTAACGCTCACTGTAATTCATTTCCTTTCTCCAGTAACCAATTACACGTATAACCAGGTGCTTCGTTGACGAGACAATATTTACCAGGTGACACGGCTATCAGCACTGAGCTTGGGTGGAACTATACACCGAAATGCCCACGGTCGTGCCAACGTGCCATGTGGCGATCTCGAGAATGCACAAGGCACACGAATGCACATGCCTGGCCACTCAGAGGTTGGCCGATGAATTGAACTGGCGCTGCAATGACTCAACAGCGATGCCACCTCGGAGGTTGGTGATGCGAGGAAATCACCTATACGGACAAGTTTCTCAACCTTTGATTGGCTTCGGCGGGAGCGCCTCCTCCCAACCGCAGCAACAGTCAAGCGCCTCACTTCACATATAGGGGACCCAGACGCGAGCATCACGCCCACTAGATAACCGAAATATTGCGCGCAAGGTGTTCATAGGTTGCAATACCGCCGTTCCCTCCAGCGCGCACATCCAGCGAGTTTTCAGGGTCGCTGCTAATCTCTTCACGCACACGCACACACAAAAAAATAAACGAAAAAAAAGAAGCGAAGGAAGATGATCAACGAAAAGCTTTTTAAAGAGATTGTCAGTGAAGATAGACGACTTGCGACGGGGTGCAGAGGACGCCCTGATAGAGGCAGGCCAGCTCGTCGTATTTACTGTATTTGTGCAATCTTAGTAAAAGTTGGGAGGAAAGTATAACGTAAAAGTGAGCGATTAATCATAGCAATCAGTTGAATTACTTTCGTGGTGCAGCAGTTAGTGACTGCAATAAATAACATTTTTGAGTGACGTAATTGTAATTGCAATCATTTAATTTTTCGGTATCGTATGGAAGTCATGTAGCAGCAGCATTACTTTATCTATCTATCTATCTATCTATCTATCTATCTATCTATCTATCTATCTATCTATCTATCTATCTATCTATCTATCTATCTATCTATCTATCTATCTATCTATCTATCTATCTATCTATCTATCTATCTATCTATCTATCTATCGATCTATCTATCTATCTATCTATCTATCTATCTATCTATCTATCTATCTATCTATCTATCTATCTATCTATCTATCTATCTATCTATCTATCTATCTATCTATCTATCTATCTATCTATCTATCTATCTATCTATCTATCTATCTATGCAACTTCCTGCACAAAGCAAAAGGTAATAAATTTCGCACGCGCCGTGGTGTCGTAGCGGCTATAGTGTTCCGCTGCTAAGCTTGAAGTTGCGAGATCAAATCCCGGCAGCGGCGGCCGCATTGCGATGGAAGCGGAATCACCCGTGTACTTAGATTTAGGTGCACGTTAAAGAACCCTAGGTGGTCCGATATTCCGGAGCCCCCCACTACAGTGCGTCTCATAATCAGATCGTGGCTTTGGCACGTAAGACCCCAGAATTCAATTAAATAATTTTCACGAAATTCAGTTGATACCACATCACTCAAGGAACTCGCACACGACGCACGAAAAAGCAGAAAAACTTGTCCACTGTTGCGTTCGTTGGCAGGCCTAATATCGCCAAGCAGAAATGCGGCCGTGCAAGGACACCCCATGAATTCAAAGCATCCACTGGGCTTTTCGGGAATCCCGAAACAACAGGCAAACATTCACGCGCAGTTCTGAGAGCATCTGACACAATACTGTGCAAGTTGGTTTCGGGACCAGCGGGTCACATGACTCGGCCGGGCGCACGGCTTCCAGCGGGCGTCACGGCATTTACTTTAAGTACTCGCTCTCGCGTCGGCAATGTTTTTTAGGAGGCCAGTGACGCACGTGATTCACCGTTTGTTACAGCTCGTTCCCTCTCGCCTTTCACCTTCATTTCGCCTAGAGCTGCAGTTCTTTTTTTCTTTCTTTCTTGGCTTCCGAAGGCGCGGCTCTGCGGTGCGGATGTATAACGTTCCGGCTTTCCGTCGTAACGCCGCCTATCCCGGGTTCGAAGCGGTGTTTGTTCGCGTGTTTGTCCTGCGGATGTGGCTCGCGTCGAATTCTTTTGTGGAAGTTAAAAAGCTCGAAGTATCGGCGGTGTTGTAGTTGTGAGAAGAAGAGGTCGATAACTCTGCAGTGTTCCCGGAGACCCTAGGTGCCGGCACTTGCCTGTGAAGTGATTAACAGCAGTTGAACAAGAGATGCCTCAGAGCGAAGCCAACATTTCGGCAAAGGGACTCGTCTTCAGCCCTGAGAGAAAGACAAGTCCCCTTGTCGCAACGTTGACTCGAGAGAATTCCCTCGTTCCCAAGTCCCACTGTTATCACAAATATCCTCCTTCCTGCGAACCTGTGCATTGTTAGAAGACTTGCCTGCTGTTGTATTCATCAAAAGATGTCTCACTGTCGGGCTGCGAAAGCATTGGCGCTGTAGCGCAAAGTGTCACAAAAGCAGATGACTTAACTTAATACAAGACATCTGCTGATTACATTCAGAGTCAGCAAATTAGATTATATATATATATATATATATATATATATATATATATATATATATATATATATATATATATATATATATATATATATATATATATATATATATATATATATATATGGAGAGAGAGAGAGAGAGAGAGAGAGAGAGAGAGAGAGGGGAGAGGCAAAAGAAAGACAGGGAGGTTAACCAGAGATTATCTCCGGTTGGCTACCCTGTACTGGGGGAGGGGCGAGGGGATGCGATAAGCATCCGAATATGTCCGGGCTTTAGTTGACGTAAGTTGACTATAAAAATAACGATTTCAGTAACCATATGGCTTGTCCGAGGCACGTAAGCGTGTACAATAAATCACGAAAACGCGCTATCGTGTGACCGTTTCGAGTCCTACTTTGATACCGTGTTGAAAGTGTCAACGCTCTTTCGCACCGCCGCAGCTGAGACCAGCAATTCTCTAGCGGTCACTTCGTGAAATCGGCTGCTGCCACGGGCCTTATTCAAGGGCGATCTATTTGAAGGCAGGCCTCACACACGGCTGTTCTAACACTGTTTTGCTTAGCACATGGTTATGCCGTGCCCGCGCATTTGAGCAAGAACGCGTTCCCCGAGAGCTTAAACGCGTCGCACAGCCTGCGAATTACAATCTCAGTGGTCTCCTCGTAATGCGTTGTTGCCGTCAGTAGCAGTACTCTTAAAAGAACCGGCGCAGTCGCCTCGAAAATACTTCGGCTTTGGCATGGCACATTAGTCACTCGCGGATGCTATAGAGGTTGCTGTGCGCACCGCGAACCTCAAAGAGAAAACGCTCAGACGGAAGCAAGAAAAGACACTTCGAGAGCGCCAGACTCTGGCGTCTAGTTTATCACGACCATCTCTACGTATACTAGAACGAGAGAGACGGATCTTCGCGTCCGCATCGCAAGAGCTTCGGTCGCCTCCGTCATCGCAGAGGATATACGACGAGAAAAAAAGCTATTTCTCCCCGCACGTGCTTCTTCTCTCACTTCACTTTCTTTCTCTCTCAACACATATATACGTGCCGCGCGCGGACCGCGGGATTAAAAAAAAAGAAGAAAAACGCGTGGATTTCGCGAAACGAGCGTTTCCCAAGAGATTAGTCCACGTCAAAACGTCGCTAATCTGCAACCCTAACATGCCTTCGACGCGGTGCGTACAAGACGGAAGTCTTCGCTCTGCTTCATCTTTCGTTTCCATTTGTTTGTCTTGTTTCCAGAAGTGAGCTCTGTAAGGACGATACCACGGCTTGGTGTTTCTTCTTTCTTGTGTTTTTTTTTTGCGACATCGTTGTTTTCAGAATGCGCGCGCTCCGCCCTCGTGCCGCCCGTTTGTCACGAAAGTAACGTTTAACTTCAGAAACTCTGGCGGGCATTTAAGGGCTATGATTCATCGTCGGCATTCACGGAGAGCAATGAGACGCGGGGTGGTCGCTGGCGGCGTCGCACGCACCAAATCGCTCCATACGGATGGCAGCGTTTAGCCTCCGCGCACTGTGTAACGACGGAAAGAGGAACGGGAGAGCTGACTGTTTCTTCGAACGGCATATAGCTTTCACAAACTCTTCGTTTCGGCCTCGAGTTATAGCCAGCCGCAGACGCTAACAGACATCGGTTATAGAAGGTTCGACAGGACGCAAAGATAGGGCCCCGTGAGCATGCGGCAACGTTTCTCTTTCAAATCTCACTAACCGTTCGTATGGGCGAGCATCACGAGATGGTCTGTAGAAGCTCCGGTAAGCCTACGTTGCTGAAAGTTTAGTTGGCGACTGAAGTCTCCAACTGCAAAACTGCACTTTTTTTTTTAACTGGCTTCCTTTAACAGCGTTCAAGTGAGGGTTAGTCCTTGTTTGTGAGGTATTCTTTACGCACGACCTGACGACATCTCCACCCAGATGATCCTCACGCGAAGGCACCGTGAAATGAATATATGTAACCAGGCTTCGTGAAACTAACTTGTAAATCTGCATTAGTCCACAAATCAATGCATAAGTATGTCATCAATGTTAAAGAAACTTAATAGTATACAGATCAAATTTTCATCCACTGTGCGCGAAGATAAAGAAAAGCTGTAGTTTGGAGTAGTTAGTTACTTGAGATACACACAAAAACCGCACTTTACACTGCACGGAACCGACGAAAACACACTGTGTCAGAACAGTTCTCCATTTAAGACCGAGAGAAAAAGAGAGATATAAAGAAGGAGAGGCAAAGCGGCTAGCTATGGTCGTGTTCGGTTGTCTACCCTTCATGCGGGCAATGGCCAGTAGAGAGAGATAAGAAAGAAGAAGGACTATTGGTGTGCACGCACCCGCAGACAAATGTTCTCTCACGTAGTCACAAGCACATGTTCAGCCCAGTTACATTCAAGATGCGCATTAGCACTTTGATGACTTCGCGCATGCTATAGCGTCGTTACTCGGGCAAGTCCCCAGCGTATTTGCTTCCGAGAAAGGCCTGTCGTCTAAGCGCCAAGACCACTACGCCGAGCATATCGTTGAGAGTCGATGGGTGGCCCCGTTTAAAGGTCCATATATATATGCCTCGTACCACAATCCCAATAATCACGTGGGCGTTTGCACAGGAACATACCGAGATTTTATAGAGGGCCCATATGGTAGTATGGTACTTGTGGGATGTAGGGCATGCGGGGCACATGGTGCTCCTATAATAGGGAGAAAGAATGATAGCAAACGAAGAGAGGAATGGCAGGAACCATGAACCAAGAATTTACTAATACATACACAATATTTACGGTCCTTCCACATTCATTGTCAACGTACACTAGGTGCAAGGACATAGAACCAGCACAACGAATTAGCGGAAAGAAATACACACTATGTCTCCGCACCGAAAATGTCATCCGACACCTTCCCTTCGAGCCCCCGCGCTATCCTTTTCATTTCTCCGTCGAGGCAGGCGTTCCTTAAGACCTCCACGTGTCTGGTCCTTTGCCCGTAGTCTATCTCAGGTGGAAAAAGTATCTCTAGAGCCAACACTTGCTCTAACTCAGGCCCAACATCAGGACTCCTATGAGCTGTCCAAATTGTTGTTCTTGTTCTTGTTGTTTATTAACTGTGGTGTGATGTATTAATGGGATGTTTTTTTTTTTTTTTTTGTGTGTGTGTGTGTGTGTGTGTGAGAGAGAGAGAGAGAGACAGAGAGGCAAAGGAAATACAGGGAGATTAACCAGAGCCTTATGTAGACGTTCGGTATGCTTCTCTAGAATCAACAGCGGAATCAACCACACGTTCCGGCTTTGCTCAGGAACGAGGGCTACTTAAGAGAAAAGGTGCCAAGCTATCGATGTATCAAACAGGCACTTAAAGCGCTAGCTCATGGATGGCGATTTCGCTAAGCAACCAATGCGAATTTTATATAAGACAGAGCTCTCCCTTTTATTTAAATACGCATATGCAGCAGGGCAAGCTGATAAAAAAAGTTAACTTCAAGGACTTTAGCTTTCTGTTCCATGTCAGCAGGGTTAGGGTCGCGCGCCACGCGCATAGTTACCCAAGGTGAGAATTACGCATGGACCATGGAAGCCGATGAAGATTGAGTGACATGTATGCAAATCAGGGTACGGAGTTACGGCGACTCCATTGCCTTAAGCAATGGCGACCCTATGTCATTAATGAGCGGCCGAAGGCGAACTGCTTTCAATGACATTTAAAACATATACACACTAAAGTTCGAATTGCGAAGTAGGTCAGATATGAGTAGGCTCCCCAACCTCGACCCCATGACTACGCTAAGCAGCCCCAATGCCATGCACCCCTTCACTTGACCTACCAACCTCCGTCTTACGATAGAGTTAAGCACCGTCCTTACACCTTCTGTCTTCATCTGTCTTCTTCGGCACCATGCAGCGCAAACTGTCTCTGTAAACGGCGATCGTATTGAATGCAATTTTAGACGAGAGATTAGCACTCTGAACGAACAATAACCTGACATGATATTCGAATGAACGTTACACACGCAGCTAAATTCACTCAGCGCTCAAATTTCACGGATGACCAACTTTTATCAGGCGTGTAGGACCACGTGCACATACACCAGAAACGTAGTCAGTAAGAACCCACAGCAACACTGTAGCGAAACTACTCCGCCAACTGGAAATTACCCCTTCTTCTGTCCAGCTAAGCCCACGGAACAACCGCCGACAAACTTGAGAAAACGCCTTAGTTCGGGGTCAGCTCCAATTTCTCTATTGAAATGCGTGTAAAGCGCAGAAAAGATCTCGTGAAACGACTGTTTGCATATATATGAATTAAAGTTCTCGCATTTGAGAGAGAACGGCAAATTAGAGCAACACTAGCAAATAAAATTTTCACTAGAGACCTCATACTTTTTACAGAGCATGCCAAAAGCCGTAGAGTTTCAAGAAAGCAAAAAAACAAGAACAAAGAAGAACGAAGGAAAGAAACAAAGAAAGAAAAAGAAAAGAAAGAAAAAACAATTGACTAACGAAGTTTACAAATATGTAACTCTGCATCTCACAAGTGCCGTAGTTCTGTGAACTGCGCTTGTAAGAGCATCTAAAGCGAACAAATTCGTTATATGAGTTTCCAGCTTACCCGAAATTGTTACAATGCTTACGAGTGCTTTGCAAAAGTCCTGCTCACAAATCAGTGGTATACCTGAGAGCGGTGTAAACACATCAATTTTGTCCGCTTTAGAGGCCATAATAGGTGGCGGATCTTACAGAATTATCGCATACTAACTACTGAGTAAGAAAGTTGAATACTCAGTACTTTAGTTCTTTTCACCAATTTCTACAAATGTTCGCCAATTTTTGTAAAAGAAATTAGTGACCTAAGTAAAAATATCTGCTTACAACACTGCATAAATTTAAACTTTTGCTTTTGAATGGAAGAAATCGCTGCTAATACACTGTATTGGGCGTGGCGAAAATCAATTTCTGCGTTGTAATGTATATAGATAGGATATTTCTAGGTAAAGCTTCCTTTTAACTCGCGCTAGCAAGGCACTTTTCTCAAATTTATAAATTTAGCAAATTTATCAGACGTCATCAGACGTCAGACAGAGCACCGTGCCGAGAGTACTTCGTCCTGCACATTGATCATAGTGTCGACAGATGTTGCATAACCTTAGATGATATGCTTGGATTTAGCTGACACTGTCGGTGCTGTGTTTTAGTATACGACGTATAAGAGACTGTGTCCAGTAAAAGTATCACAGGTATTACCGTACCTGACTTCTGGAAGGCTCACCGTCTGCTATTCTTGATATACTTCTTGTAACGCCTCAGTGGAAAGCGGTGCCAAATGTGATGTTACGGTATTTTGTTATAGCCACGTTCTTTTTAATATATTTCTAGGAGAGCACTAAAATTTTGTGCTAGTATGTGAAAGCTGTGCAAGGCGCTGTACAACAGCATTGAACTGCAAATATATCTTCTCGCTCAAAAAAAAAAAAAATAAAAGAAAGAAAACTTCATGGGGTACGACACCGCTTCTGCGCAAAGAAAGGACCGAGAAAGCCATATAAGGGGCGTATTCGTGGAATGTAAAAAGGCTGCTGATTTGTGTTGTTGGTCACATAGCAAGAGTCCGAATCGATCAATGGTTTCTGCTTATTTCATTAAAGGGACGTACGAAAACAGGTTACTTACTGCACGAATTACGTTGGTGACGAGATCTAGCGGCTAATAAGACATTGTTGTCCTTACCCAGAGGGCTCATGTTCGAATTTTGCGGTCGCCACTAGAAATTATTTCCTTTTAAAGTTTATCACTCTAAGGTCCGCGTTTTCGTCATGTAACGCAAAAGGACAAAAAACCCCGTAAAGTGTCCCAAACCCAACTATCGCATACTTACGCCGCAGGTGGAGCGGAAGGTCACATAGACATACACACACAAAAATATATGCGACTGGCAAGTGCCAGGGCAGGCAGCCGCCATTGTGACAAATTTCGCGTCATTATGCCGGCACGGCAACATTCGTGCAGTGAATTTGCCTGTGCCTTCTCATTTGAATTTAGGCGTGTAAGATCGCCGCTGTGCACAGCGAGCAACATGTGAAAAAAACACCGCCCACTTAATCTGTTCTCGCAGGCTATTCACATTGGACAGAACCACCATAATGACACGCACGCTATACCCGCACAAAATATACGTCAAACGAAATATCGTGCTATGAACTACGACACGTACATGCCCGGCTCCTAGACTATCGATGCCTGCGCGTCCCACTCAACGAAGGGCCTTTAAGCTTTCTTAGAGACACTGGTCTCAACGAGCAACTTTATTCATTTAGTGGAACATTTTCTTGGGCGAATTGGTTCATAACTGAGCAGGACTGAGTTGGTTCATAACTGAGTACACGCTCCAGCCCTGCATAATCATCTCGACTTTGCTTCTTTATTCAGTTTCTATGTTGTGTGTCGGTGACGTGGACTGCGTATCATTTGATTTTTCACCATGCCCACAAGGAGTAGAATGCTAGGAGCGCCGCCAGGCACATCTCTTCATAATTCTATAATGACCTCCCCCTCCCTACCTCTCTCTCTTTCCCTCTGCGTGTCCTTCAATGCGTTGGCTCATTTGTGTAACAGAGAACAGGCTGTATTCTATCACGAATGCAACACTGGACAATACTCAGAGTGTAGGACATCAAACAGCAGCTAGGGCAACGTGAATATCCCGGAGTTAATAGAAACTGCAGCGGAGAATGGTCATGAAGTATGGAATTTGCTCTTCTTAAACATGACGTCCACATGCAGAACGAGCTGGAACTTGTGGTCATGAACACACGCGCTGAGCGTGATGCGTCCGCTACGGAGAATGAATCAAGCTATTCTTCTTCCCCTCCATGACATTTTATTCGTGGTTATAGCAGGTGTTGTTACTTCAGTGCGCATATTCATGCCGAAGGCTCCCATCACTGGTTGTCAGCTCTATTTAGCGTGCATTGTCAAACAGCATAGATAGCCTAGGAGTCTTCACAGTGCGCACAGCGTATAGAAGTGTGTATCGCTCACATTTGACAATATAGACAGGTAGTAATCAGTGTGTGTGTCATCATGTTCTGATAGCACAGCTGTAGCTTGCCTCCAATGGAAGAATCAGCGTCCGAATTTTTACACGAATATTTCCTTGCCGGCCCGCTTTTTCACCTTTCATCTGAACAAGGATTCAAACAACCGACGGTTGCACACCGCGAGAACGTCGCCCAAACCACGCGTCGAGAGCATCCTGCGCCGGCAACCGGCGTTCTCCGGCGCGGACGTTCACACGCGCAAGCGCCCGGACCGCCCCGAGCCGATAGCACCATCACCATCCTCCCTCTGATCCCCGCCGACCAAAGTAAGCGCCGAGACGATGCGCCTGCTATTTCGGGCTCGCCAGCGCGCGGCGAACGCCATCTGTCGGGCGGCCCGTCGTTCCCTCCACCGCCGGCCACCTCCGGCGGGGTACCTGCGCTACAACCGCACTCCAGCGCGCGCGCGCGCGCGCTCGCGCCCTCACTCTCGACGCGTCCCCCTCGCTCGCTTTCTTCCGGCGCGTCCAATGGGAAGCTCGCCGGGAGCCCCCCTAATTGCCCCCTGGCGGAATCCGCGGTATTTAAACGTGCAGTCTCCCCCGGACCGATCCCAAAACATCCTCAGCACTGGCCTTCCGCACGGACCCGGCCAGTCGTCCACGAACCCCGTGCCGCCGTCCATCCGTGTGTCCTCCCTGGTGGACTCACCTCACCCATCCCCCCCTCTTCGCGGCAGCATCTCTCCTCCCCGGCGCGAAGGACGTTCCTCACGCGGATGTGACACTTGGGCCGCCGCTCCCGAGCCAGCGGTCAGTCGTAGCCCAGCGGTCAGCCCGACAAGAGCTCGGCATCGTCCTGCAACACACACACAACCCCTACCTGCCAGCGGGAGGAATCGGCGACAAGTGTTTGTGCCCTGGTGCTCTGAGACGCGCTTCGAGTTTGTCGTCGTCGTCGTCGTAGGCGGCGGCGGACTTGTGGAGTGACTTGGTGAAAAAATAATAATTAGCAGAAACGTCCTGTGACTTGGTCACTTGTCACGGGAAGGTGTGCTTCTCTGCAAGGTCGTCGCGCCGCGCTGTGACCGCCAGCCCCGGGACAACCGTCGCCTTTGGAGCTGAAGACTGCAACGTCTTCAAAACGGACGTGGAGTTGACAAGGTAAGCTGGCTTGACCTCATTGCCTCGGTGACATCCGTGTTTATCTTAGCGTCACGTTGCCTACGGTACGGTGCTTTTTCCCACCGAATGTGCTTGTTGATGGTTGCCTCGAACCTCTACGCCATTTCTTGACATCTATTGCAAGGCTACCGAACTACGCTACATTTCATCTTTGCTGTGAGTTTGATTTGGATGTGTTTGAACATGTAATAAGTGCAAAAAAAGACACCTGCATGAAAAAAAGTTCTTTTTTTAATGTTCACGCATTACCTACACGTTTGCGAAGATGAAGGCATGAAGCTATTCGCATTAAATTTCCACTGTGACTGACTTAAGGATTGATTTAGAAATCACGCTGACTCTGTCCCTACACCTGAAAAACAATAAGCCATGTGAAGTGCATCCCCAAAGAAAAACCGTTGCCAATTTCAACTGCACCTCAAAAAAGGAATAAAATCTAAAGATTCAGGTTTTCAAAAACAGTCCTGAATTGTAGATATTTTTTTCGTCCATAATTATTTCCTATATATTCACGTGACCACAACGCGTCGCTTTTATAAAATTGACATGGGTCCCCCAATCATGATTCTCCAACAATCAAAAACTTGAGCTTTGAGAGTTGAAGTTTATTCATATGCAAAACATAGGTACATAAATGTAATATACAGACGAGGATCCCAAAGTAATGAGACTGAAAACGGGACTCTCAGGGGATAAAAAGAATGAAAAATTTGCTGGAACTCGTGATTTTTTTTTCTCGTGCGTGCGTGCACATCTGCATAGCCTACTGTAAGTCGATAAGCTTGCGATCAGCGTAAGAGGCATATTTCATTGAACGCCCATGCTATTTACCTACGCGACACTAATCTGTTTTAATCTGTTTGAACCTCGTCAATATCGGAACCCTAACAATTTGACACGAGAAAGCATGAAAAATTCGGTAACGGAGTTGTCCTTTCTTGCTGTTGGCGTCTGTATAAAGGGTCCACGAAGAGGTTACCACTCAACATACATCGCCTATAGGTAGCCCGAGAAAAACCTTGGCACCGTTATAGTTACAGAAGGTATCGCGACGCCAAACAACGGAGCGGACGCTTCGAGGAAAACCGAGCGTTAAAAGTCTAGCAAATCGAAGCACGTTTCTCCGTGCTGTGCGAGCTGCTTCTCCTGCGGAATGACAATGCACGCGTTTCGACGAAGGTCGGTCCGTCACCCCTGTTGAGGTGCGCTGACTCCGCCGACCGCACGGGACCTATTTAATCAAGGCCGCCCATGAATCGACGTTTCCACGAAGAAAGTACAGGATTGCCTAAGGGTCGCCGGTCATGCGGAGCGGCATGGGGAGCCGCTTGAGGAAGCGGTGGCTGGTAAAATTTATCACGTAGTATTACTTTGCTCGTTTGACGGCATTAAGAAACCGAGGCTCGCTTGATCCGGTTGTTGGACTTTACCTTACGTTAAGGTCAACAGTAACGCGCACGTAGCGAGTTTCGTAGCGCTCTCTATGCGTCACGCATAATTTCGAAACACTCCGGTCGCCCGTTTCTAAGCGCGAGGAAATAATTTGCGCTTTCCGCGATACGGTCGCAGCAGCACGGGTTGTTGAAGGAAACTCCCAGCGAACTACTTGGCTTAAGTCCGCAGAACGCGCGCTTTTTAAGTTCGCGGAACACTGAAGCCCACCGCGTGATCGCATTCCGCACGCTCAATATGAGATGCGTCGCCTCACATCAACGGTGCAGGACGTTTTCTCACTATAGTTATACCGTGACTCATATAGTGCTCTTAATTTTTTTTTTACCACAAAAGTGCTCTACAGCTTCTGCTGGTTTAACCTAGGAGGATCGGAGAGCCAGATGTGTCTTCTGAAGCCACAGGGGCAACGTTTATGGGGAAATATTATAAGTGGAGAGTTGCAAATCAGCATTTTCATCCGCATCTTAGCGCCCGCTACAGTAGCGTGCATGCGGCCGATGTTGCACGGTGATTGCACTGCCTCAAGCAGTGCAAACAGCTGTCGACAAGTGCCTCAGGTCAGTTCTCCGTCTGGTTGTCGTCAGCCCACGACACCCTCAATGTTGAACGGAAGCCACGGACGTGAAGCCAGTATTATAAGTGGGCGAAATAGCTTACAGAGTAGAAAGAGGCTTGTGCATCGCAGAATCAATGGACGTCGGATCCCGTCAATGACGAACGCCCTAATCCCACAGACGGCAAGTGTTCGAGAGAGATCGCACAGCAGAGCTGGCTAGCAGACGAGGCCACCCCGTGTAGACCCGCGACGCTTTCTTTCAACGGGCAAAAACCAGACGCATTAACGCACGCCTGAACGCCGAGGCGAGAGAGAGTATATGCCGGCTTGCGAGGAAGCCACGGCGAACGTATAGCAGTTACGTGGTGCATTGCGGAGGAAACGAAATGAGGAGGAAAAAGAAAAGAAGAAGAAGTGACTGCACTTCTCCGGCGATTCTTCTTTTCCCATCCCCCTCCCGTCTCCGCCATTGGTCTCTTCCATTTTCTTTGCCTCGCGATCCCTCTCATGCGAACTTCCTGCACCGTATTTCATCGCCACTCGGCCAGAATCGACCAACGTACGCACGCACGCACGCAAGGTTCGGAGCCGTTGTTTCTGTCTGCCTCGGAAGACTCGACGAAAATGAAGGGGAAAAAAAAAGAAAATGAAAATACGACTCGTCGGGAGAGGAAACGGCGCACGCGCGCGCCCCTAGTAAGGCAAATAAAGGAGACCTGCCTCGTAAAACACGTCCGGGGCAAAAGAACAAGAACACGGTGCACCTCTTCAAAGGTGCGGTTCCTCCCCGTGTGAGAGCAAAAAACACGGCAGCCGCAGAAACAAAATGAAGCCGCGCAGTGCGGGAGTCAGTGACACTGAAACCGCGGCGCCGAGCTCCTCTCTGGCGTACACCGGTGCCGTCCACGCAAGGGCAGGAGCTGCGCGGTGAAGCCGGAGCTGAAGGAAACGAAAGGGGCTCTCGATATCGCTTTGACAACGTTAATAGCGGGACCGGGAAAGTGAAATTAGAGAAACTGGCTGTAGAATGCCGTTGTATAGCTTGCCCGAAAAGAAATGAAGCGACTGATTAAGAAGGTGATGCGAAAAGTTAGCAAAAGGCGTCAACATCGTAAATAGCCATGACAGGAATGAAAAAAAATTAAATTATGGGGTTTTACGTGCCCAAAACCACTTTCTGATTATGAGGCACGCCGTAGTGGAGGACTCCGGAAATTTTGACCACCTGGGGTTCTTTAACGTGCACCTAAATCTAAGTACACGGGTGTTTTCGCATTTCGCCCCCATCGAAATGCGGCCACCATGGCCGGGATTTCTCCCGCGACATCGTGCTCAGCAGCCCAACACCATAGCCACTGAGCAACCACGGCGGGTATGACAGGAATGAGAGCATATGGTGTTGGAAGCGAAGCACGAACGAATGCGTTTTTTCGATTTCGCTCAGCTCACGTAGCTTAAATGTTTCAGACCAGTTCAGTCGAATTGCCTGTAGCTCGTGCGACTTTGGAGGCACCAGCACGTTGGATTCCGCTGGTGCCTCCTGGATTGGTCTAATACACGACTTTATTCTGAATTCGATCCGACATAACGGTAGGTTCGGTTAAATGCTTGCTGTCAGATGGCTAAGCACGGACAAAGTGACACAGGAAAGCAACTACTTCATGCATGGAGTAAGCTCCAATACGCAAGACGTTCCATTATTACCCTCGGGATTTTCGTGACTTGCTTCGCTGCGTAACCTACGCACCACATCATTTAACCGCGACTGTGTAGGGGCTGCGCTCTGTGCAGTTCCACCTTAACTAAAAGCGTGTGTTACAACAGACCAACACTGATGAAACTCACGAAGTATCAGTCAATACTTGGCTCGCTCTACCTCTCACGTTTCAGCCGCGAGCACTAGAAGAAGAAGAAAACAAAATTGAAGGGCGAAGACCGGCAGCTTCAAGACGTGCATACTACTTGTGCGGTTCACATAAGAGCGTCATCAAGGGCGGAGGACTTCGCGACTTTCTCTGGGCTGTGCGGCTGGTTGCACGGGCGAACTGCAGGCGCGATTGGGACGGTGCCAGTTAAGGTAGCGTGACCCGCTAATGAATTGCGTGTTTCTTGGACGCGGCTCCCGATGGAAGCCAGAGATTGCGCAGCAGGTGGGGTAAGGCGATACGATCGACTCCTGTAAGGGCGGCCCGCCTCATCCGCGTGTGTTATAGGTTCCTCTACGTACGACGAGAGCGTAGAAAGAGAGAGAGAAAAGACGAGCGGGATGCAGAAGGTGAGAATAACTTGCTCTCGGCATTCGCCTGTGTGTGACGACACGGTGCGAACAGCAATTTACTAATTATGGGAGGACATGCTAATCGACAGCTTAAGGCTCTGCCAGCGCGCTGGCTTTTTGACAAATGAGAAATGCGCTAGACGGGTAGGTTGCACGCCGTGTCGTCTAGTTTGAGGCTTGCTTCCCGGAATTTCATAGGGGAAAAACGTAAGATATACAGAAATTTGACGCTTTCTTTCTTTTTTTTTCCCCTGGAGCGGTTGGTGTTCCGTCGGATCGAAGGTCTATGAACGTGCGTGCTTGTGTAGTAAGCCAGGCGCTTCTACTACTTCTCTTTCTTCTCCTGTGCTTCAGGGAGCAAAGAAGGCATCGTTATTTACAGCGATAATCTCCTGATCCGTGAACTCTTTACAGAGTTGACCTTGAAAATGTACGCCAGGCAACTGTTATATTTTGTTAACTCAAGCTCACTGTCCTTTATTAACCTGTCCCGCCCTTCTTCGAATAGGCAATTCTGTGCGTTTCTATTTCACCTTCCGAGCTAAGAAGCAAAATAGCACCACTCTCACCCAGACTTCTTTGCAAGCGCGAAGTGAAATGCATATCGGTTTTGTTATAAGTATACGTTTGACTAGAGGTATAGATTACATTTTACGCAAAGGGACCAACTCAAAGTTTGTCTGTTGCTTCGTGCACAACTAACCACAATCACCTATCCTATTCGGAGGCTCAAATGGCTTTCAACATGTTTAGCGGAAATTATACAAGCGCACAAGGTGAGTTCAAGTTCACGAGCATCTGAGTTTTAGTCAAGACTGTACAAAGCTTATTTGACAAAAAATAGACGCCTACAGCCTGCTGCTTCTGACTTCTCACAGTGACACGTAAACAAAGAAAAGGGTTCCACACTTTCGCAACATACAGCAGTCAATAATACGAACTGACTTCAAAAGCGATTACGTGCCAGAGTTGCCTTCGTTTGTGCACTTGTGGCAGGACTACAGAAGAACGCGAACGCTGTGATTCCTTGAGTTTTGACAGTCACTACGTTCTTCACTCTTGTTTTGTTGTTTCTTTAGATACGTCCGCGTCTGCTTGTGATGCAACAGTTTTGATACTGAGTAGTCTGTATCCGACCCATATATAGTGCTCGTGTGGCTCCTGCCGCAACGCTATAGCGTCTGCAAAGAAGCTGCGGAGTTGGGTTGCGTAACGCGTTCACACGCCATTCGGAGCGACCTTCCGATATTCTTACCCGGTGGTCGAAGCACGCTGCAGAGGCGTCGTTCTACGCGACACAGTCTACAGACGTTGATTCCATACACAGCGTCGCTTGCCTGCTCGCGTGAATCGCGTCGAGTATCGAGGCAAGAACGAGCTCAGAAGGGCGCCGTCCAGTCACTCGGAACCCATCCTTGTGATTAGCCCCGTGGCCGGCAAAACTCCCAATCCGCCGAAGCATTTACCGAGTCAGTAAAGCTATGCAGAGGCGTTCACACACGTCTTGCGTGGTGCAGGCTTAACACAGACACACAAAATAAAGGAAGAAGGCCCAAAACAAGGGCGAATTACCATTAAAAAGACAGAAAGAAAACAAGAGGGCGCCGCATAACTCGGGATTACTTTACGCTCAAAGGTCCCTCGCCATTTTTTTTTTTCAACCCGGTGAACTGCAGGGAGATAACGCGATTGCACAATGCCAACGCACCCTCCTCTTCCTCTGGCTGAGGAGCAATGTCTCCATTTGCGGTGGTCTTTGGCACGGTTCGATTCTTCTGGAGATTGTTGTTTATAATTTTTATTTGTCTTACTTTTCTCGGTCTTCCTCTGTGGCGGTTAATCTTTCTTGTTGTCGTTGTATGTGCCACGAAGACACGCAAGGTTGCGTTTGAACCTGGAGCTGGAGCGTGTACTAAACCATATATAGGAGAGCCACGAGGATTACTGAAGCGTACCGTAATCCACCGGACTGACGCCGCTCGAATAACCTGTAAGTCAAGTGTGGACCACTCCGGTCCACACACAGGTCTCCCTTTGTTTGTGACAGAGCAATAAAAATGGGAGATAGTGAGAGAAGAAAAAAAATAATAATGCAGTGGCGGCATGGACTGCAGCGCCTGTCAGCGCATCGGATCACGGTGAAACGTTGCCTTCGTTGGATTAGCCATAGACTAGGAATGGTAGTCACATATATATGTCTATCGACGATTACGAGTATGTACCCGAAACAGCGTTAGTCTGGTCATTGGCCCCTAGGGTCTGTTCATGTACAGTTCCTAATGAAAGTTTGTATGCCATTGTGTCGCGAAAACGCTGAAGCTATTTCCCACGTCACCTATTGGCCGCGTTTGCAAGAACTGTCAGGTGCATCATGACACCGAGGGAAGATGGTGAATCCTCCCTGAATTTCTTCCACCGCTTTGTTCCTTTCCCGGTGCCCGCGCTCCACCGGATTTCGTCCCAGACTGTAATAAGGTGGAGCTCCATGCTGACCTGGTACAGTCCTGAAAAAGTGTGGTTGATTTTGACATATTTTGCTAGCTGCGACTTGAGTCACTTAATATTTCCATGCGCTAATGTGGGAAGGGGAGCTTTAATTTTTATCATCAGAGTGCACAATCCAGATAAAATGCTGTAAACAGACTGGTAACCAGTGTAGAAAACGTACGAGGACACCACGCCTCGCGACTAACACCCCTGCATCACATTTCGCTATATTTCGTTTTGCTGCTTATAGCGGTTCAAGACCAAGCAAACAGTGGTATCAACTCTACGAGGCATCATGGTGAAACCCCTACCCGGCCAAAAATAAATAAAAATACAAATATTTTTCTGTTCTTCCCTCTGCTCCTCCAGATCAGCAGCTCTCACCAACGAACGCACTCATTCAAAGCAACCGTTCGAAATCCCACTAGCACTCGCTATGTGGCATCCTTCGATTACCCTTCTCAAGCCGGCGCGCGCGAGCCGATGGATGATGACTCACGCCGGCAGCGAACTTACGTCACGTCCATAGGAGAGCCGTGTATCAAAGCGAACAAGACGCGTACCTGCAGAAGTCGGCCGAGTAGCCGCCGGCGTCGGCAAGGTGTACAGTCCGCGAATTCCTTTCACATACTCACACAAAAAAACTACGCCTTCTCTGCGGGGCTCGTTCAAGCTCCACGAGAGACGCGCGCAGCGTCGCGAGCGGCGGTGGCAGCGGCCGACCGTTAATTCAGCATCCTCCGGCGAAGTTTTGCGCCGATGTGGGCTGCAGACAGCCACAGACGCAGGGCGGCGGAGCCTGCAGTAGCGTGGCACGCTGACTGGCGCACGGCCCATCGTCAAAGGTCGTTCTCTCCTGCCAGCCGGAGAGGTGGCCGCGCTCGCTGTTGCCAGTCTTTTAAGCCCAGCTGTGGCGGGGCGCGTCTCCGCGGGCTCACGTGTGACGAATGGATTCGCTCAGATTCACCGTCTGAGTCCCCTCCTGCCGATCTTCGGCGCAGCCGTCTAGGAACGCCGCCGCCGCCGCTCCAAACGGCGCGCACGCCGAACGGGACGAGGTGGCGAGAGAGGAGACGCTGGGTCCTTCGCCTGGATTAACGCGCGCGCGCGCTCCCCGCCACTTCGCCGGGGCGAGCAGCAGGCGATAGCGGAGGAAGAGGCTTGCTTGCTTGCACGCCGGAATGCTGAATTCCCACTCGTCCCGCCACTGCTAGCTGCTTCGGGCGGCGGCGGTTCGGTGGTTCAGCCTGTTCGTTAGAGCGCCGAGATCTCCTCCTTCCCATCGTCGTCACCTTCCTTGCTTTCTGCCTATCGCTTCCTCACGTCCCCTCGTCTAGCTGTCTTATCCATGCTCCACTCTCTCGCGCACCTTCCCCCCCCCCCCCCCCCCCCCCAAGAAAAAAGAAGAAACGGCAAAGAAGTGCGCTTTATCGTTATTATTTTGCTGGTGGTGGTGGTGGTGGTGCTTCTACGACTACTTTGATCACCACCATCATCTCGTCCCCCCCTCTCTTGCGCCCCTCACATAGCGGGTCCACCTCGGCAGAAGACTCGTCAGTCAGCATCGTCGTCGTCACGGAGGGCTTCGATAAACGAAAGGAACGCGATGCGTTCCTTCGCGCCTCCGATCTTGCTGCTCTTCTTTCTTGCCGGGGCGGGAAAAGATAACAAACGCGCCCGAAGCCAGCCACCCAGCGGCAGCGGTCGCAAGTTTCGCAGCGCCTCTACGTCCTGCCACCTATAGATGCCGTTTCGTAGCGGTTTCTCGCGCCTTGGGCATCTCAGAGAAGGCTGCCCTATCGGTCCCGGATTTTCGTCCCTGTGTTCTCTTCGACTTCTCTCTTTATTTCTTTTCTGTCTCTCCCAGAGAGTTCAGCTGCCATCGCGGCTGAACCGGCGGGCTGGCTCGCAATAGCGACGCCTGTGCGTGCCGCCGACACCTCTAGAACGGTCTGGAACTTCTCTTTGCGTTCCGCACCCTTCCTCCCACTGTCTGTCTCTGCCGAGCAGATTTTTTCTTTCTTTCTTTCTTTCTTTCTTTCTTTCTTTCTTTCTTCCTTTCTTTCTTTCTTTCTTTCTTCGTTTCCCCTCTCATCTTTCGTTTGCGATTGACTCCGGGCACAGGACTGCGTGTTTGCACCCACGCCCGCCGGAAGCTAGCCCAGCTCAAACCTGTTCGCCGAGTACGTACAGTGTTGCCACCTGAAGTGGCCCGGTGTAGGGCAATACACTCCTCCCTCCCTTCACGTGTGTGTGTGTGTGTGTGTGTGTGTGTGTGTGTGTGTGTGTGTGTGTGTGTGTGTGTGTGTGTGTGTGGACACAAGGACTGAATGAGAGCTGAACTTGTGTTTGTCTAATCCTTTTTTTTTTTCCTGCTTCTTTTTTGCTTTGTTCTACACAAATAATTTCAGCTATGGTACGCTCCCCCAGCGCCGTCTTCCCGAGGCAGCGGTGAGTTCCGCGAACTCGTTCACAAAGAAGGCGGTTCCCGGTTATCGGTGTAGGTGTGAGACCTGGGTTGGGTCATTACACCGGCTGACGGCTTGTGTTTTCGTAGGTTATACTCGATGAAGGTCAATATGACGTTCATGTCTGACCTGGGGCAACGCAAGGTGTGTATATGCTGACGTGGTCAAACAGCGATGTCTAGTGACGGTGTCGCTTGATGTACGCGATTACGGTTTGCGTGAGCTATAAGGAGAGGCATTTGATTCAGTAAAGATACCAGCAGTCATATATGCATTACGTTGTCAAGGAGTACAGGAGGCATAAGTGAATATTTTGGGAAATATCTACAAAGATTCCACAGCTACCTTGGTTCTCCACAAGAAAAGAAGAAAGATACATATAAAGAAAGGGGTGAGGGCAAGGAGACACAACCTCTCCAATGCTATTCACTACGTAGTTGGATTACGTGTTCAAGCTATTAAACGGGGAAGGCTTAGGAATGAGGATCGACGGCGAATATCTCAGCAACCTTCGATTTGCACATGACATAGTCCTGTTCAGCAACACTGGAGACGAATTGCAACAAATGATTGAGGACCTTAACAGAGAAAGTGTAAGAGTGGGGTTAAAGATTAACATGCAGAAGACAAAGATAATACTCTATAGCCTGGCAAGGGAACAAGAGTTCAAGATCGCCAGTCAGCCTCTAGAGTCTGCGAAATGAGTACGCTTACCTAGGTCAATTGTTCACAGGGGACCCGATCATGAGAAGGAAATTTACAGAAGAATAAAAATTGGTTGGAGTGCATGTGGCGGTCATGGCCAGATCCTGACTGGAAGCTTACCACTATAATTGAAAAGAATGTACTAACAATGCATTCTACCGGTGCTAACATATGGGGCAGAAATTTGGAGGTTCACAAAGAAGCTACAAAACAAGTTAAGGACCGGACAAAGAGCGATGGAACGAAGAATGTTAGGCGTGACGTTAATAGACAGGAAGAGAGCGGCGTGTATCAGAGCGCGAACAGGGATAGCCGATATTCTAATTGACATTAAGAGAAAAAAATGGAGCTGGGAAGGCCGTGCAATGCGTAGGATAGAGAACCGGTGGACCATTAGAGTTTCAAAATGGATGCCAAGAGAAGGGAAGCGTAGTCGAGGGCGGCAGAAAACTAGGTGGGGTGATGAAACTAGGAAATTTGCAGGCGCAAGTTGGAATCAGTTGGCGCAGTGCAGGGGTAATTGGAGATCGCAGGGAGAGGCCTTCGTGCTGCAGTGGACATAAAGTAGGTTGTTGTTGCTGTTGTTGTAGTTGTTGATGATGATGACGACGACGACGACGATGATGATGATGATGATGATGTACTTATGAATCCATGCTTTCATTCCTACATTCTCGTTGCGCCATCATGTAAGTTCGAATGTGAAGAAATAATGTAAAGGCTTAAGGTGGACAAGGAGTGACCAACGTTGCCGTGAGCTGTCAACATCGGCGTATCGCGATTGCGGAGTGATATGCGCACAGTCGGCTGACTGCACCAAATGCCAACACCCGCATCCTATTTTTATTGCTGCACGACAAAAAAGCAATAAGGGTTAATGTGAGTGAAAAGTGCTATACGCCAACATGTAAATGCCTCCGAGTGGACATTAATCCCATGCAGTAGTAGTTCAGGGGTTAACCCGCCGTGGTGGCTTAGAGGCTATGGCTTGGCACTGTTAGCACTAGGTCGCGGGATCAAATCCCGGCCGCAGCGGCCGCATTTCGATGGGGGTGCAATGCGAAAACGCCCGTGTCCAGTGCAATGGGGGCACGGGGCACGTTAAAGATTTCCTGGTGGTCAAAACTAAGCTGTAGTCGCCCCGCTACGACGTGCCTCATAACCAAATCGCGGTTTCGGCACGCAAAAACCACATAATTCAATTCATTATTAGTTCAGGGATTAACGGGAATGCAGACGTTTAATTATGCACGTGTATGCTGTAAAATAAGGGTCATCCAACGTCTACATGGCTGTGCTGCATAGAGACTCATTTGTCAAAGAATAACCATTTAAATACCTTATTATGTTCATGGCCTCACTTCGACGTCAATGTATTGACAAGATTTCACGCAGCACGATAGCCAGCAGTAAGATAGAAAAAAAAAAATACTGTGACACTGGGGTAAGAAAGTAAAGCTTCTGCCTGATTGTCAAAATACCGGGCGACAGCTGCCAAAGTGAGCGACGAAAAAGCAAAAAACAACGCGTGATTGAAAAGAGAGCATGTAGTTAGCGTTTCCCTGCACTAGATATCGCTTCAGCTCTTGCCATCATGCGTTACTGCTGAACCACTCCCTCGTCTAACGGCGATGGCAAATCCGTAACGCGATCGTAACCAGAACACGTAAACCGGCATAAACGAGGCAGGCGAGATCAGAGGGAGAGGTCGCCGAATGCAAGGGTGACGTAATGACCAGCTTACTCTGGTCCCAATGCGCAAGAAAAACCAGGACAGCGAAGTCAGGTGGAAAAGGCCGTCCTCGTCAATAAGAAAAGGGAACACTTCTTGCCCCGTCCCGACAGCAACAATCAGCGGTTGTCCAGCAGCGGACCGGCCGCCGACCAGCATCTCTCGAATTCTCGCAAAATGCAGTGGCACTTCCTTGTATGACGTAATCGTTATTCCTCAAGAGCGCGAGCTTCACCGCGTGAAGCACCGACAGAAGGCGACAGGAAGCGAATGACATGACTACAGCCGCGGACAAATGGGAATTCCCCGTTTTTCTCAACGCGATGACACAGTTCAGGCCCACGCGTCTCGAAGTTTTGAGAAAGTAGACAGGGTGACAGATAACACAGACCGAAACGGCGGAATGGGCCACTCAAACACGCCCTCTCCTCAACAGTGACAGCTCGCCCCCGTCGAGAAGAAGCAGCCGGCGAAAGTGCCTGCAACTTGGCGATGATATCGCATCCCGGCAACGCGTCCGTACTTAACGTTGCAGGAGAAAGGAGATGGGGCAGGATCGTCGGGATGAGTTTTTCTTTTTTAATTCTTTTTTTGCTGCGCTTCTCGGGCGCGTCTGAAACTTTATTGCTGCCACACGTCTATCCTACACCCGTCAGCTCCGCCACTGCGCTGGCCCTGATTCCGCGAGATGATCACGTGTACACTTGCGCGCTCCCACGATGCTTCGGAAAGCGCGGCTGTCTTTCAGTTCGCCGCCTGTTTGTTTCTTGCCATCGTAACAAGAGTAGCAGGAGCTACTGAGGATGCAGGTAGGCTGAATCGGCTGCTTACAGCTCTCACTGCACTCGAAAGGGAAAGAATGCGAAGATCTTTCTCTCGAGCAGCATGGATATAGTTCGCGTAACTTCACGACAGTGCCATCGCCACTGCACTGCCTGTCGTAATTAAACTTGCACGTCAGTCATGACGGAACTTCGTATAAGTACACCACCTTGTTTTGCAATGGCCGGGACACTAAAGCTGCTTCCCGTCGTCTTGCAATGCTCGTCATTTTAGGCAGTTTGTCGACGTAGTGTATTTACGAAAGGCCGCTGTACAATATAGGAGAAAAGTTCGCGGTCGCAGGAAAGTAATAAACTCACCCAATTGATTTCTGGCTTGAACAGGCAGCCACCACAAGACGTGTTTAGCCTACGCTTCCCTTCATTTTTAAAGGCAGCCAACCTAAGCTTGGGAAAGATCCTTCTGTATGGCTGCATCGTTCGCTAATTGTTTTGTACGTCTGCCCAATGCACGCCTATACAATTTGATTTCTAAAACACTGCTCCTGCAATGTCTGAGTGCTGTATTGTAGGACCGAAAAGCAACCATAGGAAGGAGCTCGACACGAGCACATGTGGCGGAGTTGTAGCATGCCGCCTATGGCATATTGTGACACGCCACCTATATGACAAGCTGCTTGTTACTATAACATGGCACTCATTGGCCACACCTGGCCCTTGCGCCATTAAACATCAAATATTCATTCAAGCTGCTTGTTCCTGGATTGTATCCGTCCAAAATTAGCGCGGGTTTCCGAATGCTCCTAAGGGAGGTTCGAACAAGTCCAAAATAGAACGTTAACCAGCAGAAAGCCAGCTTCGCGAATGACGGTTGAGGGACTCCGGAGTGCTTCGTATTTCCGGTAAGTCCGTCCACAGCCGGTAATATACTGGGTAGTACAGTAACGTGGTGGCGTTCGGGTGGCTGCTGTCCAAACACTCGTCTCACAATAATTTGGCACCGAGGTTGGAGCCTACAGCTGGCGTCAGAGAACTCAACCGTGCTCAAGAAAACGTGGGTGTTCGCCCTCCTCGAGCACAGTCCCGATTTCCAGAGGCTATCCCATTGTCCTGTTCAATAACACTGGGGACGAGTTACAACAAATGAATGAGGAACTTAACTGAGAAAGTGTAAGAGAGGGGTTGAAGATTAATATGCAGAAGACAAAGATAGTGTTCGATAGCCTGGCAAGGTAACAATAATTCAGGATGGGCAGTCAGCCTCTGGATTATGTATAGGAGTACTTTTGTCTAGGTGAATTGATAACAGAGGACCGTGATCATGAGAATCAAATTTACAGAAAAATAAAAATGGGTTGGAGAGAATACGGCAGTCATTACCAAATCCTGACTGGAAGCTTACCACTCTCGTTGAAAAGAAAACTATACAATCACTGCATTCTACCAGTGCTAACATATGTGGGGAAGTTCACGAAGAAGCTGGAGCACAAGTTAAGGACCGCGCAAAGAGCGATGGAACGAAGAATGTTAGGCGTAACGTTAAGATACAGGAAGATAGCTGTATGGATGAAAGAGCAAACGTGGATAGCCGATATTCTAGTTGGCATTAAGAGGGGAAAAAAGGGAACTGGGCAACTCATGTAATGCGTAGGGTAGGTAACCGGTACACCATTAGTGTTACAATATGGGTGCCAAGGGAAGGGAAGCGCAATCGAGGACGGCAGAAAACTGTAGGTGGAGTGATAGATTAGGAAACTTGCATGCGCAAGTTGGAATTAGCTGCCGCAAGACAGGAGTAATTGGAGGTCGTAGGGAGAGGCCTTCGTCCGGCAAGGCACATGAAAAGATGATGATGATGATCATGATCTCTTGTACACAGCTTGAACAGCAGTCAGTAGCCCATCATTTCGAGACGAAGTATACATTGTAAACACTGCGGGGCGCTCGCTCTATTCGGGTATCCGGCGCTGCCTTCACAGTTCATGCGCGGAGCTGAACAAGAAAAAAGAAAGAAAGGTGGAGAAGAAGCGAATCTCGCATCGCTTGCAGTAGAACAAAGCAACGCGGCGCGGAAGGCCAGGGCACACATAGCAGCTTCTCCTTCCTCGATTGTCTTGGGTGTCGAGACTGCGGCACTCAGCCTGCCGGCCCCCTAACGCCCTCTCTCCTTCCCTCTCTGCTGGTTGCACCAGTATTAACAGCCTCTCCCTTCTTCTTCCTCTACTCTCTCTCGCTGATTCTGCCTTCGCCGCCGCCGAACCCGTAATACCGCGCCGCGCGGGCTTCCCGCGCTAAGCTTCTTTTCTCTACCGAAGAGGTCGACCCTTTGAGGTGGCCGCGCTCGCGCCGAGGTTGTCTGTGGTCGAAGGGAAGAGGGTCCTCGCAGACTTCCTCTCTCAGGACGCGTACATAAAACCATGGTTTCTTTGCGGTCTGGCGTCTGGGCCGCCCGTACCTGCTGTACAGCCGGCCTGTCTTCGTGCGTGCGTACGCCTGCTAATTGCGGCGAGAAGCGCTAAAATTAATTGGCCGCTTGCGCAACTCTGCACGGCGACGTTCCTCCTCACCGTCCCGTCCGCGCAGTCTCTTGCATCTCCCTCTGCCTGTAGCTCTTTGCAGTGCCTGCGCGCGTGCCCGTCGTCATTGTCGCGGCGACATATTGAATCTCAACGGGTGGACGCAGCGCTCCGTCGGCCTCGGTGGGAAACAATGCAAGAAAACGCAAGTGCACGCGCTGCGGTTTCATCCCTCTCTCTGGGACGAAGGCTGCGGGGAGAGAGAGAGAGGGAGGGTACGGCGAGACCTCTTCGTCTCGTCTCGTTAATGCCCGCTGTGTAAACGTGCGCGCAACCGTGAATAGTTTTGGCCCGAGCGCGCGCGAGCGTGCGTGCATTTGTACGTTAGATGCACACCTGCTTTCCGTCGTGTCCCCTGAAGACGGGTCGAGGTTGGCGCGCCCACTCGTACCTTTGCAGTGACGTGGACCGCTGCTGCCCACGATGAAAATACAATTATCCCTGTGTTCCGCGCGTGTCCGGTGGGACTGTGTATAGAAACGTCGAAGATGTTTAACCCTAATGAGCCGGCAGGGTCACGGGAGGAGTAAACCGAGAGCGATTCGAGCGTACAGAGCGGAGCAGGAATTAGTCGCTTCTCTCGTTTCTTTCGCCGGGAATCTCCAGGATGTTTCTTTTCCTTCGTGCGGACAGCGCGTTCCTGCGTTTGACGAACGTTAATTGACTGTGTATGTGTGTGCGGAAGGGAGTGATGCTAGTGAGGTGCAAACGAGAAGGATGATTTGTCTGAATCATAGCTGTACTTTAATGCATCGTTGTCTGTACGTGTATTGCCTGCTCATAGTCCATCGGGTCTTCTATTCGCGTCCGCCGTCCTGCGTCCGCCGCATAAAATTTTCACGTAGTCGTTCTTGCAAGTGTCCTCGCCGTTGTCCTCTTCCTCGATGACAGCACGCGAAAGAAATTTAGGCGGGCAATTTTGCAAAGGCAACTCGCTCGTAAACGATGAAGGCAAATGCTGGGACCGTGTTTCACTGTTCGTAGTTAGCTGCTTATCGGACAAGGGATAGATAAAAAGGATCAGTGATCAGTAGGAGGATAGAAACGAAAAAAAATGAATACAGATAAAGATGACTGGAGACAGTGAAGACACTGCTTCGTAACTTAACATAGTCTTCCGCTATCCTTCTGCAACATATCGCACATATTCCTCTGTACAGCGTATAGGGAGGGTCTAAGTCGAGCGAATCGAGAAAGAGACAGAGATGGCGTGAGATATAGCCGGTAGTATGTGGCACGTGCGTAGGATGGTGACCCATACCTTTACGCTGTAAGAACTATCATACATGCCTTAGAAAGACCGTCTACATCTCGGAAGCCTAATGTGTATAGGCTTGAGAACGCCCAAAGTAAGCTGTAATCTTAGTTTAAACCGCGTGTTTCTTTCTCTTTCCTGTTGAATAGACCCGCTCGTAACATAAATCTCACTCGCCCACTCGACTGGCGTGGCGGGATATACACCGTCAGCATTAGACGCGGAGGCACCCTACGGGAAGTTCTTTGTGTCCTCCCATGGACGCCTTACACGCTGAAACTACTCTCAGCGCAACAAATCTAACGGCAGGAACGGCGCCCTGCGCAACCGCGGGGGCCAGTGCGTGCGTTATACAGAATACCGCACACAGGGAAGCGGGCGCACAAAAGCATGACACGAATGTCAAGTGCCGCTTAGGCGTCACCTCTCGCTGTATCTCTCGCTCTCTCACTTTCCTTTCAATTTTACTTTCTCGGTAGTCCAGGGTGACGGGAGAGGGGGGGGGGGGTGGAAGAGAGTTTAGAATGCACTCACGAAGCTTGCGGGAGAAAGACGAGACGAATAAAGCGAGACGTAAAGTCGAAAGATAAGACGAAAGTGAAGCCAAGGAAGATACGTAGCCAGTTGTTGCACGCATGGCTCCCGCGGCGTCGCTCGCGAGGCGGCGGGACGACGTGTGTTGTGACGCGGCCGCTTTTGTTCTTGTTTAGTTTTTTTTTGTGCGCGTACGTGAAGAGGAGGGGGAAGGAGGGGGGATAGTGTTCTCGAAAGCGCATAGAAAGGACAACGCAAACGTGATCCAGCCGCCACTCCTTACCCTCGGCATGGCGGCGGCCTGTCTGTCTTGTGACCCGGTCCGCGCTTGCGTGGCAGCCAAAGGCCTGACCGTTGCGTCCGTGACAGGGGAGAAGGGGGGGGGGGGGGGTCGTGACTCCCCCGCTCACCGCTTCCTATAGACGGACGGGTCCCGCGTGAGTTCGCCGAGCTTGACGACGGCGACGCCACTTTTGAATGCCGGCGATGTTAACGCGAAACCTTTCTCGCTTCAACCGTAACCCGGAGTGCGGGGCGAAGTTTAGCGCCGCCTTTAACGTGCCGCGTCGAAGAAACGTTGATGCTATAGACGAAAAAAAAAATGCGAGGCTGTGGTCTCAAACTTGGGAATCTACATGCCCTAAGTTTAGACGATACATTTCTGTCTCTACTTTCGCCGAATGTTTCACACAGCTTAATGTCTCCTATATATATATATATATATATATATAATATCGGTTAGCGCCTGTTCAGACGAAGGAAGTTTCCGAAGATGCAACATGAATTGACCGACCCATCGCACGTGTCTGTCTGCCTTCACAATATATATATATTTTTTTTTACTGCCGCCAAAGTGTTTATTCTTCGCGTTCCCTTCCTCTTCCTCTTTTTTATTCGCAATGCTTTATGCTGGCCTCTAGAATGCGGTCACCGCAGCTGTAAGGTGGCAGAGCAGCTTGTTTCACAACCGGCATACAAACCAGCGGCCGAATTCCCAAAGGGATTCATTCGTGAGTGAACTTTGTAATTTTTCGGCCACCTTCTTTAATAATTTCGGTCCAGCATCTAGATTGGCTGGAATTCTCTCTTACGAGCATAGCTAGCGTAAGCGCTGTTTTCTTTCTTTCTTTCCTCTTTTTAAATATGGGCACCCAGTAGCGCTGATATTGGACAGAATAGGAAAATGAAGAGTGCTTTAGGGCCACCCGGCGCGTCACCTTATTTTTTTTTCCCTTTTACTGCCTATGCCGTAGCAGTGTACACACAGTGGCTTTAATCGCTTGAATCTTTTGATGTCAATGGAGATCTTGCCATCAGCACGAGATTTGGTTGGACAAAATAGAAAGAAAAAAAATACGCGTCTCATCGGTACAGGCAGTTTATACGTTCCGAGCCCCATTTCCAAAAATCAACAGCGGGATGATTTATCAGCAAATGCGGCTCGAGTACACAGTTATGTCAGGCAACTAAGGGCGACGCTCTCGCACATGTTGTGGGAGTGTCCTGTTATATCAGCTAAAATGGCAGTAGCTCCGGACGCTCTTACGTCGAAGCGGGCCGCCGCTCTGTGCAGCTCCGCCCTTAAGATACAAGAGTGGGCAGGCCGGCGACCCCGAGAGGTGGCGACGAGGCAAGGCCTCGAAGTCCCCTCGTGGGGGACCTGAACCCGGGTCGTTAAACTCTGCCGTGTTCTCAATAAAGTTGCTTCCATCCATCCATTCGAGTACACACTACACATTCTAACGCTATAACATTCTATGTTCTACAATTCTAAATTAAGTTTTAGGAGTTTACGTGCCAGAACCACAAGCTGATTATTAGGCACGCCGCAGTGGGGGAGACTCCAGAATAATTTTCTAACCATCTGGGGATTTTCAACGTGCAGGTAATTCTACGTACACGACCGTTTCTTGCATTTCGCTCCCATATAAATGCGGAGCGCCGCGGACAGGATCACAGCGGCTACCTCGAGCACAGCATCGCAACGCCGCATTTATGCTCTCGAAAGGAACGAGAAAGTACTACGTCATTCCTACCGCTGTCAGCAGCTTTGCCCCCTGAAGTACTTCGGGGAACACATGACGTCCTTCTTCCACTCACTTCTTCTTTCTTGCGTTGTCTCTCTTTATTAAAGATGAAACTGCTCGTAGACACTTTGGGTGGGCAGAGCTATGCAGAAACCAGTATACAACATTTTTGCCTGACTGCGAGAGAGACGACGGCGACGTTTTGATTTTTTTCAGTTTCTCGTATAGTCGTTGTTGTTTTTCGATTTTTCGCCAGCCACGCTGTCCGCGCGGTTCCATTAACCTAACCTCGCCAGACCAGAGCACGCGCAAGAAACGCTGCGTATGCAATGCTCGCTCTCGGAGATCCGCACGTACACAACAGCAGCAGCAACAGGAAGAGCGACTCCGCGGAAGCCGTCGCCGTCACGCATTGTGTACTTCGTGTCTCGCGCCGCATTCAGCCACTACCTCTGCTACTTCTCCTCATCCTCCTTTTTCTTGCTTACTTCTTTCTTCTCACTCCATGCCTCTCTCTTTTTTTTTTTTTTTGAAATCTTTATTACGAGCTCTTTAGCGATTTTCTTAACGCCGTGCGCTTCGTGAGCAGCTTGGACGATTCCGCGGGGACTGTATACGGAGAAAGCACGCGAAGGCGGAAGAGGAGCCCCCCCCCCCCCCCCCCCCCCTCAGAACGTGTTCCCGCGCCATCCGACACCTACCGCAGTGCTGGAGAATGGAGAGGCAGCGAGGAATGACCGTTACGTATGTCTGGCATGTATAGTTTACCAGCCGTGTGCGAGTGCCGAGGCACTGTATAGAATACTTGATAGTCAGACCGAGGTATGGTGCAACAAAGCGCCGAAAGAATGAATATATGTATATATATATATATAGACGAATGCTTCAAACGAGTGCTGGTTGTAAACGAGCGACCCAATAGCAACCTGAGTTTGATATGGAATGTCAATTGTGATGCCGCGTGTGAAGGCATGTGCTCATTCCGTAGCGTGTTTAGGAGGTAGCGAAGACCCCGCCCCCTGTCGCAGAAAATCCGTCCTCGGACATCGTTTCGGCAAACAGAATTTCGAACCTGATTCCGAACCTAGCATGCCCAACCACTCTTCTACCACCAAAATTGCTCATACCTTTGTATTTCATTCGTTACAAAGTTATTCCCCGGAATTTCGATAACGGCAGCCCACAAACAAATCTAATGGGAAAAAAAATAAAAAAAATATCGACAGTGCGTATCTTTTACGTTAGCTCTTCTCAGACTGAAATATTAAAAGTGCGAAACAATAACAGGAGATCGACCCACGCAAGAGGGCGCGTTTCTACCAGAAAGTTTGCCTTCGTACATAGCTTTCGCAGCCACCGCTTCCCGGTAAACTTACGGTTACATAAGCTTCAATTGCCGGGAAGCATGGAAAGCAGTCAGGGGTCTTTGAATGCTATCGCGTTCCACTCTTAAAGGCGAAATTTAAGCGTCCTCCAAATTTTAGACGAGGTGAGATTTTTTTTTCTTTTCCGGAGTGGCCTAGTTGGAATGTTTGCAATCACGACCAGACGATGTGAACAGACAAGAAAGCCAAAGAACACGAAGGAAAATAACTATTCTTTTTAACTTAAACGTATAAATGAGATAGAGAAATACAGATGAAAGTGGTCCAAAAGATAACTTGCCACTAATGTGAACCGAACTCGCATACTCAGCATTGTGGGTGGGATGCTCTACCATCGAGCTACAGCGGCCTCAATGGACTGTAGTGCTTATGACGTGATCACCAGTCCGAATAACTTCAACACGAGACACCAAGCTTCTCTCAGAGATATAAAATCATCGCAATGCTCTGTGAATTGAAGCCACAGTGTAAACGAAAATTTATTCACCTAATCAGCACGTTTACTACGCTGCCACCACGCTGCTTTTCTACCCTAGGCTCGCATTCTGATAGGTACCTGGTTATCTGTTCCGCACATTCCGCGACCTGCACAGCCTCTTTTATTTCCTTCTTAATCTCAAGGAAAACACCATCTGCCGGCGTCGATATCACTAATTCAAATTGCTGTATATCTGTTAGAAGCGTTTATTCTTATGCGGGTATGGCACGGTGCACTTTCTATCGCGATCGAGCCTGATAGGGATCGAATATGTCGATCGTGATTGGCTGTTCTGCGCAAGCAGCGGAAGGGAACCAAACGCGGCTGAGAAAACTGATCCCGAGCCGGCTCGATTGCGATCGAAAGCACCACGCGTGACACCGGTATTAAACCTCGTGTTCTTCCTGTATGAGCAGCTCCACGCTTCTGTTCCCGGTCGCAAAGCCAACGTGGAGCACAACAAGGACACTAGGCCCGACACTATGCTAGGCCGACGCGGGGAGCCTATACATGGAACGTACGTTGAACGCGGGGGCCAAGCTGCGCAAGCATGCCGACTAGCAAGTGCTCGGAGCGCTGCAGCGCAGCAAGCTTCGGGGTCCGCGCCCTCCCGTTCCGTGTCCCCTTGCCCGTTCGCGTCTGCGGTCACTTCCTAGACGGCTTCGGGGAAGCCTCGCCCCCCTCCTCCCCCATCGCGCCGCAGCTTCCGAGCGACTTTCAACCGGCGTGCCTGGTGTGCCGGGGAAAGGGAGCGCACTCCATCCTTCACGGTGCCGGGGCGCTCTCGCTGAACTTGACATTGAGGCCGGCGCGGTCCAAGTCGGTCACTCTCCTCGCCTGCCCGTTTTCCAGCGCGCAACCCTTTCCCCGCCACTGCCGCCGCCGCCGCGTTGACGACGGCATTCCTCGCCTCCTTCTTCTTGCTTCCTTCCTTCCTTCCTCACCGCGTCGCTCCTGTTTTGTTTGTCCTCTTCGTCCACGCCCTTCGTCTTCTCGCTCATTCTGTTCTTTCCGCCTTATCGTCTTCGTCGTTCTCGTGTTCCGTTTCCTCGGCGCTGGCTGCGCGCGACAGTCGCACGCGCCTGGAATTGGTCCCGCTTCACTTGCGCGCCGCTTCCGCCCTGGCGTCCGAGAGGAGAACGAGGGGGCGACGTTGTTGTCGGAAGAGGCTGCGAGCGCCGAGGGGAAGGGAGGGAGCGAGCGTCCGTCCGTCCTAAGCCCCCCCCCCCATCCCCCTCTCTCACCCGCCGCGCGTACCTTCTTCGCGTCTTGTGTCCCCACTTCCGCAGTGTGTAGCAATTACACCAGGAGACGTTTTATAAGAAAACCTCGTCCCCCTCGACCTACCTTCCTGCATCTCCGCCTTTTGTTCTCCTAAAAAAAAAAAAAAAATTCGACAGGTCGGCCAATTTGCACGCACGCAACGAACGTGCACGCAATGCTCATTTTAATGCCCGTTACGCGGGCGATTGTTTCTCCGCGCCCCGACCTCGAGTTTCGGAGGCCTGCGATTCGCGCGCATCTTGTAGAGTGCGCTGAAAGCGCCGCGGTGTTTTCATCTAGCACTGGTTAACCCTCCGCATCACCTAAGCCGTGTTAGTACCATGATTATCTTGTCAGTAGGTACCTGAGTCACATCAGCACGAGGAAAAGGTGCGGACGTCTCTCCCGTCAGATTGGGGGCGACACTGCATCAAACACGCTTTGAGTCTTGGGGATATCGGCAACATAGCAGAAAGTCGGTCGTGCCTCCGGCCACAGATGGAGCCATGACCTGAGGTTAGCTGTCGACGTTGTCCGGGACTGCAGAGCAATATAACAGCGCGGGCTACGCATAAAACAGCAATATATTGCATTCCGATTAAGAGTACACTTAGATGACCCTTTGGGTAATGAGGAGATCTCTCCTGGTGGTCTCTCGGATTTGCTTATTTTTGTGTTTGTCGATGAAAACGGGAAACACCGTTCGGAGCGGAAGAGAAATGTATGAAGTGATAAGACGCTTGAAACTCTTACCGCTGTGTTAGGTTGTGCGGACACAGGGCAGTAGCGAATGGAGGTCTCTGGAATATGTCTCTGTTGTGCACTGGCTTAATCGTGACGGCGTAGTTGACGATGATTAAGCTTTCTCGGGGTTGAAATTGGCGTGATCTCCAGGGCTGCAGGTACGATGTTATGGCTGCGATGACCTCCATTAGCAATCTCAACCAGAACAGTTGTCCTTCTCATAAAGCCTACGCTTACAGCGAATTTCTTTCTTTGCCTGTCCTTCCATATCCCCCTCACATGTGTAGGCAAGGCTCTTCTTGTCGTCGTGACGCACAATTTTTGATTCAGGACTGCATACCTACACTACTGACCGGATACGCAACGACGCAAGACGGAAAACAAGATCCAATACATCTATATTTTCTTTATTTAAATCTTTGCGTTATTGTGGGAGAGAAACGAAACGTCCGGACCCCGGAACTGGCGCGTTGTTTGCGCGCGTTATCATTTCACTGCGCGGGAGGCATTTTCGCACCGGAGGTTCGCTCGAGCGTGGAGGACGGCCAACAACACGAGGCGAACGAAGCGAGAAAGCAAAATAACAAAAGGCCGCGCCACTGAGACGAGAAGGTGCGCGAAGCTTGAGGCCGCGGAATCGTAGTAGGAGGAAGACGACAGACGTGAGGGGGAAAGGCCATTTCAGAGAGCCCGAAAACGTATCCCGACACGCACTGCGTGCCACGTACGTACTCTGTACGGGGACGGATACCCTCCCCTCCCCCCCCCCCCCCCCCCCGCCTCCCTCGTCCCCCTGCCGAAGGCGCGCAGGTAGCCTCGTTTCGATCAATTTGACAGAGCAAGAAACTCCCACGTTCTACACCTCCGCAAACAAACAGGAACGCGAGGATGGAGAAGGGCAACATAAACAGCGTGTTTGGCGTCAATGGGGAGGAACCGAGGCGGCACTGAATAGTCAGCGGAGAAGAAGCGAGGCTGTGCGCACTGTGCACGCTCGTCCGTTCTGGTATAGGCAAAGAAGAAAAGCTTCGAGCCGCCCACCGAGAGCGTATTCGGGAGCCGAAAAGAAGCAACGGTGTAGCTCTGCCGCTACGGAACGGAGGGTGTGTATTTGTTGGTGAAAAAGAGTGAGCGACAAAAGAAACGAGCAAATGACAGTCCCGCCGGGAACCGAAGCCCCGTGCCGCGGTGTCCCGGGGTATATAGTTGAGAGCCGGTGGTGTCTCGTCTCGCGACGATCAGGCAGCGAGACGCGTTGTAAAAGCCGAGTGAGCGGCGGAGGGAAGGACGCGTGGACGAAGGAAGGCACGCACGATGACAAAAAAAAAAAAAAAATGGAAAAGAAAACGGTGCCCCGTGCTACGCCGCTGCGGTAGATCCGTTGGCTGGTTCGTTCGTTCATTTCGGGGGCCCGCCGCGCGAGCAGCGGTCTCTTCGCTATAGGGCCGTGCCACGCCACGCCGATCCGGAAGCAGACAGGCGGGGAATGCGCAGAGCCGGCGGCGGGTACCCCTTCGTTTTGCTTTTTTTTCTTCTTCTTTGGGCTACCCTTCGGGTTGCGGAGAGCGGTGCGAAGGCAGCGGGCAAACACTCCAGCAGACACTGACACCGTCCTGCGGCCCGCCACCACTTGTTGACTCGGCCCGGTGGTGCCGCCGCCGGCGTGCGCACCCCGTTCGCGACTTGCGCGGCAGCCTCGGGGATGGACGACAGAGAGAAGGAGAAAAGAACAAAAGGCAAGAAATCGAAGAACATGCCTAGCAGCCCGGGCGGCGGCTTGTCTGGCCGCAGGGCACCGCACCGCCGAGGCTCTCGGTCCACAACACTCGGTGGCCGCGAGGAGAGCCACGCCTGCCTACTATACCTGCCTGCCTACCTGATCGCCGCTGCTTGCGGCAGCAGTGCGCCCGCTCGCTGCAAGACTTCAACTTGCTCTCACAATGTCCTGTGCAGTGCCTCGGAGTCCATAGCTGGACCGAACTGACTAATGGACGCCCGCGCGAAACTGGCCGGCGAGATCTGAGATCCCAAGTTCTTAACGGTCGGCTCATAGCCTGTCGTGTCGTCGCCCGTCGAGAGCTGCGGACTATTATAGGCGTTTCTCGATCGCGAATCGTTTTTATCGCGAGACCACAGTCCTCACGAACGCGGCCGCTGGCTGCACGAACACGGCCGCTGGCTGCACAAAGCCTGCTTTACATGTTCTACTGTGCTGCACGGGTTTAAAGGGACGCCCCGTTCAGCCGGGTCTTCGCTGGGGCCGCCGAGGAGAGGCAACGGTCGCGCGAGCCGATCAGTTATGTGCGCCCGGCCGCCGAGGAAACAGGTTCCCTCGCACTCTTCGCTCGAAACCGCACCGCAGGAAGTGCAGAAAGTGAGCGGCGATATAGCTTGGAAGACACCGCTGCAGGTCGCTTAGTTTTACGCCTACGCCGAGGTATTTTGTCCTTTCTTTCGGCTTGTGTAACCTTTGACCGGGCCCGCAGATCGTATACGGGTGGTGGTCATTGATCGGTTGCGCAGAGATATCCTGCTGTCGGCACTGCGGTCGCTGCCGTGGCACTGCTGCGTATACCGACGAAAAAACGCCCTCACAACGGCTGATGGCCGTTCTCCTACGTCCCTTCCACCCCCACTTCCCTATTGTTTTATTTATTGAGCCATGTAACTACCGGCCCGGCTTGCAGATCGTACTGGCGGTCAATGAACGCTTCTGCGGAGGCACTCCGCTTTTTGCCGTGCGGCCAATGCATTAAAGCTGCGCGTTCGCCGAACGCTTTGCGGCGGCTTGCGTACCCAGCTGCTGGTACAGTCTAACGGGAGCAGAAAGATAACAGAGAATAAGGGGGAAAGAGAGAGAGAGAGCAGGGACAGGAAAGGCAGGGAGGTCAACCAGACGAGCACCCGGTTTGCTACCCTACACCGGGGGTGGGGGAAAGGGGAATAGAAAGAGGGAAGCAAATGTAAAGACAGGCAGTTCGTGCGCACTTGGAAATTGTGCAGCTTTCAATGTTGGTGCTGTAGGAACAGCTAGTGCAAGCGTCGGGATTTTCATTACATCGAAGTGCAGCTCAAGCTTCCATGGTCATCATTCCAAGCACGGTGAAAAGTATGCTGGAGCAAGCAGCAAAATTTAGCTGCCGCCGCGTGGGCTCGACCTGAGCCTGAAGTCAGACTCAGATCTTGCAGGTACGATGATTGTGCAGGTACGATGTGGGCAGTATTCAATTAATAAAAATGCGAATAATGGTCTCAAACTTCCGGCTGTTAAACTTCTTCATCGAGGGTTCAAGCTTTATGGATCCTTAGACATTATTATTAGGTTTGCATACATAAAACGATCAGAGAGAGGAGAAAGATAGCTACATGCTGGCACCTGCCACCAAAGAGACGTAGAGAGAGAGAATGGGGGAACGAAAGGCAGGGAGGTTAACCAGAATGAGTCCAGTTTGCTACCCTACACGTGGGGAGGGGATGGGGGAGTGAAAGAGACAGAGAGAGAGAGAGGAAACAGGAGTTTATATCGCACTTTCACATGCACTAAGTTATGTACAGGATGTCTACAGTCGGACACTCAAGTCTGTTGCCTTCAGGTAGTGAAGAAGCGTTCGAATGGCTTTCTGAGCTAATGAACTGTGAGGCCATGCTCCCAAGATCTTTGCTTCTGTGGATGGCATATCGTCCAGTCTATTCAAGGCGCACTAGAGAGTCTGACGTTGGTTATCAAAGCGAGAACGGTGGCACAGAAGACGACTGATGGTCTCTTCACACTCGCACTTTGCGCACATCGGTGAGTCAGCCATTCCAATACGATAGCTGAAGGAGTTAATGAATGCTACTCCTACCCACAGGCGACACAGCAGTGCTGCGTAACGTTGTGAAAGGTTTGCTGGTAATTTCAGTTTCAGTGACGGGTCGAGGCCGTATAAACGACAGTTATTGCTCTTTGGTGCATGCCAGTAACTGAACGTGGTGGTACGAGCGAGACTGCGAAGCTCTCTTGCAGCGTCTACTCTCGATAAAGTTATAAGGAGTGTTGGTGCTCCAGCCTAGGCTCGTCGGGCAGCGTCATCGGCGAAGAGACTACTAGCAACGATGCCACAATATCCCGGCAGCCACTGAAAGATTATATCATGTTCTCGTTCAGAAGCGCAATGGCAACTTTCAACTGCCATCTCCAACAACCTTTCAACCAGCAAACCTTTCAGCAACTCCCAATCTTTCATCCCTCCATCCCGCTCCCATGTGTAGGGTAGCAAACCGGTTAAGCTAAACTGGTTAACCTCCCTGCCTTTCCTTCTTCACTTTTTCCTTCCTTCCTTCCTTCAACTGCCATCAGCAGGGGGAGTGCCTGCCGGCTCTATAAAAGAATAGTGAGTGAAGGACAGGAGAGAGTAAGAGTGAGGGGTGTGATGGGTGAAGAATAAGGAGAGAAATAAAAAACGAACAACAACACATGAATAAAAACATGCACGTGTGTCCCGCATGCACTCCTCAGGCGGCGCTTAACGTCCTGCAAGTGGGCCACAAGTTAGCACGAAGCTATAGAACAAAATATCAAGCTGTAATCGCGAGTCTAAGATAGTGACTTGCAAGAATGATAGAAGGTCTCTGTGCGTTTGAACACGTTTGGGCGCACGACAGATCCTTTGAGGAAAGAAATAACTACAAGAGACCCGCTACGCCTTTTTCGGCACAACGGGACAACGACATTGCCTGCGTTTGCCGGGACCGGCGACAGACGCGTCCAAGATTACCTACAGGTTGTCGCTTCGTTGCTGTCATTTCAGTGAACTTTCCCGAGACACAAGTCACATGGCTATATAGCGCATTGTTTTTTTTTTTTTTTTTTTTATTGCGATAAAGGCTTGCCCTTAAGGCATAATTCTTGGAGCGTATATGTGTATTATATGTGTGCTGTGAGGCCTGTGTTGTGTATGAATTGAAGCAGTGTTTTGTGGAATCTGTTGTCATGTATCCAGCGGTCATAGCCGGTTGTCACACTGTAGCGGAGGCCGGCTTGCAGTAGGAGACGCGAGCGTTCCGATTGTAAACCCGTACATGTCCATATTAGGTGGTATGCATGTATAAATCAGTGAAAGTATTCTTTTTCGTATTGATGTCGACGAGATGCTAAGGTGGTTTTTCGAAATGCGATAGAAATCCAATATCCAGCATATTCTTCGGTGGGATCATTTTATCAAATGCGTTACGCTTAAATCCACAACTGCACAACGAATCAAAGTGCAGCATGCTATCGACATTACAGCACTATGCCAACTTCACAAAAACAAGAGTGCCCGGTCACTGCTGGCCTGCCTACGTCATTCTTTACCCTTCCCCACTTTCAATAAAGTTTATCACCATTGTATTTTCTCAGCGAATTACCGACCAAGCAGCTATTGCGATCAAACCCATTAGTGAATACTTGACTTTTTTTGTTTGTATCGTACCGATGCTTTGTTAGATATCGCTTTAACGCTAAGCGCTGGCTAAAGACGCTGTTTGTATTAAACACACTTTTCTGACACTTTGATGCCCTTGGCTTTGTGTCGAAGCAACTTACATAACGTATTATGCGGACACAGATGCAGATGGTTGTTGCGATAAGGAAGCCAAGTTAAGAATTAAACGCGAAAGATTTAATGACTGGTTTCAGAAACGCATATATTCGCTTATTAAAGACACTGTGCCATGCGTTGTGCGCGGAGTCAGTCACGAAACGTGACGTACATCACGAACGCCACACACATGAAGCACACGCCTCGTTTAACCGAAAGAGAGCTACAATGTATAGCGTGCGCATCCTATATCCCATATTCGAGAGGAAAACGAGAATACATAACAATGAAATAAAATAAAAAAAAGAGCCCTACAAGAAACGAAAGCAGAACGACCGGAAGTGCTTAACGGCCTTAGTTCGTGTTTTCAGCTTGTGCCGGGGCTTTTTTTACAGCGCAGGCTGAATAACTCGGTTTAACGGTGTTTTATTCGCAATGTCATACGAATTGGAATAACCGGCTCGCAGGGCCCGGGACCCCCCTTGTATATATGCAGTCTGCGCGTCTAGGATATTTTGCGTGCCATTCCAGTCGTCTCGCTTACATATAACCTTCGCGTGCTCTTGTTTTTGTTTTTTTTCTTGCTCTCTGGTCTGCGTTCTGGCTGATGTTGAAGGTGCGGATCCCCAAATGCAAGGTGGACCAAGACAGACGGTCGGCGACGGCGAATATGTCACATTAAGAGCGTCTAGAGGTTGAGGACGGCGTTAGAAATAAAAATAATATAAAATGGAGAAGAGATGGGGTGAAAGAGGCAGTAATCTAATGCGACACGGCGTCTCATTGCCGCCAGCCGACATACGAGGGTCGGGCGATGGTTCGTTCCTTCCTTTTTTTTTTTTCCTTCACTCATATACCAATTCTTAATTTTTTTTTCTGGGGGGGGGGGGGCGCGGAGGGGGGTCTCATGTTCATAAAACACTTGAACTAGAGGTATGCAGGAGCCAGCGAGGCTTCCACTATGAAACTTTGCGCGGACGCGAATGGCCCCGTCTGCTGAAAATTGTCGTCACTTAGCGTTTTGCAGACACGGCAAGCGCAGAGTGTTGCTGCAGCTTTACGCAGGTCGAAAATGTTTGGATTGCTTGGTTTATTTATTTATCAGGACGTCATGGAAAGTAGTGCTGGAAACTATATGGTCGCCGGCTTGGCGCAAATACTAAATAGTCAGGATGATTAGAAGATGATAATGTGAATATGACGTCACTTAGGTAATAAAGCAGCTTTTGGAAACGTGCGTGGACAGTCAATTCAATAGGCAAAAAAAAAAAAAAAGAAACAGCGACAAAACAGCGATTGGGAACAAGTCAATGAAGCACCACCAACAGAATAGATCAGGCATAAAGTCGCTTGTATAATCCCAAGAAAGTAAACCGTATGAAAATTGACACGCACTGAAGTCAGCACAATCGACACTGTCTGCTATTGAATCCACTATGCCAGATTAACATTGCCAAGCGAAGTTAAGCCGGTTAAGCCCTCTACGTCATGGCATAACTGTTGGTGATTATTCTCTATTTGGATGGTGAAAACATGAAATGGACAGACAGCAGGAACCTACCTGTGGAAAGGATGCAACGAACACCTACTTCGAAGGAAGAAGATATTAGAAGGTTAAAGGATAGGAAGGCAAAAGAGTCGAAACGAATAGAGAACAAGCAATGACGGAGGATATGGCAACGTACGCGAGGTCGGCTAGGGCTGCTGGAAAAGCACGGAACGAGGTAGAACTCGTCGAAAGCCTACAACAGTCAGGAAAAGACCGTGCTGCAAAGAATTCATACCACTGAGAAAAAAAAAAGAAAACACTTTATATCAATAATGTCTGGACGCGCTGTGTAAAATTAAATTGCAGGAAGTTTGCTCAACGCAGAGCCACGTCGCCAGAGAAATAAGACTTGTCAACTTAGAGAAAACAAAGAGCAAGAAATAAACGGGGGCTGCTGGCCCCATCGAATGTAATAAGCATAAGAAACTCCGGGCCGTGAAAACGTTTCGAATGTCATAACATGGAAATTAAAGGTGGTAGCAGTAGGCAGAAGTCGTATTGATTTTAGATTATATTTAACATGATCGGTAATCTCCACTTGTTTGTAGTTGAGATTGATTTATGCGTCTACTGGCTGACATGAATCAACGTCGTTTACTTTCTAGAATTGCAATGAAAGTTAAGGTTTATTTGGGGCAATATATCCCCACGTTTTGTTGGCGTGATGGGCGATGTTGGTTTCATTTATACTAGCAAAACCCGAAATCTCGGATCTGGCGCTGAACACACAAAGCTTTTCATTATTCGTAAAAAAAAAAAACACTTTGACACGGGCCGACCATCTTCGCTAATAACATCTTCGCCTTAGCCTTACTTACAGCTCTAGCGTATCAAGTTCTTTGTGAATATGATGAGAGTTTTAGACATCCTTTCAAGTGGCGAAATCGGCCTTTGTTGCCGGGCACTCTCGCTTTGTGTTTTCTCCTTATCGGTAGACTTGTCAGCAATGCAATTTTCCCATGTTGTAGTACCACCTTTTCCTCCGCCGTGGCAAAGAATTTTCGATAGAACTTCAGTATCAATTTCATGACCGCTTTAACCGGCGCTTTAGTTCTTTTGGACGTATTACTCATTTGAGTCATTAAAAACAAATTGACATCTTCGAACCGCCTAACGTTTCATATCCCCCAGAGCGTTTCCTTACAGATAACAATCGCTGTTCGATTTAACAACGTGACTCGGCAGTTGGTAAGTTCGAGACTGCGCGACAGTTTCTGGAACCTTCGATTCGCACCTTTTGGTCGCGCTAAGTCAGAAATCGCCGACACGGTCGCTTCCGTCACACAATATCATCGCTTTTCCCATTCTCTCTCTCTCTCTCTCTCTCTCTCTCTCTCTCTCTAACATTTTACTACGTGTTGGGCATTACATTTACGTCAGTATACAAGTAGCATTTTACGTCAGTATACAAGTACGAGCCGTACAGTTACGTTTCGTACACCTCGGAAGCTCCTTGCCCCACACGCACAGCCAACATGGTTCGTCCTACCTCGGGACACTGACTGAAACCCGCTCCCCACATCCATGCGACTTATTTCGCTTCTTCGTTAATATGAAAAAAAAAAAAAAAAAACGCTAGAGACACCACGATGTCCCGACGCCCAGGAAAATTACGGGTCACCGCCACTCAGGCAGACGTACAGTTAGCGGGACCTCGCTTAACCGAAGCAAAGGGTAAAGCAGACATCCGCATATATATTTACGCGACGCGCGCATACTGAGCACCGAGGGGGGGCACGAGCCAGGCACATGGAGGAATGACATAGACTCGAAGGAGAGGAAGATGGGGGGAGAGGGAAGGAAGGGCTTACAACGTTCTCCATTAAGGCGCGTTCCCCGCTGAATAAATAAAAGCGTTCAGTGGCCGTGTTGAGTCGGGCAGCCACCGCATTTTCCTAAGATCCCGCTCCTCCCCGCGGTGCTCCTTCAAGGCATCACAAGGCGCTGCTAGCAGAAGCACGGCGGAAGTGTGCCTCACGTTCCTACGTGCCACGCGACGGGAGGACACCGAAAAAGATTGAGAGAGGAGGACGGCGAAGTAGGGGTGGGAGGGGGGGGAGAGTGGCACACTGAAATTATGCATAGCAGCACGGACGACGCGCACTGCACTATACCAGCCGGCGCTGTGAGCTGAAGGCATGTAAGAAGCAGCGACGGCATCGGTAGCTCTGGGCAACCGGCTAAACTGAAGTACAGTGGAGGAATACACCACGGCGAAGACGTCGTCGACGCTCGTCGGCGTATAGGGTGAAAAAACGTGAGAGGAAAGAGGAAAAGAGCACAAAGAGGGGAACACAAGATATAAATAAAGATCACGAGCGAAGAGGAGGCGAGACGAACATGCAAGAGAGCACCGGGAGTACAGAGTCGGCGAGGGCGTGAAAGAGTTGGTTGGGAGATGCTCGACGAAGCCAGCGGTGCACAGAAAGAGAAGCTGCAAAGAAAGACGTACGAGAGCTGGGAAGGAGCAAGGGAGGGAGGGAGGGAGAGAGAGAGAACCGCTTCGGAATCGTCAAACCACATTCCCCAATTCGTCGTCGCGTGCCACCGTCAGGGGCTGCCTGCTAGAGCTGCCACCGGTCGCGCGCGCTGCCGCCAGCGTGTCAGCTACTGGTTGTTGCTGCTGTATGCGCGATCGTCCTGCTAGGCAGGCTGTGCAGTACAGTCTACACCGCTGCGCCGAGCAGGAGAGGGAAGGGGAGGCGTCGAGCCACACCAGCGCAGCGGAGCAGCCTCGGAGACGACGTCGCCAGCAGGACAGCATTCAGGAACAGTCGAGGCACGCGACCGAGGGCAGGGCGATATGTCATCGCGGCGGCTTGGCGCGTCGTAGTCGTCATCGTCGTAACCCCTCCGGGTGAATAGAAGGCAGCAGCAGGGGGGGGCAGGCCGCCGGTGTCTTGTGTGTGTGCGTATCGAGCGGTTCTCGATAGATCGGCGAGAGACCGATAGACGGACGAGGAGGACGGCGGCATCGGCGAAC